>NW_020897691.1:12781618-13232856 GCF_003984885.1 Neopelma chrysocephalum
TGTCTTTTACTGTGGTTCTCAAACACGTTCCGCATCGCTCAGGATTATACTCAAAGTCCTAGGGGAATGCTGCAAATTCCGAGACCAGGCTCAGATTCTGAGTAGATAAAAGACAAAAGAAAAAGCTGAAGACCTACTCCCCGATGATCCTAAGAGCCCTGCAGCTCTGGTGACGTTTTAGGCAGAACACTTAGAATTACCTTAATTCACGACTGATTGCACTTGATACAATGTTATTTCTTCTAGAACGCTGCCATTACTCCTCTAAAGCAAAAGCAACAGTTACATTGTTCGAAGGGAAGGTCTCTGAGTTGTAACTATTCCCATTATACTACCACTTTTTCATTTTCTAGATTAAGTGGCTATGCTTGTGGGATAGAGAAAAACTTGCCACGGTCTGAAGGAAAAGGTTGATTGTATCTTTTTCCTATATGAAGTTGGCAGAACAACCTTTGAGTGAGCCCTATCTTAGGGCTTTATGTTACTTTGAATTAAAGGTCATCTTTTTGCATGGGTGACTTAGTTGCAAAGTAACTGTTTTGTTTCAATCACGGAGCAAAAAATGTTTTACTGATTAATATATGGTGATACCACGGATCTCTGGGTAGAAGTAAAGAGTAAATGAGAATGTAGTCTCATGGCATGACTTGCTGCAGTCAAAAGCACTAGTACTCCGCTCCTCTGACCTCAGTCCTGTCCTCCATTTTACCCAGCCAGCAGAAAAACGATTCTTTTTCTATCAGTCAGTTTTGCCAGGTTAGCTAGCTAAACCAGCATGGAGGGAAGAGTAAGGTTTGGCAGAGGTTGTGTATTTTTTAGTAGCGGCAAGGCTAGCAAAGTAAGATAAAGCTTCAGGTTAGATAGGCTGAGACCTACTCCTAAATTAGATCACTTTATTTCTAGTTTCTGAATAATGGGTTCTTGGAAACCTGAGACTCACCCTAAAGCTGAAAGATAAAACTTTATAGTTTCTTTTAATTTCCTTTATTCAGTTACTGCTGCATCTGCTATTGCCAATATTGTGAAGAGTTCTCTTGGGCCAGTTGGTCTGGATAAGATGCTGGTGGATGATATAGGGGTAAGTAAACTTCCCTTAAGAAATGTCCGGAGGACTTGTATTGTTGTGTAAAAGTGCTTCCACTTAGTGTGCTTCATAGGCCTGATGTGCACGTGCCTTTGTTTTCCATGGTTCTGAGGGAGGGATAGGAGAACTGGTAAAATTGACTATCCGGTGATGTGTGCTACATCATTTTAGTTTCATTTGTTGTGGGAGTTTATGTGGTACAGTTGTCTCTTTTCTGTATGTAAGTTCTTGTCACCACTTTGAATATATCGTAAGATTCCAAGAAGTGAGTATCACCATTTAAGTCAGGCTCTGGTCTCCACATCAGGAGAAGTAATCAAAAAAACCCAATTCAAATAATCCCATAACGATTTTAAGGCAATATTTTGTATTTTAAAATATTTCAAGCAACTGAAGAAAATGTGCCATTTTACAGGCTGTTGTAATCAAATTGTGTATTAGAGGGTAGTCATTGCACAACTACTAATAAGGTACATGCAAAATATGTGATGAGATTCTGTAACATAAAGGCTTTTCTGATAAAAAAAAAAGTGCAGATTCTGCAATGGTAGCTTTTCTGTTGTTAGAGTGGGACTTCTGGTTAAAAAGAAGCACGAAATTTTTGGTATAAATAGTTGTTTTGTGGATATTTGCAAAGAATAATTAACTTCGGTTTGTATGAATGCTAAGAAACACAACAGTAAAAATGTAATAGAAATTAATGTCATACTTCATTTCTGAAAACTAGGATGTGACCATTACTAATGATGGTGCAACCATTCTGAAACTACTAGAAGTGGAACATCCTGCTGCAAAAGTTCTTTGTGAGCTGGCAGACCTGCAGGACAAAGAAGTTGGTGATGGGACCACCTCAGTGGTACGTAGAAAGTTTTACAGACAGATACATCAAAAGTTAGTGTTTTATTATTATTACAGTGCAGCTTTTCATTTACCTGTTATGAATCTCAATGCAGTGTCAATTAACGACATAGAATTAAGAACCTTGGGGTTGACTGTAAGCAGTTTTTTAAAGTTGGTTGCAGAATGAAAAAAAACAGACTTTGCGTTTTTCTAGAGGTGCTAGTTTCCATATGCAACTGGTGCTCTGGAAGGGAATTTGCTTCTTTCGGTTCCATTATTTATTTTCTCTTTCTTGAAGGTTGATGGTAGATGCTGAATTAAAGTTTTTAATTTTTAACAACTGTGAGAAATTAAAGTGTTGGGACTAGCAAGGATGCTGAGTGTTGAAAACTTGCCTGAGACTTTAGACAGCTTGGTGGGGGGTGGAATCAGGTGGCTTTCACCTGATGTCAGAAACTATTCATAGTTCTAGATTGCAACAGGTAGTTATTTTGCTTATATGGAATATATTTAATGTTTGTATTTCAAACAGGTAATTATTGCTGCAGAACTGCTCAAAAATGCAGATGAGCTGGTGAAACAGAAAATTCATCCTACCTCCATTATTGGTGGATACCGACTTGCTTGCAAGTAAGAAACTAATACAGTTAAAGTTCTGTATTTGTGACTGTATCAATACAGTCTTGGTGCCAAGTGGATATGGTGCTTTGTTGGGGGGGTGTTGGGTTTTTTGTTGGTTTTGGTTTGGGGTTTTTTTACCTGTATTTCTGCAGTCTCATCACTGTCCTAGGAGATTAATTGATTTAATCTCTTTGTTCTTTGAGGTGATATTTAAAAGGACTAAAAACATGTATGTAAGTTTTTTGTCTTTTTGTAGGGATAGTTCTTTACCAGTATTTGTCTTTGTTCTACAGGGAAGCTGTACGCTACATCAATGAAAATCTTGTTATTAACACAGATGAATTGGGCAGGGAGTGCCTAATTAATGCTGCTAAAACATCAATGTCCTCAAAAATTATAGGAGTGTATCCTTTAACTTGATCAAGTAAGTTAAGTGAGAGTTGATTGGAGAGCTTGAGGAGCTAGGCTAGTTTCCTTAGCAGCAGTTTATATGAACAGGGTATAATATTTAAGCTGTTGTTTTTATAGAAGGAACGTGAAAAATGTTTCACAGATAATATTACCTGGCATGGGAAAATGTTTTTAAACTCTTCCAATTTATTTAAATCTGGAATGGCACTGGTAATAGCTTTAACAGCATATTGTTTCCTAACATTTGCATTACTTGTTAGCGAGACTGCAAAAGAGTTGTGTGAATGGAAGAATGTGTTACAGAAGTACCTGGCAGTGAATCTAGAAGAAAGAAACTTGCATTTCATTCCATAGTCACAGAAAACCCAGCATTTTTAGCTTTTGTGAAGACTGAACATAGGATAGGTTTTTTCTTAAAGAATGAAAAGTGCATAAAACACAGACATAACAGTGGCCTGTCACAGTTTTCTTACCAGTCTCTCAGTTTTTATAATTACTCATTCCTTTAAGGCAATAGAAAAGAGAGCTAGCACTTTGCCTTTCTAAAGTTCTGTTTTGGAAACTTAATTTGGGCACTGTTAGTTACGTGTTTGTTTTGTGGGGTTTTTTTAAACATAATACTAGTTTTCTTCTTCAGTCTTAACCTTAACAGCATTTTAGCGATGGTGATTTCTTTGCTAATATGGTGGTGGATGCTGCCCTAGCAGTTAAATACACAGACCAGAAGGGTCAGGCTCGGTATCCAATCAACTCGGTTAATGTTTTGAAGGCCCATGGCCGCAGCCAAAAAGAAAGCATTCTTGTGAACGGTTACGCTCTGAACTGCGTGGTGGGCTCGCAGGGTAAGAACATGGCTCTGTTTCATATATGTTTTGTGTGAACTCAGTCCTCTTAGTCTTTCTGTGTGGCTCTTCTTACTGAGTGCATTAGTGGCAAATCAATTCCAGAATAATTAACCAAGAACACAAAATACTGCACTTCGGCAGTGGTTTTTAAACTAGAGTCTGCCAGCTAGCAGTGATCCACGAAGTGTTGGTATGCTGCTGTAGTTTCCCTAGCTCAGTGTCAGCACAGTAACACTGTGGTCTGATGGAACTTTAACATCTCCCTTGTGAAGAGCCAGTGCCAGGTTTGTGGGGAACTGTTACATTTAGCAGAACTGCAGTGAGGTAACTTAGAGGGTGCAAGACCATAGGTCAGATTTTCGTGGTCATTCACATTTTGGGGATAGGGTATGTAAAAAGGTAACAGGTTACAGGAGCATCTTGATAAGCATTTTTCTGCACTGTGGCAGAACTGGAGGTGGAGAAGCAAACAGTAGAAATATGAAATGTGAAAATCTAGTTTTAATCTCTAATGCTGACTTGATGTTCTGTTAACTTGATTGGTCAAAAACCCTTTTTCTGTCTTGTTTTTCCTTACCAGGTATGACCAAGAGAATAGTTAATGCAAAGATTGCATGCCTTGACTTCAGCCTGCAAAAAGCAAAAATGAAGCTTGGTGTTCAGGTTGTTATCTCAGACCCTGAGAAGCTGGACCAGATAAGGCAGAGGTGTGTGGAAGCTTGAGTAACTGAGGCAGTGGGGTTTCACAGGCTTGATTTGGTCTCTCCAGTTGAGGTGGCTCGATGTAATTTTGTCTGAGTGCAAGAGGTAAAAATATTTTGAATGTTTACATTTCCTAATGTATGAAATGCTAATGGTAGAAGTTTTCGCTTCTGGAGGCAGAACTAGTTTTAAGTCAGTTTTTGAGAAATCCAAGTGTGTTTGTGCAGTGGTCCATTCTTGCAGAACTCTGCATTAAGGTTCCAGGAAATGGGTTGACAGGTAGATGGTAGATTTTTAAATACATTTTTATAACTTTATCTTTGTAGAGAGTCAGATATTACCAAAGAAAGGATCCAGAAGATTTTGGCCACTGGTGCCAATGTTATTCTCACCACTGGAGGTATTGATGATATGTGTCTGAAATACTTTGTTGATGCTGGGGCTATGGCAGTACGAAGAGTTGTAAAAAAGGACCTTAAGCGGATTGCTAAGGCATCTGGAGGTATGTGTACATAAAAATTACTTTTTTTTTTAATGTGTTCTTTAAAGTAAAAGCTGTTGTTGACATATTAGTTGCTAATTTAAAAAATACAGCTTCTTAACATGCAAGGTCAGGATGAGTAAAGCTGAGCCACTTGTTTTTAACTTTACTGTTGCTTTTAAGTGATTTTTATCAAAGTCGATGACTACTGTAAGGGTTGATTGCTGAAGATTTACAGTGGGGGAAGAAAATGACTGCCTTGCACTGTGAAGACTGGCCTCTTGTGGAAATGGGAGCCATAATCTCTATTTATTTAGAAGTCTTCTATTATGCACGCATTCATAAGCCTCTGTTTAGACAGTTAAGTATGTTGTTTAGATAGTTCAAGACGAATGAAGAACTCCTAAATCACTAAATACATGCTTAAAAAAATTCTAGTCCTATACGGATTTTATCTGTCAGTTCTAAAATTTGGAAGAAAACATTTTCATTGTGGTAAAGCATGGGAGCTTGTCCTAGCTGTGGAAAAGTAAGTGCTGTAAAAGCTGAGCAAAAGGAGCAGTATCAGTTATAAACTGTGGAATATTAAATTGTTGCCTGAGAATTAGAAGTGCTGTTTAACTTAAGAAAAACCTACTTACGCAGCTTTTAATTCTGTTTTCAATTTCTGTTTTTCTTTCCATATGTCTGTTCTGGTAAGTTGGCCGAGGATAACGTGCTGGAATTGAATGCTAACTTCACTTTTTTTGTTTGTTAAAGCAACCATATGTTCAACCCTTGCAAACCTTGAAGGTGAGGAGAGTTTTGAGGCATTAATGCTTGGACAGGCAGAAGAGGTGATTCAAGAAAGAATCTGTGATGATGAGCTGATTTTAATCAAGAAGTAAGGATCCTTTTTAAAATGCTCAGTTTTGTGTATATTTTCTAAGCTTGACATAAAATCTCACTTATTTACTTCCATGCTATCTCAGTGGTCTGAGTAGTTATGTGCATGAGAAAGAGTATACAAAGCCAGTACAAATTAGAGGCGAAAGTATCAGTTTTTAAATCTCTTGCTGGGGCTGATCAACAATTTCAATGTACGAGAGTATCAGGTTGGTAGACAGATTTTAGTTAAGTTTTTGTTTATAAACAAATGTTTCTAAACTGGCTTTCCTTTACAGACAGTAAAGGGCAATAGGTATCATCTGAGTAATTTCATATGAATAAAGAGGTGCAAGCTAAGTTTTTCCATTTGTAGTGGAAGACAGTATTTAGTTGTGCTGGTTTCACTGTTGTCTGGTACCTTGTTAGTTCATTTAACTAACAGTGCTTGTTAGTTCATTTAACTAACAGTGCTTGTTAGTTCATTTAACTAACAGTGCTTGTTAGTTCATTTAACTAACAGTGCTTGTTAGTTCATTTAGCAAGAGCATACCTCATTTCTGTACTCTGACTGTGGCACTTGTGGGGCAGCTACATGATCTCTGCCTATACAGTAGTGTTGGTAGTCATTAGCTTACTTGATGGGTGTGCAAAAGAGATCTTTCTTACTATCTAAGTACACTTTCCCGTTTGATGGGAAAATATCTTGTCATCATACTTTGACAGGTAGCTTTCTTTAAAAGACTAAAACTCAAACTAGGTTCTTGCATATTAGAAATCAAAACATTGACTTTCTAAGTTACAGTGTATGTATCCTGCAAGGGTGCACAACAATGTAAAGGGATTTAAGTGTTGAAAGAACGGGGCTCAGCTGAACTTGGCTTTAGAAGAAATATTTTTAGCAAGGAGAGTTTTATATTCTGTTCAACACAGCTGACTTCTGGTTTCTTTTTTCGTCTAGCACAAAGGCTCGTACTTCAGCATCAATTATCTTACGAGGAGCTAATGACTTCATGTGTGATGAAATGGAGCGATCTATACATGATGCTCTCTGTGTTGTCAAAAGGGTTTTGGAATCCAAGTCTGTTGTCCCAGGTGGTGGTGCTGTAGAGGCAGCACTTTCAATATATCTTGAAAATTATGCAACCAGCATGGTAAGCCTTGCACAAAGCAGCAACAGTGTGTGTGTGTTAGACTGGGACAATGAATTTTCAAGCATTTATTTTCATCTATTAGAAGTCATTTCTGTGGGTCACAGAAGATGATGCTTTAAAAGAAGATACAAGTTATTCTTTCTCTGAAAATTGGACTATATGGTTCTTTGACCCAAAAACGTTTTGCATGTGAAAAACCCTACCTATTATTGATGTTCTTGATCATGGCTGTATTTTTTCCTCTCTTGTGGCAGCCAATTGGTTTAAAAACTTTTTTCCTCTTTCTAGGGGTCACGTGAACAACTTGCAATAGCAGAATTTGCAAGATCCCTCTTAGTAATTCCAAATACACTGGCAGTCAACGCCGCTCAGGATGCAACAGATCTTGTTGCCAAGTTGAGAGCATTCCACAATGAGGCTCAAGTTAATCCAGAGCGTAAGAATCTAAAATGGCAAGTATCTGTGTGTTAGAAGGCAAGTAAAAGTGATGTGAGTTGGTGACTTAAAAGGAGAATTGTTCTCCCAGTTTGCTGAACCGTGATTTGCGTGGTAAAAAAAGGGTGTATGTTATCACTGAATTTCTGCCTTTGCCCTTCAGTCCTATGTGTTGCTGTGACACAGTAGTAGTTACACAGCATACTGTACACAGCTTTTTCTACCTCTCCATCTGACAACATATCTTCTTTGCAGGATTGGTCTTGACTTGATCAATGGAAAACCTCGTGATAACAAGCAAGCCGGTGTCTTTGAACCCACCATGGTCAAAACTAAGAGCCTAAAGTTTGCAACAGAAGCTGCAATTACTATTCTTCGAATTGATGATCTTATTAAACTGCACCCTGAGACAAAAGAAGAGAGAGGGTGCTATGAGGATGCAGTTCAGTCTGGAGCACTTGAAGAATAACTTAGGCTTTATTTATGTTTGTTTCACTTACACTTCTCACTCTTACAACTAATATGTTAATAAAACAGGTGGTTGAATGTTGCTGCTATTTTCTTGTGAACAAACTAATTTTTGAAAGCAAGGTTCATCCTTGCACTGAGAACTTAAGTTCTAGTGTGTGTTAACAACCAGTCTAAGGCAGTGATTGAGTGGCAAAAAGTAATGGTGTAAGCTTATTTAATTTTAGGCAAAACAGACAACTGTGAGCTCCATTAGTAGAAGTTTATTAGTAAAATGTTTCAAAGCTAGTTAACATCAGCTGTTCATTCATTCACTTGTGTTCATCGCTCAACGCACATGGCAATTCCCATTCCTCCTCCGATACAGAGAGCAGCAACCCCACGTTTTCCGCCAGTTCGTTCCAGTGCATGTAGAAGAGTTACAAGGATGCGACAACCAGAGGCACCAAGAGGGTGGCCAAGAGCAATAGCTCCCCCTTGGATATTAATCTTGGGGAGGGAAAAAAAAAAAGAAAAGCCAATATAGATGGTAAATCAAGAACATTTAACTAGCTTAGCTGACTTTCAGCAGGAAAGACTTAGCTGGATCTAGCCCTTTGATTACGTGTGACCCTGAAACAACCACCACCACTTCACAGAGAAAGTGAACAGGGGTGCAACAGCTGTTAAACAGTATTTCTTCTGAAAGGACCCCGTCGTTGCCCTCTGAAGATAACTGAGGTGAATTCAGGGATGGCTTTTTGCCATCACTGGAATAACACCGTGGCACAAACCACTTTCAGCAGCAAGTTCAAATTGTGACTAAATTACAAGTATGCTCAAGCAGTTGCCTAGATTTGCATAAAAATCCACTGCAACAAAAGTTGTAATCCCTGCTAGCAAAGCCAGCTGATGGCATAGCAGTGCAAGGAAATGCCTACTGGGCCTCCTGTCCTATTTGCTTACAGCAAAGTGATTGCAAAAGGGCCATGCTCACCAATACAGTCCAGATGCACAGAATGGAACAAGTTTGAATTACAGAAGGCAAACTAATTCCAGCCTACAAATATATTAATTACCTTTTCTGGATTTACTTTCAATTCTTTTGCTATTGCAACAGATAGTGATGCAAAGGCTTCATTAATTTCAAACAGGTCAACTTGTTCTAGAGTCCAGCTGGCTTTGTCAATCTGAAAAAAACAGCACAAGTAGGAGCTTATTATCTTTTAGTTTTTTTAGCATCAGAGGAAGATTTTAATAAGATTTAAATTGGGTAATTTAAAGCTACCACTTCTAAAAAGTTAAAGGAAAACAATTTTTTTATAGCCAGGGCTGACAACAGAATTCTTAAAGACAGACAAAATTTCAGTGTCAGCAGCAGTTGGTACAATGTGCTGTAACGTGCTGGCTGCTCATAAAAGTCCTGACTAATTTTACACACATAGTGGTGGTGGGGCAATTGTGGGGAATCAAACTGTTCATGGTGCCCTTACTAGAACAAGTACTAGACTGAAAAGTAGGCTTTAACAGAATAAAAGCAAATTTTTCAGGACATAGTCTGACTATCATTACAGAGATTCCCTACTGAGTAAAGACTTCTATACAGGAAATAGTGAGGTGTCGACCATTAGCATCATGTGTAATTTGTACAGTCCTGCCTTTAAGTCACAAGTTTCCATTTGAAGGAAGCTCTTCACAGGCAAGTATTTTGGACGATGGTTTGGCTCATGTTTTCACTTGAGAAACTTGTGATGCAATTGCCTACTCTGGTACAGGCTTGGACATGTTTCAAGTGTGTACATTTTTACTTCCACTTTGTTTCTAACAGCAGTACTTTCTCAGCAGAATCATCTGCAGCAATGATGTTTTACAACCTAGGCTAGCCAGATGGGTACACCTCCAAGGCTACAGGCAAGGAGGAGGGCCTCTTTCTACGAAAGACAGTATGGAAACTGTTCTCCTTCTAGGAGAGGGTTAAAATACAGTATGTCATAAAACTAAAATGTATAACCTAGTCATTCTCTCACTATGTAGTGCTACGGTAAAAATCTGAAGAGGTGAACAGATAATATATGAAGGATGTGAAGTATTTGATAACACGCATTACAAAGTTTACATTAAGAAGCAGTGTGCCCTTTTTCAGAGTACCTACGCAATTATAGGTACTGTTAAATACAGCTTGTCTGTACTACAATTTAAACTAAAATTATTGTATATGCATTTACAGCATTTTTGATTTAAAAGAACACTTTGAGATCTGGTAAGAAAAAGCTTCTGCATTACAGTTCTGAATGTCTTTTCAAAAGCCACAGAGCTTGGGTGAGTTCAAGTTAGCCTTCCCTGTTGCCAGGACATTTCAGAGATGAACAAAATAAGGCCTTTACGCAATATTAAAAAAACTAAGCAGGAATGCTGAAGCAAATCTGTTCTTAGTTGTACAAGAGTTCTTTTCATGCTCAATTTCATAGTGCAGTTTTAACAAGTAATCAGCTGGGGTTGCCATGGGCTACGTCTTTATTAGCAAGCAGCGTGGTACCATCAGGGCTGCTCACTGGGGTGTTAAATATGAGAACCTTGTCCTGTGGACTGAACCCTGAGCACATCAGTGGGTGCAGCAATGGTCCGAGCACATTAGATGTGGTTTTGGAGTACACATTGTTCCGTTTGACCTGAAAGGAATCCAGTTTGTATGCTCCAACCTTTTCGCAGGACAAACTGAAACACAAAGGGCACCATCCCATTGCAGATGCACTTACTGGCTCTTCTCAGTGTTGTGCTGTCGCAAATACAATCAGGCAATGATCTGAAAATTAACCTGGTCAGACACATTATCAGAACCATACTGTGGCAGGACTGAATCATCACTAGGTTAGTACACACACCTCTGAAATTTGACCTTTAGCCTCCAAGGTTGTCTAGGTGCCCTTCCACAAACCTGACTAGTTTATGCTCTAAACTCCATTCCGACACCTATACATTTGGGGTTTTTTCCAACAAGTAGGCACTAGCCTGGTGGCACTAGCAATCTTCATCTTACATACTCTCCGCTATTTTGAGTCTTGTGAAAACAAGTTAGTTTATTTTTTTCTACTAAGTTTTCCTCAGAACATAGAAAAACCAAGGCATGGCCAGAAAATGAAAAGCAATTACAAACAAGAGTTTTAACATAACAGTTAGACAGATTATTACTTACAGCTTTCCTTATTGCTGAAATGGGCCCTACTCCCATTATAGATGGATCTATGCCTGTCTGAGCCCAAGATACAATCCGAGCCAAAGGCATAAGACCTCTCCTAGCAGCTTCCGATTTCTTCATTAGAAGTACAGCTGCAGCTCCATCATTTAGACCTGTGGAATGACAAATAACTTGTATGTATTTGTTGGGCTTTTACTGTACCAGTTTTTCCTGCTTGCATAAGTTCACAATCTAGACAAAACAAAAATCACAAATATTTTATTGATTTAGGTCAGTACTGTTCAGATCAGCCAAGTCTGACCTCTGCCACAAACACTTAAAAGGGCACTTTTAATTACTGCTGGAAATGTGACACGTTTGTGATTCTATTTGGAAAGCAGCAGGTGGAATAACTGACAATCTGAAAAAGAAGTACCTCAGATTTCTTAGGTAGACTTTGGAAGAGGACAAGGGAAGAAGTTTCAAAGCCGCCTGTGGCAGTCTCACACAAGTAACATATTCAAACATGAATCATTCAGCTTTCCATTGTCCAGACCTGCAGTATCAGAAACCCCTAGACAGCTGCTTTTAAAAAAAAAGGATGTAGTTTCTATTCATTTCAGTCTATCAAATACTGATTTTAATCTTCAAAATCTTGTATTGTTTCATAGAAAACAAGCAAACAAAAGACAACTCATTCTGTAAAGAAATCCTCCAGCACATCTAAAATTGAGTTCTACTTATGTTGTCAAACACATTGCCATTTCCTGCAAAATACATTCAGCAGTACCCACAAGGCAGCCAAACCCCTCGTAGAGACCCTGCCTTGAGCCACAGGCAGCTATTGTTCTTTTCCATTTCATTTTAGCCAGATGGACCAACCTGAAGCATTAGCTGCTGTTACTGTCCCAGTTCCATCTGTCAGGAAACAGGGCTTTAACTTTGCCATTGTTTCCAAGTTGCTCCCATGTCGAGGGTGTTCATCTGTTTTAACTTCTATAGGACCTGCAAAACAGAGCGTTATGCCCTCACAGGAGGGTCTAATCACACATCTCAAGCAGAAAGCCAGCACAAATAAAAAGCTGAGTGGAAATATACACCATATTCCTTTTAACCAATGATGCCTTAAGCCCATAATGATTTTCTTATTTTTCTACCTTACAAGTTTTATAGGTAATAGAAGTAGATTTTAGAAATAAACCCCTTTCTCCCTCCTCCCCATAGTACCCTTTAGTTTATACATTCCTCAATCCTTTCACCCCATTCCATACCCCCCCTATCACCCTACCCCCATATCTAGTAGAAAATGTTTAGTCTTTTAGTCAAGGCAGGCCTGTCTTGTTTGGAGAACGCTTGTATCTTGGCCTAAACCGCAAGACAGAGTCAAAGAACTGGGTCACTCTGCTCTTTGTACCCTGAAGAAGAAGAAGAATGATGAAGAGAGGGTCCCAAAAAGCACCCCAGACCCAATTCCAAGAGGCGGGCCAGGGGGTGGACCAGGCCAAAAGTTAGAGGATGGACACACCTGGGATTGGCCAAATATTACTATAAATGTAACATCTCGGGCACAGCCCGGGGTGCGCGCGCCGTGTAACATCTCTATTGCCTTGGCATAATTAAACCCTTTCTTATCTCACCCCAGCTTTCGGCTCCTGAGTTTTTTTGCAGCACCAGCTGAGCTGGCATCACCAACAAGCCATTCTTATGTCAGAGCCCAGCTCAGTCCAGTTTAACAAATTGCTGTAACCCTCCAGCTCCTTGTAGCAGGGCAGACAGCTCAGGTTTCCTCAAGACAAACACTAACAACTGAAACACTGGCTAGTTGTATAGAAGTCAATCTTGTTCTCACTGTTCCTAACCCAATAGCTTCTCTTCTGGCAGAAGGCTATATTTCAAATGATACTTGTAGTAATCTTTTTACAAAGAGCAGCCAAGTGTCATTAAACATTATTATCTAAACTGGTGTCACAAAAGCCCTTCATTGGTTTATAACTGGCCTAAAGCCAGGATCTAGTCAATGTAAATGTTGAACAACTTTTTGGAAAATTCAGTTTTTACATCTACCTCACAAGGTGCTGGGGAATTCCCCTACTCTAGAAACAGACTTCTGGCTCCAGCATCATAATGGGCCTGTTTATATCCCTAAACAGAAGCACACCTAAATAGAAGCACACCTAATATAAGTAACTTCACCAAGTTAATTATTGCCATAGTGTATTGTACTAGGTGGGCAACGTCTGCCAGATTAACAAGACTATTTTTAAGTTTGGTGCAGCAGGAGCCTTAAGAAAATGAAAAATACTGATTTTGGTACCATATCCCAGCCTATGTTAAGTCAGTGATTTGTCTAGGTAGTAGTCATGGCTAGGCTTCACAAACGAAGATTTGGGAAGGGCTCTACGCGCATTTGTTACAAGCGTGCTGGTGGCTAAAGGGGCCAATACAAGATAGGCGAGACTGGTTGCAAAAGGCACAGCAGAAGGACTCCTTAGGTGGTATATTCTGCAAGACACAGTTCTTTCTGCGTTGTCTTTTCTCCTCAAGAGTGATCCTGCGTGCGTTCTTAAAGGAAGCAGCAGCGTTATAGATGGTGTGTCTCCAGACCTCCCGATTGGAGGCCAGAGTAGACCAGTTATGCTGATCAATATGGCCAAGGCTGTTGTTTCAGGGAGTCCTTGTATCTTCTCTTCGGGACTCCTCTCATGCGGCAGCCGGTGCCAAGTTCACCATAAAGCAAGATCTCGGGGAGGCGGTGGTCCTTCATCCTTGAGACATGCCCTGCCCAGCGCAGCTGTGTTCTCAGCAACATGGCCTCAATACTTGTGACTGCTGCTTGTTCTAGAACAGACATATTAGTCACATAATCTGACCAGTGGATGTTCAGGATTGTATGGAGGCAGCGTTGATGGAAGTGTTCTAGGAGTCGCAGGTGGTGGCAGTAGATGACCCATGATTCGGATCCATATAAAGAGTGACCCTGACCTATGATAATTTGTATTGCTTCTCTCTTATTCAAAAATTATCCACTGAAAGCTGAAAACAGGCTACATACTTACAAAAAGGCTGTGTAAGTGGGAAATCTTTAATTGATTATAGGAGACATAGTAGAAAACAGATTTTTCTTTGAAATCACCTCTCATTATCCATTCACACCTACCTTTTTTAGAAGGTACAAGAACAGAAACTATTTCTTTCATAAAATAGCCAGCTTTCTGTGCTGCCTCTGCCCTGTTTTGTGATTGTACAGCAAGTTGGTCTTGTTCCTCTCTGCTGACTTGCCACTGTTTGGCCACATTTTCAGCTGAAATAGGGACAAAGTGCAAACTGCCATCAGGAAATGCTAAAATTTTAAGTTGTAAAATTGTAAGCACAAATGTAGTCATTAATGTTTGCTCTAGCAAGCAGCTGAGCTTGTTGAACAGTTTCCATTCTGACTTCCTCATTTTGTTTGTTCATGATGCTCATATTTTCTGTTGAGAGTGAAAATTTCTGTGTGGGATCTCCCAGATGTTATATCAAAATAAATACAAATGCAAACAAGCTTTTCTAGTTTATTTCTTCCCTGGACTATTAAGATCCGATCTTTCTACAGCTGCTTCAGAAGAGGGAACAGTTCTGAAGTTACTCTGTTTCCTAAGCAGGGTCTGAAAAAGTAGTTGGCTGACTATCCATTCAGGGTGCAATAACCTGAAGTTGTAGAACCATGGGTACCCACAGGACACTACGTAATTCCCCCTAACTGTAAATCTGTGCTGCTAAGTGCTCCAGTTACATACAGGGATCATTTTGTTTATTTTTTTTTTTCTGAGATTAAATTTCTCAGATGTGGAGGAGATGCAGAGAGTTTAGCCCAGGCAGGAAAAAAACCCCAAAACAGTAGCTTTACAAACAAAATGGAAGATGCCTTCAATGTCTTTCAGTATAATGGATTTTTTTCTTTTTCATGACTACAACTTAAGGACAGCTTGTAACACCTTATTTGTAACTTCAGGTTTCTGAAATTTCTCATCAGTGAATTCTTTTTCCCTCCCCAGTTAAGCCTTTCCTTTTCTGGACTGTCATTACTTACCTGTTATACCCATATGATATTGATAAAAAGCATCTGTAAGGCCATCGAGGATTATAGTGTCTTGCAAGGAAGCCTCTCCCATTTTCACCCCAGCTCGCATGTGAACAACGTGAGGAG
Source organism: Neopelma chrysocephalum (assembly GCF_003984885.1). NCBI lineage: Eukaryota > Metazoa > Chordata > Aves > Passeriformes > Pipridae > Neopelma > Neopelma chrysocephalum. The sequence continues at coordinate 12,796,864 of NW_020897691.1, forward strand.
CCTGCAAGAGGGTATTTCAAAAGGAGTCAGATGGTTTACATCTCTAGCGCACAATACAGCCAGACCACTGAAGAGACAGACTCCTGCCTTGCTAGTAGCTACCCCAAATCCCAGTAGTCTTCCCAGCTGTCTGCTCTGCCTCTCCCTCCAAAGCCTGCCAGCTGGCATGTTGTTTGGCCTGTGCACTCCTCCAGCAACAGATCATGGAGCAGCATTTCCTCTCCAGACTGAATCAATCGTCCCTGGGGCCACAAGGCCATGGGTCTCCCATCCTACCAGTCTGCTCCAGAGTGCCAACATCAGTCTCAGCACAGGCAGCTGAGCTCCAGCAGAAGAGGCCATCCCTTTCTTGGGCATCAGACCACCAGCCCAGGACCATTCCTGAATACAGCCTTGGGATGGACACCTTGAAATAAAACTGCTTTGCTTCCTTTCCAAGCTCAAATTGCTTGATGAACAATAACATTTTCAGTTATTCCTTCTTTGGGCTTCTTGCAACACAAAAAAACTGTCTATTGCCAGTTGTCACAGGCAAATCATTCAGAACAACAGGGCTAGGTGGAAATGAAAATGGAATTTGAAGTGCAGTATGTGTTTGCATGGCACCTTTTCAGTAGCTACCATATGAGGCCTTTTTCTTTTTTTATTTTTTAAAGCACACAACTGAAGTCAATTGTTGCATGTATAAATTCATTCGCAAGCAGAGAAATCACAGCTACTCTTTTGATCTGTCTCCCAAATATCTGCCTACAAACACAGGGTTTCAACATAACTTAATGCTGTTTGCTCCCAGTAAGCCGGACCAATGTGAGTGCAATCCTTTGCTTTACCTTGCTCATACTTTCCATGCCTCCTGCAACCACGACGCTGGATTCTCCCATCAGTATGGACTGAGCAGCCAGACATACCGCTTTCAAGCCTGACCCACAGATCATCTGGCAGCTCCAGGCAGGCACAGAGTAGGGGATTCCTGCAGCAACACTCGCCTGCCGGACAGGGTTCTGGCCAGCACCTGTGGGAACAGGCAGCATTTTATCTTTGTCCTTAAAAAACAAATGTTGGCCTTGTCACTTTTCACAACAGTACCCCAATTCCACCAAAATTTAGAGCTTGCTCCTACTTTCAGTTGGTAGATAGAGAAGTTCCCAGCAGTAATCTGTAAACAGGAACCTCTCTCATTTACACTGTTGATCAATAAATGCCTGTAAGATCAGGGATTTGCTACAGCTAGTTTTATATCTGCCACTCTGCTTTTGATGGCAGGTCAGATGAAACACCCACTTCAGATTAGCACTAGCCCACTGCATGTCTGTAAGATGATAGCTCATTTAAACTGCTACTTGCTGAAGAGTTTTTCTTTTGACATCTGTACATCACCAGCAGTCAACTTTCTCTAAAAGTTCACATGGAAACCAAAAGCACAGTTATACAAGAACAGTTTCTGAAAGTTTCCAGTCTTTGTTGTAATCCCGACGGATATAATAGGAGTGCTATATTCAAAGGAAAGAGTCTTCATCTGCATCTCCCCAGGCCAAAGTAATGTCGGCTCTTTATACGCAAAAAAATGGTTAAGCAGAGCACATCACTCAGCGTGCTAAAAATATACAGAAATCTAGTTCAGCTTTAAGTAAGACGAAAATACTTATTTCTATTATTTTCTTCCTCCATCTTTAAAACAGAAACCTGTTCTATGACTCTGCTGATCAAACATGACCCTGGAAAAAGCAGGAACCTGTTCGAAACAAACAATTCCCTATCACCTACATTTTCATTAAATCAACATATTTGTCTCCAAGCAAGTGGCATTACAGATCTTGCAGGTCGATCTTGCAGATAAGCACAAATGCAGGCTTGGCTCTTAAAATTTCAGTTATCATTACTTAGGATGTTAAATTTAGGAGCAGAGATTACCAAGGTGAGAGAAGGGATGCTGTAACAAAGAAAATAAACTGACATTCACACATACACTGTTACCTGCTTTGGGGATTTAAAAACACCCCAAACTATCCTACACCACATCCTTTCCAAAATCCCAGCAATGGGTTCGGTCACCCAGAGCACACGGAGAAGTGACCACGCTGCCGCTCAAGCGCTTTAATAAGGAACCGCGTGTTTCTAATGGCAAGGGATAACGTCCTGGAAGATGAAACCTGAGCTGTTTCACTGTGGCAATCACGGAGAGATGCGGCCGTGGAGAGAGAGTACCTGCGGTGAGGACCTGCCCCAGGATCACCTCCGACACCTCCTCGGGGGCCAGCCCGGCCCGCCGCAGCACCTCCTTGATGACGGTGGCGCCCAGCTCGTGCGCGGGGAGCGCCGAAAGCCCACCGTTGAAGGCTCCTGGGAGAGAGGACACAGAGGGAGAGCGATCAGCACACGAACATCCGCCCAGCCCTGAGGGAAGCATCTGCCACCCGGTCCCGGCGGGGCACCCGGCGCTGCCTCTCACCCACGGCAGTCCTGGCGGCGGACACGAAGACGACGGGGTCCGTGCTCATGGCGGCGGGGGCGGCGGAGCGGAGCGGGAACAGGACGGGCGAGTGCTGCAGCGGGAGCAATAGCTGGAACAGCAGCCAAGGCTGGAGCGAAAGCGGAGTCGGCGCCGGGCCCGCCCCTCGCCTGCCGCCGGGAGGGGCGGGAGGAAGGAGCCGGCGACGGGGATTCGTGGCCGGCCACCTGAGGAGAGCGCGGGGGCCGGCCGGGCGGTGGCGCGGCTGGACCGCCCCCTGGGGCGATAGGGCGAGGGCGGCCTTACCCGGCTCTTTCCAAGCTCTTTCTCAGCTCCTTCACGGGCGGGGGCGAGGAGAGCAGCGGCTCCGCCGGCCAGGCCGGGCCCGCTGCTGAGGGTCGGTCACTTCCCTGTGGTCCCCCCCGCGCACAGAGCCGGTGCCTGCTCCGCGCCCGCTGACGGCGTCGTCTACTTCTCTATAACATAAAGCATGCGGATCAAATGCTCTGCTGTCACATTGAGGCTTTAAGGACTGTTTGTTTATTTCATGACGGCATTTCACGGGATCTGTATGAACAGGAAGAAGGAATAATGATTTGAATTAAACTGTACAAAACTACCTATCGCTGGTTTGATCTGCTCAGCACCTGATGCCCAGAGATTACCAACACCCAACTCGGCCTTCTCGGCCTTTTCTTTTTTTTTTTTTTGTTTCCTAAATTTAACAGAGGCCTAACATATATATGAGAGAGAGATATATATATATATATTAGCATAAACAGTGCTTCGCCGCTGGCCCAAAAGCTGTTGCTGTCTGCCCTGCTCAAAGAGGCAAGCAGAAAGCTGCTCCCAGGCTGCCTACATGGGAGGTGAGTGCTGCAAAGGCAAAGCCGAGTTAGCCGAGGAGGACGCGGCGCTGGCCGCAGGAGGTCCTGGCATCCAGGGAGCTGGAAGGAGAGGAGGCGGCTGCAGCAGTGGCTGCAACCCTCAGCAGGACGGTCAGGCAGGAATGTCTCTCTGCTGGGAAATGTGTGTGGGAAGCCTAGAGATCCTTTTAGATATTTGGGTCTTACTGAAGAATAAGGTCAAAGGAGAGAACCATGTGTCATAAGATTTCTTCCGTTACTTTGGTATTTCCAACTTTTAGCAAGAGAAGAATCCTCTTAGATATCTTTAGAAAGGAAATCTCTGGAAAATCCTGTGGGCAGCCAAATATTTAGGTGGACTGATCTGCCAGTCTCTTAAGGATTCATTGGCAACAGGCATGCACCACTGGTTTTCTTTAATGATGCTGTGCGCTCAGAGGGGCTGATAACACTGACTAAAACCTCAGATTAAATCTGGATGAGAAAAATATGGGGTTTGTCTTTTCAAAAGGCTCATCGGTAAGCAATTTGTAGATCTAACATAGAAGCAAAACTCAGGAATATATGATTTTAAGCAATCCAGAGTGATTATTTTAGAAAAATATTGTATGGTTCTGGAACAACCCTTTATGACTGAATGTCATATGACTGCACATTTTCAAAATTCAGTAGAGAGTGAGTAATATAGACGTATGAGGGCAGGACACATACCAATATGTCATTCTTAATGCAACATTGACTGATTACAACTTAAAGTTTTCAATGCAAATACAAAATCAATAACATGAGATGAGCTCAGATTAACACTAAATGTTAGCAGGTGTTCAAAGTCCACAACCGACAATACACCTGAAGTAAGCCTGACAGACAGGATTCTCCTGTATTTGAAACTTTACAAATATCACCATAAATACTGAATTGAACAAAATGCGAGGCTTCAGCCCTTTCCCTCCCCATGCTTCACTAACACACAGAAAAAGTTCGAATGCGAAGCAGTCCTAGGGACTTCAGGCGAGCTCACCCCAGCAAGCTGACCTGCTGCACCTTTGCTCTCAGCCCTAAATAGAACTGTTTTGTAAATCAAGACTAATGACGAACCAGCCTGCGATGTTGGGCCACCCTGAAACGACAGAGATGAATTTTATCTTGGTATGTTTATCAGATCTGCAGTATCCTATTTACCTCTGCTTGGATGGTGTCCAGGATTGAGATCCAAATGGATAAAAGGGGCATGTAACAGAACAAAATAACGTAGCAATTGCACAAGGGCAAATAATTATGAAACATGTATGGTACAGATCAAAGTTAAGTTATTTAAATGCAGAAAAAAACCCTAGTAAATGTGACTAGGCAGCTGTGCTTTTAAATTCAGTGTAGTTAATGAGCAGCATAATACACAACAGCAAACTACTGCCCTATGCTGGTACATTTTGACATTTCTTGGAAAATAGCTCTGTGAAATTAACTAAGTCAGTATAATCAGGACATCAGTTCTGAACAGAATGCGTACCTGCTATCAGTAAAAGAGTAAGGCTACATTGCATAAAGTTTATTTATTACATTGCTGTGAACACAATGAAATGGACTTGTTCCTTCTTGGAAATATCAGAGTGCAAATATTTTGGCATTTTTATTTGGTAATGGTGGCTCAGTTTTATTAGAAATAGGCTAAAATTTGGAGGATTTTGGTGTTCACAGATTTACTCTTCTGCTAAATAATTTTTTTCTAAATTTGACCTTTACAAAGAGCAATGTTGTTACTAAAATGTGAAACCCTTGCTTTTTACCATAAATCTGACACTCTGTTGGTGAATATTTACAAAAACAGTTTTGTTGGGGATGTACCTTTTATAGGCAAAAATATAAGAACAATTACTTTAAATTAATAAATCTTGATATAATTCTTTAATTTTTAAAAAAATTAATTTTACCACTTTCCTGTAACAGCAAATTCTCTAGTCTTTAAAATCTTATACACAAATAGTGGTACTAATATCTGTTTAGGGCACTCAGGCTTGCTGGACACCTTTAGTACCTTAAGGCTTTTCCTCATGTCTAGAAAGACAATTCATTCTTTTTCTACGTTTTCTTAGCAGTGGACTGACATTCAGTTTTCTATGGGTAGGTTCAGCATATAAGGCATGTCTCAAAGAACACACTGTTTTCCCATTGAGGATGAGATCTACATTTTCTAAAATCTCCAACCCTATTGACTCTGTCCTTGGAAATCAAGTTCCTGATAGGCAGAAAAATGTTCTTCGCTGTGTTAAGAGCAATCTGTGTTTTCCTTGAATCTATTTTTGTCAGGGAATGCTCATAATCTAATCTATGTTTAATTAAAAAATGCTGGTTTTCCCTCAGACAGGAAAACATTTACACTATTAAAAATATCTGGGCCTTTCTATGGTTTTAAAAAAAAGTATAGCAAACCCCTGGGTTTATATCCTTAGCAACTATACGCACACCTGTACTCCAAATATAAGCTGCAGTATTTATCAAGCATCCTCAAAAATGAGTCATAATTTGTTTGTAATTGAATTTGGATTGATTATCAGTCAGGGGATGTCTTCAGGAGAGGCTCTGGAGTTCACTCACTGGTGTGGTCAGACCTTAACATGAATAAAACTTCTGACCACTATGTGGCACACACCAATTCACAGGTGTATGGGAGCATCACAAGTGCTGTAATCTGGGAAACAAGAGTTGCAAGTCAAATTGAGTCTAAGTAGCTGTACATTATCATAGTGCTGATTTTATATGTTTTCCTGGGGTCTTTTATATATATATTCATGCACAAACACACACATACATATAAATTGGTAAAACATACTGGTAATTAAAAAAGAAATCCTTCTAAGAGGTTTCTGAAGAAGTTTAGTTACTTCTTGATATAAATATGTAAGAAAAATATGTGATAATTCCACTGAGATCCTTAAAAGCATATTATCAGGGGACATAAAGACAGCATTAAGCCTGCAGCCTAGTATTCAGGAAGCTTGTCTAAGAGAGGGAGAGTTCACCAATGTCAAATTCGGGCTTTATGCTGCCCAGATCTTTACCTGCCCAAAGAACCTGTCTTTATCACTTTCTTCTCAGTGCAGCAAATGTACATTTTATCTTTCCCCTGCACCTGTCAGCTATAGCAACCTTTTCCAGTGTGCCCAAGAGCTCATTCTCTGCTCCAGCAGATGCACTGTGGTTTTGTCTTGCTCCATCTTCTGTCCTTCCAAGTCAAGGACAGCCTCTGCAAGAACCGACTGGCCATTTTTTAGTTCCTGATATTTCAAGGTGTTTTAAAATGCCGAGAAATGTATGTACAGCACTCCAAACAGTTTTTTTAATTTTGAAAAATGCTTTATCTTCCTTTTACCCCAATTCTTAGCTTTCCTGACCTGCAGACAAATTTTTTGTGAGTGTTTTACACTAGGAGCCTGCCTTTTCCTTGCCATGGCATGTCACTCACCCCTGCCCATGGTGTGGGAATGGCCCATGTGTTCCCACGGGGGGTTTGGGGTCACTGCCCTCTTGGGGCCCCACATTGCTACCCCTGCGGTCACCACTGGGGCCTCAGGAGTAGCCCACACAGAGACATGGTGGAATGCAGACAGAAAAATGAGCCAAAAAAAAGAAGGGACAAACAGCATCCTTCTTAACTGAGAAGTGTTGTGGTGTTTGTGTTGTTACAACTGGCTTCCGTCTGAAACCAAAGCATAAAAAAGAAACCCAGAACCAGGCAGGTGAAACCAAAGAAACCCAGAGCCAGGCAGGTGAAACCAAGGAGGAGCCATCCAGTTAATGTAATTAAGTTAACAAGCAACATACTGTCATTAGAGGAACTTAAAACTGTGCTAGCTGTCCTGCCCACTCATTCGTAATCTGGTTCTTATTCTATCTTATCATTATAGGTGAATGAATATATGAAGTTTGCTTTTGTGTTGGTGCTTGGATAGATCATGACATGCCCTCTCATCTGGGGACTGATGATACTGTTGGTAGTTACGCTACCACCTATTACTTGAAAACTTGACTAATTAGAGGACTGGGCAATCACCAACCATAGGAAATTTAACAAGGGTAAGTGCCGAATTCTGGGATGGGGCAACCCTGGATGTTCATACAGACTGGGGAATGAGATGCTGGAAAGCAGTGCTGTGGAAAGAGCCCTGGAGGTCCTGGTCTATGGCAAGTTGAATATGAGTCAGCAGTGCCCTGGCAGCCAGGAAGGCCAACTGTGTCCTGGGGGACATCACACAAAGCATCAGCCTTACCTTGAATATCGTGTGCAGTTTTGGGCACCACAATGTAAGAAAGATATTAAGCTACTAGAGAGTGTCCAAAGGAGGGCAACAAAGATGGTGAAGGGCCTCGAGGCCTTCAGGGGAAGCTATATGAGGAGCGGCTGAGGTCACTTGGTCTGTTGAGCCTGGAGGAGACTGAGGGGAGAATTCATTGCAGTCTACAGCTTCCTTGTAAGGGGAAGAGGAGGGGCAGGCACTGATCCAGTGCTGTATCTGTGGTGACCAGTGACAGAACCTGAGGGAATGGTCTGAAGTTGTATCAAGGGAGGTTTAGGTTGGATATTAGAAAAAGGTTCTTCACCCAGAGGGTGGTTGGGTGCTGGAAGAGGCTCTCCAAGGAAGTGGTCACAGCACCCAGCCTGACAGCGTTAAAGAAGCGTTTGAACAGCACATGGTGTGACTCTCAGGGATGGTCCTGTGCAGGGCTAAGGGCTGGATTCTATGATCCTTGTGGGTCCCTTCCAACTCAGCATATTCTGTGATTCTGTGAAAAGCAAAGTTACTCCAGTTACCATGCTGTAAACACAACCCAATGTGGGTATCAACATGTTTGTTCCAGTAGCACTAAAAAGTCCCAGGTTAGTTCTCACTATGTTATGGGATGTGCAAACAGAACAAAAGAGTATTTCAGTTAAATGTTCTTTTCCCAAAGGTATCAGAGGACTGGTTACCAAATTGCTGCTCTTATTTTCCTAAACAAAAATTATAGGTGTAGCCTGATAATACATGTATTAATTTGAAGACACAGAAGGAAGGCAGTCCAGAATATGAAGCTCTGCAGGCTGATTCCACTTATTTCTAGATGTCCCTCGCTGCCTGCCTCTTTCTCAGCTAGCATATTTCCCACAAATGTAATCTACACATATAAAGATAAATTTAAAATAACTACGTGTTGACAAGGGGTAAAAAATGCAGGAATATTTTTTACATGCTCGTGAAGACAAACAATGGTAGAAGGTTTACCATGCCACACCTTACAGTGTATCTGAGCTAGGCCTTTATCTGTACTACTAAAAAGACACAAAGGAGGCCTGGGTTCTGAATTTAACAAAAAGTAGTTAATCTCCAGACAAAATATTGGGAAATCTTCTGTTTAAATCACCACTAATACAGAGAAAATGTTGGGTAATTTATAGACAAAATAGAAATATACAGAATAGAAGCAGCCCCCGAGTGTATATCTCCATCTACTTTATGTGGAAAAAGTTTTAATTTTTTGTCCTGCATGGCTTATATGCATTTTTAGCATTGTAATGCTTACATCTGTGCTCGAGGAAATCAAGCCAGTTTGCTACATTACTGTTCATATTAAAGCCTACTCTAATATTTCAGCGCCTCTTCCATGCCACCATATCTTGTGATGGTTCCATCTGTTAATTGGCATCTTGAATGGTTGAAACAAGTATCTGCAAGGAAAGCAGATGCAGGAGCATCTAGGTTGGAAGGCACTCATACGGATCATTGAGTCCAACTCTTAAGTGAATGGCCCATGGAAGGAACGACCTCACAACCTTGGTGTTATTAGTGCTGTGCTCTAACTAACTGAGCTAATCTCAGTTGACAGAAAACACTGTGCAGTAATCACAGGTTATCTTTTTTGACTTTAAAAATGAGGTAAGACTTCAAAGAAGTTTATTCAGGTCCTTTTTCCTTATGATCACCTTACCTGGGGTAGCCATGTCAAATCACATGTAGCATGACTTGGGTTTCTAAATGTTTCAAATTCTCACTGAAATATCTGTGTATTCATACACGCACACACATATCTAGTTGCCAGGACACGTGCATTGGATTCTATGCTGTAGTGAATAAATTCTCTCTGCTACCAGTAACAGTCAGGAGAAATTCCTGGAGCAGCGATGTAGCAAGTGACAATCAATTTCACCTGCGCAACCCAGGTGACAAACTAATTTAGCCTGCAGCAGCTTTACGACTTTGCCAGCAAGAGGGAAGAGTATTTACGTGTCCTAATAGCATTGCTTGAGAAATCATGGATAATATGTAAGAAGGGTAAACTTTAAAATCGATTTTAAAGTAGCAGCTCAGTGCTAGACTGAAGTGAAGGGCGAACACTGTGCTGTATTGCTTATTATTCCCAAATGCGGAGACTGATGTTTAATTTCTTTGGAAGCAGCTGGAATTGAAGTCCTTTATCTATCATTAACGACTGACGACACTGGCCCGCCCCGGCAGTCAGACCGAGAAGCCCGGCGCCCATCTTGCAAGTTATAAACTGCTACGCGCAGTTTTCCCTCCCAGAGATCCCATCTTCTCTACCAGCCTTCCGGGAAGGCGCCAAGCGACTTTCCCAGGAGACACCGGGGTCCCGCGCCCCTCAGCCGGTTTGGCGGGCGGGGGGCGCCGCTCGCTCCGTCCCGCCGGGGAGCAGCGCCCCCCGCCGGCAGGAGGCCGCGCGGCACCCTCAGGCTGGCGTAGGGACACGGGCGCTGCGCCTCCTGCTCGGCTTAGAGGCTTTACATCGGCGCTCAGACACCCCGCGGGGCCCGCCACAGTGGCGGCGCTTCCCGGCGGGGCGGGCGACGATTCCCCACGGGAGGGATGGGACGGGGTGTCCGCGCCAGAACCCGGCACCGCTGCGGCGTCTCTCGCCTCCGCCGCCCCACGTTGGGTGCGCGCGCAGCCGCCGCCCGCGGGGCGGGGCGGGCGCTCATTTCCTCCCTGGGCGCCATTTTGTAGCGCAGAGAACCCGCAAATAAAGAGCGGGCGGGAGCGGCGCAAGGGGAAGCCCGGGCGGAGGGGCCCGGCGGTACCGGCTGTGGAGCGGCAGCGCCCGCGCAGCTGGTGGCGGCAGGCGCGGAGGCGGCGGCGTTTCGCCCCCCCTTGATGTGAGGAGGAGCGCGGCCCAGGCAAGCGGCGTGCGGGGGGCGCGGGGCCTCCGCGCCGCGGGCGGGAGGTGAGTGGCCGCGCGAGCGCTCCGCCCCGGCCGGCCGGCCGGACAGACCGAGCACCCCGCGGTCCTGTAGTGCCGAACTCCCGGCGGCGCCTCCGTCCCTCACCCCGAGCACGGGGGGGAGGAGCGGAAGCATTTAGAGCCATTTTGTGTGAGGCCTGGAGCCCGGCCTGGCTGCGCGGCCGGCATCCTCCTCCCGCCCTGCCCTCGGCAGCCGCCGCGTCTCCCGGCCGCGGGAGACACGCTTGTCGCGTCCCTCGTCGGAGGCGAGCTAGGGCGGCGGGGCGGGCCCTGCGTGCGCTGGGGGGCGGTGGCAGCTGGGTCTGTCAGACACCTGCGGCTGCGCCCCACGAGGGGGGGAGGCGGGACCCCCGCGGCTGCCGAGGCTGACCAGTGTGAGGGTTGACCAGTCAGTGTTGCTGTGAAACTTTCCTTTTTAAACGTAAAAAGGGAAAGACAGAAGGAGGGTCTTGTGAAGGGCCACGAAGATAATTAGGGGGTCTAGAGCGCCTGTCTTATGAGGAGAGACTGGGGGAGCTGGGCCTGTTTAGTGTAGAGAAGACTGAGAGGGGATCTTATTAATACATATAAGTATTTGTTAGGCGGGTGTCAAGAGAACGGTGCCAGACTCCTCAGTGGTGGTCAGAGACAGGACAAGGAGCAATGACCGTAAACTAAGAAAAACAAGAAACTCTGCCTCAACAAGAGGAAGAACTTTACATTAAGTGTGGCAGAGCACCGGAACAGGCTGCGCACGGTGGTCATGGAGTCTCCCTCTGTAGAGACATTCAAAGCTCCCTTGGATATGTTCCTGTGTCACCTGCTGTAGGTGATCCTGCCTTGGCAGGAGGATTGGACTAGATGATCTAGAGGTCTCTTCCAACCCTAATAATTCTGGAAATTCTGTGTGGTATCTATATGTATACACACATTGGGAGCTGGGAGCCCATCCTGAGGATTTCCCCTCGGGAGTCTTTTTTCATGTTGTTTAAATAACTTACAGTTACTTCAGGTATAACTAGTAAAGCATCATACCTGATGTTATTCAATTGCTTTTATTCACTAGTTTTTTTTTAAAATCTTCAAATTCCATGTTTTCTAAATGTTGTAGGAAAAGGTGTGCGGGCTCCTACCATAGTTCCTAAAATTAAAATGCCCTTTCTTCATTTCACATCTTTGTATTGAAACTGCCATAAAAGCCTAAAACATTATGAGATTTCCTAAAAATTCTGTTAGCGTCCATGACAATGTTACTGTGTTACTGTTTTAAGCATGGAGTATGGTTTTATGTTGCTGGTTGCCAGGAGCAGATATGCAGAAGGAGTGATGTGTGGCAGCCACCATTTCTGCAAAATCATGAAAGTGCTTAGTTAGGAAAGTACAGTTAAGCTGTTCATAATATAAATCACAAAATATAATCGTGTTAATTCCAGTCAGTTATGCAAGAATGTTGTTTATGTTCGTTCTTTTTATTGTAGAAAGTAGCACTTCACACTCTTGCAAGATTTCTGATCTTGGTAGGAGAGAGATCATCTCATTTAGAAGAGAGCTGAGTGATGAGAAGCACCTCTTGATGCACAGTGCTTGAAAAGTTACTGTATTAAATTCAAAGAATTAACATTTCAGTTGCAGTGTTGTTGTCTGTAGCATATAAATTCACCTGTTTATTAACAGAAAACTAAGGCAAATCACTGTGAAAATTGCTGTAGTCAGCCTGATACTCTTAATGTGTCTGAAAAACACTGAACGCAGTGATAGCAGTATGTAGCAGTAATAAATGTGTAAGCCTGTGGGAAGTTACTCTAGGTGCCCAAAAAGCTGGAGAGTAGTGAGGTAAAATTCATATGTACAGAAAGAGCACTAAGTGTTTATTTGTAGATATTATCAACCTGAGTTTTCAAAAATAACCTATAGAATATTTCTTGCTAGTGTATTATTTTTTAGTGTGTAGTTCTATCACTGTGAATAATGACAGGTAGCAGGAAGGCAGTAACTTCTGTAATGTGGTGGACAGTAACTTCAGTCTTCACTTTCGTGCTCTTGTCTGAAAGCAAGCAATGGCTTTGTAAATGATGATGTGCTGGGCATAGAGGTTAGAGTAGCCTGGTCTGGTGCTGCTGTGGAGAAAGGGGTGCTGGAATTTTGTGTGAGGTCTGGAGATATGAGGTAGACTACCTGTAGATGGAGCGTCAGTCTCTGATTTCTTGCAGTCCTGACTGTGACAGTAATAAAGTCTTTATAAAATTGCTGTATGCTGCAAAAGAGTTCACAAGCCAAGTCTTTGGGGAAACTCACCTTTTTTACTATTTGTGTGCTTCTGGTACTTTTTTGAGGAACACACATAATCTTTAATATTTAATATTAATATTTAATAAATTTTGAGGAACACCTGACATAATCTATGCACAGTTTAAGCAGTGTTAGCTGTAGTTGTGTGGAACAGCTGAAAAACACGTTTCTCTCTGTCAAGAACTTAACACTTGCCAAGATCTTCAAGACTACTTCCAAACTACGAAGGAGTTAAAGATTCTAAATAACTTTAGGGATTGCCTAGAGGTAGGCAATCTAAATACAGGGGTCACAAATGTTCCCTCTGTGATCTCAAGTTACTCTGCATGAGCTGGGCACTGGCAATTTCTATCAATAGTCTCTTATGCTTTTATTTGATACTTAAGGTTGCGTTTTTGGTAAAACAGTCTCAAATAAGGACCTGCATCCAGAACTTCAAGCAAAATGCTTGAGTAACTTCTTGGGTGTGGGAGGGAAGGGGGCTAGAGGGGGGGAAACTCCTTAGTGTAGGGAAGCATTTAAGTGCCTGTGTGTTACTAAGCCCAGCAACAGGAAGCTGCCATTCATAAGTGAGATGCTTCTACTGAATGTTTTCTTTACGTGGGTTCTAATGTCAGTATTTATTACAGGAAGGGAGTGTGTGTTGGTTGTTTTGTTTGTTGTTAACCAGGGCCTTGTTTGGTAGGGTTCTGTGTAGCTGTCTATGGTTAATGTAGGTTCAAGACACTTTACTTCACTGGCGTGTATTTGCATATCTTACCAACAATTTTAGGATTTGTCCTAGGATTTGGAGAAGTTAAATTAGTTCATTGGGTGTCATTGTGAAAATACCATGGTAATCTGTAAAAATCCTTGAGAAAATAAAATATTTACTACTTAAGAGCATTGTTTCTTTGAAGTTGTGTTCACAACCAAGGAGTTGACATGTCCTTTCTCTGGTATATGTGCATTGTAGCAGCTTTACAAGCATGTTGACTCTTAATATTACATGCAACTTTTCTGTTGTAAAGCATATTGCAAAGATACATGCCTCTAGCAAACCTTGCGTTTGTTGTTCCATTTATGCTTATAAGATCTGCAAACTCAGAATTTTTTATGTATCATAGTTGTAGAAAATACTATGTATAGTATTATCCTTTTGAGATAAGGAAGCATGTCCTGTAACTCAGGGCAGTGCGAATAATTAACCTAGCACAATGCAGTCCTATTGTGCTACATATGCACGAGGGGAATTGAATTTGATGTTGTATCCAAACCATTACTTTATATCTTACTTTTCCTGAAAATATTCACATGGGTTTTAAAATAACAATACTTCCTGTTTATTAGAATCTTAAAAGTAAGAGAATAAGTTCTTGAAAGAACATGTTGCTTTGACATAACTCAAACAGTAGTGGTAATGTTCACAAATAATTCTTTTTTTTTTCCAGAGAGGTTCTGAAGTATATAGTATAAATTGCTTTCCTCAGACCCTGATTATCCTTTACTTTGTAAAATATGTTAAATAGGTGTAGACACATATGAAATGTCTGTTTGATACAAAGTTGCATGGTTTTGCTTAGTTAAATAGGAAGAATTGATTACTGATTGGCAATTTAGGCATAAATAGAAATTTTTGGTCAACTTTTAGAGAAAATGGATTTGACTTGTTTATATCTAGATTACAGCAGCAAACTTGTGTTGGTTGTACTCTGGCTCTGTGGAACGCTCTGTGTGGAACAAATATTTCAGTAGTCTAATAGTGCAAATAAAAAAATATAAGGCTAGGAGTACAAGCTTCTGACTTGCTCAGTGTTTCTTGTACACTAGGAACTACACTAAATAAAACTCCTTTTTTTTTTTTCTCTCCCTTCAGAGTTCACAATGACGAATGAAGAACCTCTCCCAAAGAAGGTATGTTTTAAAATTACTTGTGACTTCACCCTCCCAGGTAATCATGACAGGTTGATAAGTTGTGCTTTTCTTTTTACTTCACAGGTTCGCCTTAGTGAAGCAGATTTTAAGGTTTTACCTAGAGATGAGCTTATCCTAAGGTAAAGTAAAAAGTGTGGTTTTCATCTTAACATTTTAGTGAATTTCTAGTGGAAGATGTGTGAATTTACTTTCAGGGTTTTTTTAGCATCCTTGTTCTGAAAAACTGTTTTATCCATTTCATGATGCATCTCTTCTGTAAAGTTCTCATCTCAAATATTTTTATTTGTAATTTGGGAGGGAACCCTTTTTCCAAAGAGACAGAATTCCTGAATGATATTTTGTAATACATGAATAGGAGTGGTTTTTTCTTCACCTGTAACAATAGAAGATACGATTGCTTACATTCCTTGCTAGATAGGAAGTTATTTTCAACATATTTCAGAAAAATGTCAACTTCTTATTCCTACAATATGTTTTACGTTTTATTAGTCCATGCAGTCATCTTCTCAGCATGTTCAGACATTAGTAGTAAAATGTTTAAATTAAGTTTTCATTACCTAGAACTTGCATAAGGAAGAGCCTGGCCATCTTTTTCACCTTTTAGAAAGGGATGGGTCACCATGGAAACAGTAATAGGCAATCCTGTTGCACAGACCACCTGCTTAAAGAAACCGACCCAAGCCACTGTCTCTGTATGCCTGAATTTCCTAATTGGGAAACAAGGAGCTGGCTAAACTAGGCATCCACGGGTCATCTGTTTGTCTGCTGGAGTAGTTTGTGCATTTTGGTAAATTTTAGTTCTTGGCTTTTTGTACATTGTAAGTTGTTAGCATTATTAGGGTCTCGAGGTAAATTTTGCTGTTTCATAGAACAAAGACTAAATTGTGTAGAAACCTGGAGATATATGTGCAACACTTAATGTATGTGATGATCAGCTGCTCTCCCTCCTGTCTGAGTAAACTATCCTGCCAGATACTTTTGGGGTGACAGTTCTTTCTAGGGAGTAAACATAATCTGGCTCCTTATGTTTAAAACTGGTTTCTGGCTTCCTCTGAGTATGTAGTCTTCTGGGTAATAAGGAATAATATATTTAAGCAGTAAGGAAAAATGCTGCTTTGATGTTAAGTGGTTTTGGCCTTGTGATCCTTTGCATAGAAGTTTCTGTGCTCAAGATTATCTCTGGAAATAGCGAACTCCTAAGCCTCTAAAGCTGTGCCCTTACTTCCAGCTATAAAATTCCTGTCAAAGTACCAAAGCATAGATTCTGTGCCACCTGTTTTCTGACTGATTAGTGTGAAAACAAAAAAAGGCTTCCTATTGTAATCAGTTTCTGTAACTTGCAATGATTAGTTGCAACTGTAGAAGAGATGAATTTCCAGCATATATTCAAGTGAGGATGTGATGGGATACACCTAAGGAGGTAAAGTATATTAGCAGCTAACCTGTGTTAACAAAGAGACTGAAGGGAATTTGCCAATAACAGCTATGTCGCTATTGAATCATATTCTTAGTGTGTAGAAAAAGTAACTTATACTCTCAAAAAGGACAGTTGATGGATGTAAAGAGAATGACTGTTCACTATACTCAGAAGAGGAAATTTAAATGCTGTTTTGGCTGTGTCTGCTTTATTACTGTGAGTGTTTTGAGCAGTTCTCCGAATATTGTTCTTGTTTGTATGGGATGCATATTATGGATTTATAGCAAGTTCACCTCTAATTGTGATTTCACATAAAAATAGCAGTTATTACACTAACTGCTGGCTTCATTTGTAGGTTGGAATAAAATATTATTACTATTATACATCTGTTTTAATCAATGATGTCTCAACTACTTTGAGACATGGAAAAGCATGTGTTAACTGCTAGATTGTCTTAAGATTTGGAATATGTTTTTTGGTCTATGCTTTGGTGAGGCAGATGCTTTCTAAGATGGATATGTGTCATCACCTTTTGGTCTTTCAGGTTGCAGCAGTATCGTTATACAATTGCAGTGATAAAACATATATGTGGAAAAGATTAATTTTTTTTGTCAGTTTCTGTGCTATGAATCCCAATTTCACTGTTCTTTTCCATAAAGTACATAGTTTAGGTTTGCTCATTTTAACTTTTGTTGAGTAAACATGAGCAGGATCGACACAAAGCCTTTAGATCTGGTCTCTTAAATTTCTGCTTGTCTCATGACTTGTTGCTGTGAACTCATCTTCATCTTTCCCCTCTTTAAGGCAGTAGTTACTTAGCTTGACTGTGTAGGAGCTTCTGAGAGAAAGAAGAGCCAGGAACACTGTAACAAAATACTATGGCTTAGCTAAAAATCTGATCAGTATTGCCCTGATCATTTAGCCTAGTGATTAGTTGGAAAGACACTGAAGCACCCTGATTTACACAAGCAGTTCTGAGGAAATGCAGTGCTTTTACTGAGCTTCAGTGAACATGGACTTAGAGCCAGTCACTCTTGGAACAGCCTAGGTGCACTGCTGTGTGTGCCTTACCCTCAAGTGCATTTTTATTGTGAACCCCAAACATCAGCACAAAAAATGCGTGCTTCAAGAAAAAGACTCCATTGCTTCAAATTACCTCTATAAAGTCTGCTTAATATTTTTAGAGAAGGAATGGAATTAAGTAACCGACATAATGCTGCTTCAGTTACCTTCCAGTCTTTATGAGACTGTAACACATTGAATGTTAATCAGATTCAAGACTGTCCTCCCAGTTCCGTGTACAGCTGTCTTTGTTCTTCAGTGCCTTTCCAAGTAGCAGTTTTGAAGCTCATCTGATTGGCAATATTAAACCATCAGATTACTGACATAAACTACTAAATAGATCAAGAAGCCAATATTGAGTGGAAATCAAAATGACTGGAGTAAAAAGCTGCCTTTTAGTCTTAACAGAGAAGAAGGAATAAGGAGGTAAGAGTTAAACGTTAGGAGTTAACTGGGTCGGAGCACTGAGAATACTGTCAATGATCCTCAATATCTTTTTTTTTTTTTTTTAAACTACTTGTTCTATGGTAGTTCCTTATTTCCCTTTTTGTTTTCATTGGTGTTAATTTCAGAAGGTTCAACTTTGTAACTTCAGCTTTCCTAAGATCAGAGTTCTACTTTCCTACTGCTGTAAACAAGAGGAAACAATCAGTGAAATAAGCTGGAAAGACTGTGTTTAGAAAAAAACTTTATTAAAGGCACTGAAAGGCACAAGAAAAGATGGAAAGAAATTGTTGGTCACTGTAACAGCAGTTTAATGAAGCAAAAGCAAAGGCTGCACATGGAAGCCAAGGGAAAAACCAAGATTGATTCTCTACTTGGCAGGCAGTGTCTGGCCACTTCCTGGGAAGTAGGGCTTTACACACACTGCCCCATAGCAGACATCATGTGGGGAATATCACTTTCGTCTGTTTGGATCTGGCTCTTGTTCCCTCTGAGGATCTTGCCCATCCCCAGCCTACTGGTGAGGGGGGAGTGTTGGAGAAACAGCCCTGATGATTTTTGAGCACTTGTCAGCAGTGGCCAAAACACAGGTGTGTTACCAGCACCTTGATAGCTACCAATGCAAAGCACAGTGCTATGAGGGCTGCTTTAGGGAAAATTAACTCCATCTCAGCCAGACCCAATAGAAGTTGCTTGAACTGCAAGTCTTCACCAGGTTTTTGACAAAAAGCTGTGTCTGAAGGGTTACGTTTTCTAGAAGAATCGGCAGGCATATGACTTAAAATCCCTATGTGACCTAGTGCCATTTGGGTTTTCTTTTCTAGGAGTTTGGTTCTTGCCTAAATACTAGCAGTTGTTGAGAGGTGACTTAGAGGTATTATTTCCAGCATTCTTGGTGACCATAGGCTATGTGATTTGTTTGTGGGTGGTTATTTGGGTTTTTTTTTTTTTTTCTTCAGGTAGGGGTCTGTCATGTCTACTTGACTTGTGTTTCAGGTTTCACTTGCTCTTTTTATCTCTCCTGTTATGAGAGTGTGGGTGTGTCACGATTTTAAGAGAATTATTGTTTTTGAGTTGTGAAGTGTAACTTAGAAGTCAAGTAATCCTGTATATTTGAGGACCAGCTGTTTTATTGCCTACAATTCTTTCATGCAGAATTCTGTTATTTCTTTCTGGCTTTGGTGTTTAGTAGACCTTTTCAGTTTTACTTTTGGGGGATTGAAATCTTCTAAACTAACACAGAACTTTTAGTGGTCAAATAGTGAAAAGTCTTAGAGCAGAGAGATAAGTTAGAGGTTTAAGTAGAAATACAGCTGCTCTCTTTTACAGAGCTTAAGAGAGTTAATTAATGCTGTTTTTGTGTTCAGCTGAAGAGATGCAAAATTTTGTTGTTGCTTGAAGGAAAAGATCTTGTGCTTCCTTTTGCTTTTTCCAGTGATGTGATCTCAGTTGCTGTTACAGATCTGATGCTTTTTAGAGCCTTCAATGAGCTGTTTGAATTCACTAAACGGTCAAAAATTACCTAGAGTTAGATTTTGCAGTTTCAATTCAGATAGTGGTGTAGATTACAGAGTTAAAATAGAGCAGTTGTGATGAGTTTGGCAGAAAATAGGTGTTAGGGAGAAAGGGTAGGTGGGAGGAGGGAACAGAAATCTTTAGTGGTGAGCTGTTGGATGAATCTTCTTCATGATGTGGAATTGTATCATCATGAGGAACAGACATAGTTTGGTGCAGAGTACTGTTTTAAAAACAAAACAAAAAAAATCCCAAAACCCTACCCTGTGAACTTTGTTCATATGGCATTTCATGCTAAACTTCACTGTAGACTTTATTTGCTACTGATTTAATGGTTTGTATCAAAAGCAGTGCTTTTAAGTGTGGTGTTTTCTGACTGTGGATGAATTGCCTAAATAATGTACCTTCAAAGAGGTTGGTCTGGTTGATGAATATAATCAGAGAATGGTCTTGATTTGAACAAGCTGATATAACTACTTAACCTAGACTGCCATTTCTAGTGTATTATAATACGCTTCTGCTTGTCTTGTTCGCTTGGTAACAGACTTAAATTTTGTATTTGTATCACAGTTTCTGTTACAGAATTTTGTTTGAATTGTTCTGCTGTGAGAATGAGATGCATATTGGCTACATTACAAAGATAACAATTAGTGTTTGATCCCAATGTTTGTCTAAAATATTACAGTAATTTTTAAGATGTCAATTTTAAGTGTTGTAATGCACAGCTACCTTTTAATTCTTTTAAGATGCAAAGTGGATTTAACTATTTTCACAATATAAAGCCCCTTTTTTAAAACTGGAATTGTCTCTTCTGCAACTGTGTCATTCCCTCTTGACGTTTTCTGATTATGGTATCAATGTATATTCTGGAAGCTTAGGAATGAGATGCCTTGATTTAATAAACTGAGCTTTAGAAAACACTTCTTTTTCTGCTTATATCTGCAATAGGTGGAAACAGTATGAAGCATACGTGCAAGCTCTGGAGGGCAAATACACAGACCTTAACTGTAAGTTAGCCAAGTTTCAAAGTGGTACAAGTTATCTGAATGTTTGTATAAAGCAGAGCAGTCAAGTAATATCTGTGTTTTCTAAAATTGCTGGAAATAAGATGTAATAATCTATGATGTGAGTCACTTGTCAGAATAAAAGCCCCTGTTTTTTCTACTGTAAGTTTTCAGCCTCTCCCAACTTTCTCATCAACTTTTCTGTTGCAGATTTATCACAGCATCTAAAAAGTTTGGTTTTCTAGGATCCAGACTGCTGGGACAGGGACAGGCTTCAAAGCATAACCCCATAAATACACATCTTTTCAGAACTTTACCATGAGAAAGGAAACTTTATCTACTGAAATACTCCATGAATGTCTGTGCCTTTAGTAGTCTTACAGGATTGTAAGATTGGCAGGGGGAATAGTTTTAAGAGGTAAATGTCTAAAGTGAGTCCCCCAAGTAATGTTTGATCTGATTAGGCAAATCTGATTGTTGTTACATGGTAGCTAAAACTTGGTCTTTTGGAATAGTGGGAAAAATGTCCTATTCTGAAATGAGAAAATATGAATACATTCTAGGAGTGACTGAATAGCCAATCCTAAGTCACTTTTAAAAATTATGTTGGCAGCTGGAGATGGTGTATTTGCTGCTTTCCATTCACCTTTTCAGTCTAAATACTTAAAGACATAGTACCACTAAGTCCAAAGGGTATTTTCCTGTCAGTCCAAAGGGATGTCCTCTATTTTTGCTGTTATTACGTCCCTCTTTTACTGTTGTCCCGTAATGTTTGAGTTTTAGAGAGACTAAGATATAGTAAATGGAAGCAGTTGATTTCATTCACATCTCACTCTGCCTTAGATAAGTTGTTTCAATGTTCCCAGTTTCCTGATTTTTGGGGAACAATACAGGCCATAGTAATCAGTATTACTGAATTATCTGCAAAGAATTATTTAGAAATAATTGTCATGAAGCAAGTGTTCTTAGTTTCCATTTATAGCTGATAAATTAGTTTTTTTTTTCTAAATTATTCAAATTTTTCATTGTTTTATGCATGACAAGTAGCAGTGAATGTATACAGTTGGTATTGGGTTGCTTGCATGTGTTCTTGTTTGAGTAGTTTAGAAATGTGTTGCGTTCTCTCATATTTCATATATAAATTTTCATAAATGTTCATGGATCCAGAAGAATTTCAGTTGTGACTGAACTGCCATTCCTGAAGTTCTTGAATGTCTTACTGTTTGCTCATGGAGCGTGGAGTTTGAGGATTGCCCACAAACAGCACTGTCTTACAGACTGCAGATTGCTTTTTGCCAGAGTATATACTTCCCTCCTTCCCTACCCTGGCCTCACCTTTTCTTTTACATACCAGGGCGGTTTCAACTTCCCAAGTTTCAAATTGCAAATTGTAGTAATAGTTGGTTAAGCAAGCAGTTTAAAAGTTACTTCCTATAGAAACATGGAAGCATCTTCAAAATTTGAGTAAGTCTTAAGGAAAGACCAGAATATGGATTTAAAGCCCCCTGTTGTAAAGCTTTTATAATATTTAGTAATATTTTGATTTTTATTTATGCTTGTTATAGTTATGCCTTTTTCAGTCATGCTTGTTTGTGACTACTTCTGTTTATGAATTTGGTTTTTAGATTCTTTTAGCTGTCTTTTAAAAAAATTTTCATGAGAGGATACTATAAAACATGCTTTTTGTGTTGTTGCTTGTATTAGCTAATGATGTGACGGGGTTGAGAGAATCAGAAGAGAAGTTGAAACAGCAACAGCAAGAGTCTGCCCGAAGAGAAAATATTCTGGTGATGAGGCTGGCAACTAAGGAACAGGAGATGCAAGAGTGTACTGTAAGTATTTATAAAGGATAAGTGTATTTAGACAGTTGGAGGAATATCAGCTTTTGAGCAGTATCCATGTGCTGTGTTTTTTGTCTATCTGTAGCATCACACTTTCTGTGTTTAAAGAAATGGCAGGGCACTTAAGCTTTCATTGAATTAGTAAAGATCACTTCTTGAAGTTTGGGGTTTTTTTAATATTAGTTATTTCAGTTGATTTTCAGCAGCAGTTCCGATTGGAACGACTTTTATTTAAAACCAAGCTAGTTCTTACATGTGCCATGCTTGTTTTTTTCTAGCATTTATCAACTGTGCATGTGTACCAAAAATGTTACTTCTGACTGTCATTAGAGTCAGGAACAAATTAAAGCATAAGGATAAGATTGAGTTTACTGGGTTTCATTTGGGAGATTTTAGACTGATATTTACCTTGGATTTGGATAACAAGGTATTTGTAAGCCTTTGTATCTGTTTGGCTAGGTAGGTGAAAGAGTTACTGACTTTTCAGAGGAAGTTCTTTTGAAATTTGGCAGATTTGCTACATGGTTTCTAATGTTTGTTCTAAATAAATTTTTTTGTTGATCTTTGTTTCTCTTTCCCTTGTTTCTGGGTATTTTCTATGACTTTTTCTTCTGTATTTAGTTTTACTTTCTTGAAAATATCTTCTTTTGATCTGGGGTTTGGATTGCCTTCTTAACATTTTCATCTGCTGAACTGGGCAGTTCCTGAAAGAAGATTGTAAAAAGCTCCTTATTGCTAGTTCTTGTAACATACTCTTCAGAAGTTCTCTTACGAAAAATACAAGCTCTGTGCGAAACCAATAACTAGTATTGTAGTTCTCCTCTGGTTTTTCAAGCCTTCCTTTGTTTTTTCCACTGAAGATTTTCAGAGCTGTCAGGTGTAGTAGTGTGACACTTAACTCTGTACACAATATTTTCACTGCTCTTAAGACCATAAGATCATTTTAGTTCATAGAAAGTAGTGTTAAAAACAGAAAAAAAAAAGAGAGGATAAAGCAAGCTTACTTTGCAGTGGCAAAAAATTAATCACAGAATCACTGAGGGGTCTAGTCCAACCTGCCTGCTCAGAACAGGATCAGTTGGACCAGGTTACTAAGAAGCGTGCATAATTGGGTTTTGAGCATCTCCTAAAACTCTTGATCACACTCTCATGGTGAACTGTGCCAGTATTGATTGACTGACACAGCAAAATGTGTTTTCTTATGTTTAAGTGGAATTTCCTGTGTATCAGTTTGTGCCCATTGCTTTTGGTGGTCACTGCTGGCTCTGCCTTCTTTACTTCCCTGTCAAGTATTTATGCACATTGATAAGATCTGTCTGAGCCTTCTCTTCTCCAGGTTGAGCAGCCCTAACGCTCTCAGCCTCTGCTTGTATGTCACATGCTCTAACCCCTTAATCATCCTCAAGGCTCTATTGGCCTCACCCTAATATGTCTGTGTCTCTCTTGTACCGGGGAGCCCATATCTGTACGCCATACACCACATCTCACCAGTGCTGAGTGGAGAGGAAGGATCGCCTCCCTCGACCTGTTGGCAGCACTCCTCCTAATGCAGCCCAGGATGCTAATGAAGATCTGTTTTGGTACTATACTGCAACACCTAGTAGTAAGAGTACTATGTTGAACCTGCTTCTCTTGTTAGTCTTACTGATAAATTCTGCTATGCAGAACAGCAGTAATAACAGGGGTTTTTTTATTCTTTTGAATTCCTGAGCATATAGCTGGAACAATAAATATTTAAAAGTTTTTCACCAAAACCATATTTGTAGGTACTGTATTTACTTTTCTTTATTCCTGTTTTTAAAATAATGAGTTAAAAACTTCAAGTATTTAATGCTGTGAATTTTGACAAGATGATGAACACTATAGGGTTTTGACTGCACTTAGATGGTTAGATGTTTATAGCAGCATAGTCTTTCCAGAACATCTGTTCAGAAGAACTTCTGAAGAGCTTTTATTTTCAGTGTACTTTAACAAAGAACAAGGGGGTGGGGAGCAACCTACCAAAAAGAAGCAGAAGACGTACACATGCCCACACACTCATGTGGCTTACACTTTTCCAGGTATTGACTCGTGAATAACATCAAGAATGTAATCTCCATAGTGTATGGAGGTAGGAAAATGCATCCTTGAAGAAGAGGCATAAAAGCTGTAAGGGAGACATTGGCACCTGTAGGTGTTTTCAAGTTTAAATGCACATAGTTTCAAGATGGTCAGAAGGACTGCTTGACTTCGTATTACTAGAGAGTATTTTCTCAGGAAAGTGACAGTAGAAAAATAAATAATGTTGGATGAGATGCAAAGCTAAGCTACGTTGCTAAATCATTTAATAAACAAAAACTATTCACCATATGACATTATTTGACATGTCTAATTTTTAATCCGTAGAATAACTTTATTTTTGACAAGGTTATTGTTACTTGAGGGAAAGGCCTTAGCCCCCTTCCAGGCTTTACTGCACAGTTATTGTAGGTCAATAAGCAGATGGACATTTGGAAATACTTGCTACTCAAATAGGTTTTCCATGGAACAGATAACAGTGAGTGGAACTTACTGTGGGTGCAATTGGACTGTAGCACCTAGATAGTCATTACTCTTGTGGTTTAGATTACAACTCTGCTTTTATTCTTCTTCTGTGCTTTCTTTCCTCCTATTCCTTCCTTATAAGGATATATAGTTGTACTTGCTTAGATTGCTTACAATTTCTGCTAGGCACCTGTGTTCTGTTTTGTTAACTTCTTCATGTCAGAGAGTCTGTACTTTGTGGCTATCTTTGGATGATTTCAGCTGAAAGGATGCAACTGTTTTCAAGAATGTGTGAGAACAAGAGGGATTGAAAATGTTATTGTCTGTCTTAACAAAAAGAGATAAAAATCCACCCAAACAAAACCCCACACAGCCTGATGTCCTCTAAATAGACTACTTTCAGTGTTCTCCTGCCTTGGGTTAGAACAGAGAGAAAACTGATACCAAGGGTTTTTTTCTGTTTGTGAAAATTATCTCTACTTGTCCACCTGCTGGGCTTTTGAAAAATACCAGCTAGTGTGCGCTTTCATGTTTGGGAATATGAACAGTCAGTAGGCATTTCAGGTTCAGAGTGGGCATCCCCTGGGGTCTGGCATTGGACATGACTATTCCTGTATATTCAGCTGTAGCCTGAAGTTGGTCCTGACTGCAGGCAAACTGTCCTGTTCCCTAACCCTTACCACCTGGAATATCACTGGGAGGTGATTCGTACCAGAAAGTGGTTAGAGGGAGCAAGAATGTGAGGTTTGGGCTGGCTAAGCAGGAAGATGAATGGAATTAGGGAATAGGCAGAAGAGGAAGAGATTTGGGCTTGCTTTGGGAGCAGGTCATATTGGGAGGAGGTTGCTACATCTCCAGGGGTGAAAAGTTTGACAGGTGAGAACTCTGGAGTTAGAACTGGACAAAGCACTTGTGGATACATGGAGAAAATTTGAGTTGGAAAAGCTGGAGTAATAAATGGTCTTTAAGTCTGGGGAGGGAACAAGCAAGGGTTGTTCAGCTTAAGTAAGTTCTTTCTACATGACTGTTTTAGGAATGATAGTTGAGGTGGAACCCATGCAAGTGCTATCTGCTGGGTACAGGAGTGTGAGCTGGGGAGACCCCAGTGAGACTGTCAAATAACTGACATTGGACAGCATCAGCTGGGTCCTTGAGTGTTTTAGTGCATTTCTGGCATGAGAGCAGTGGCAGCAATTCTGTGTGCTATCAGTCCAAGAAATCTTTTTTAGTTCTTAGGCTGGCAGTGGAAGAGGGAGGAATCTGGGCCTACATAAGACAAGGAACATGGCTTTTTTCCCCCCTCAGTGATTCCTGTCTAAAACCAGGTTGAGAATGATGTTGCTGTATCATAATTATATTTCTGAAATGTATTGCCAGTGAAGTTGTCTTTGTGTGTAGCTGTTTCACCCTCTACTAGCTCTAGCCATGCAAAGAATTGACAGGTTGTTGAAATACTTCAGTAGTGGAAGAATCAGAAAACTGATTGACTGGATAGAAAAGATACATCAATAACAATAAATAAAATAGATATTTATTGAGTGAGCAACATACTGTGCATTCAGTGAGGCAAAGGACCAGTGGGGATAAAATGCCATCCAGTAAATGTTAGAATAACCTTAATTTGGACTACCTATTTCTATGCAATGTTTGTAGGTGGGTTCTTGAGTGCTTTATTTCTTGGAAATATTTATATGCAGTGCTTCATTCCCCTTATATTTCTTTTTAGGCACATAAAAGTTTGTCTATTTAAAGTATGATTTCAGTTTTTGTAAGTAGCTAAATGTTTTTATTTTCATATCACATTAATGTGTCAATGGAAATACTTCAGTTATTTCAGTACCTTTGAAATCACTTACTTGAAGTAAAATTGAAGAATTGTTGCTACTTAACAATATATAAATTAAAACATATTATCCTCAATCTAGAAGTGACTGAGGTTGCTACTGCACATTGAATGTAAATAGGATTTTTTGTGCTTCACTGTTGCTGCGTAAAGACCCTGTAACAGAGTAACTGTATATACAGGGAAATGATTAAACTGACAGTGCTTTTGGCTGTGCTGTGTGCCGCAAGTAAAGCCAAGTGTGGAGGGATGCTCTTGCCCTTTACTGTTCGTCAGTGAAAATCTGTTGCTGTCAAGTCTGGTTGCAAGACTGCATGAAGCAGGAGGCAAACCATGTGACTTTCAATTAATGTTATTTAACATCTTTAAGTAACTTTGAGGTGAACTTTGTTCACCTCTTGCTGATGAAAAATATGTGTGATTTAGGGAGCATAATAAATTAACTTTAAGGATTAACACTCTGTGTAGACTGCTGTGATACTGGTGATTAGCTGGGTTCTAAACATTTGCTGTTTAATACAATTTAAGAGAAGCCTCTTGGGAATAAAATTTAAGAAAGTTTCAAAACAAGTTAATCCTATTTTAATACATAAAAGTTTTGACTAATAAATGCTATATTTAAAAGAAAACCTCGTAGTTACTGCTTCTGAAATTTTGAGTATTTTAAGTTTTCTGGGTTCTAAATATTATAAAATTGTGGATCTTTTGGGTTATGGTTGTTGCAAGAGAATAAAACCTAACCAAAAACTGTTTTAATTGTTGTTAATATTTCTAAGTCACTTTGTTTAAAAATACAAAATCTTGCATCATAAGTGACTATTGCATTTGCAAAAAAACTTAGAAGTTTGTAAAATCCTTTTTATTATTTGCTTAAAATTTTAGCTGTAATGTTCCTTAATAATTTTCACTGAACAGAAATGGAAATTAGCTCTCTCTTTTAAGCGGATAATTCTTTCCATATGCTTTTTGTCCCCTCAAAAGAGTGCAGGCAGATAGAAAAGAAAGGGAGCATTCTAATGCTTCAGCTATTACTTTAACAAATGTAAATTGACATACAGAAAATAATCTGTGCTGTAGAGGGGAATCTGCCTTGGAAGGTTAAGCTTGGCAGGTGGTGGGATGGGGTATTGGGTGAATATATACATTGATAGGGTACAAGTGCACAAAAGTAATTTTTGTCTTGCAGTTCTCAGGTTACAGTGTTGAGAGAAGGCAAGCTACCTTGACATTATCTTTGGAGTAACTATTTTTATTTGCATCTAAGTGACTTTCAGTTTTTATTTAATATTGTATGAATAATAGTCTTTTTTTCTTGTTTTATGCAGAATCAGATTCAGTACCTCAAGCAAGTCCAACAGCCTAGCGTTGCCCAACTGCGATCAACAATGGTGGACCCAGCCATCAACTTGTTTTTCCTAAAAATGAAAGGTGAACTGGAACAGACTAAAGACAAACTGGAACAAGCCCAAAATGAACTGAGTGCCTGGAAATTTACGCCTGATAGGTAAACAAAACAAATACTCCCCAGTCAAGACTTCCCTGACAGTCCCACTACGAGAATGCTATGGTGGGACAGCCAAGTACTCGTTTCCACACCAAGACTCAGACGTTTTGAGGCAAAGGCCACATTCTTATACTGTCCAGCTTGTAATGCTTAATGTAAAACTTACCAGATGAACCTTGTGTTTCAGCTTTTTTCTCCCCCTTTGCTTCAGAGGCCTGACAGCGTCGGACTGTTCTGAAGAAATGGCCATCTTCGAAAAAAATCTTTTCTAGAACATGTAGACGTTTGCAAAATTGTTCTATTTGAAGAAAATAGAGGGAGAAACAGAAGTCTAAAGTCTGTGGCACACTGTGTCTACAGACAGTTTGGAGGAGAGAGAACCTAGAGATCATAAATCATGAATTGAACATGTAAAATTCCCGTAAAATGTAGAAGTGGAATATGCTTCGCTCTTAACCTTGAGCCTAGTGACTTAGAGACACTGTAAGTCAGTTTTGCCAATAAGACTGTGGACTTCCTGCTTGTTCACTGAACTGCTGGGTCAAAACTCGATGAGGTGAATTTTGCATTAAAGAGTTTACTTGCTAACCAATTTTGAATAGCCACGAGAGTGCTATTTGATATCACAACAGTGATATGTACACATTTGACTGTTTAGCCTTTGGGCTCTCTAGCACCTGATGCAGCTTTAAGTCACTGTTGCTAAATAATGAACTGTTTTCTGGATGGTTGGTTAATACTGTGGATGCCTCAAAATTAGGATTGTACGAAAATGTACGTTCCATCTAATTGCAGGTTTTAAATTGTTGGAAGTAATATATATTTGGTCACAACTAGCATGTGTAAAAAAACCTGGTTGTGATAAGGATTTCACTGCATGTTTTCATGCAGAAATGAGATTTTTTCAATCTTCCAT
Organism: Neopelma chrysocephalum; assembly: GCF_003984885.1. Taxonomy (NCBI): domain Eukaryota; kingdom Metazoa; phylum Chordata; class Aves; order Passeriformes; family Pipridae; genus Neopelma; species Neopelma chrysocephalum. The sequence goes on from NW_020897691.1 coordinate 12,825,660, forward strand.
ACTAAGAACTGATCTCAAATGCTCAATACAGAAGGCACATGATGGCAACTGTCTTCAGTGTTGGTGGGATGCTTTTATTCCGTTGTACATCTGGGGTTTTTTTGTATTGCGCTTCTATATAAATTGTGCCTTGAAATAGTTGTAATTTATAGTTCAAGGAACACTGGTTATACTGTTGTATTGTGAAACTTCTGGGATGAACGAGAATTGAACAGGTTGTTATTTCTGCATTGTCTCGTTCTCTGAAAACAAAGTCAGTATTTTAACAAACCAAAAAAAAACTTAAATGCATGCATTTTCCTTGGTGGAATCAGTGAAGGAGTCTTTGCTACTCTATTGATGCCTCTGTTCTGTTGTCCCAAGTTACTTGTAAGTAGCAATCTGGGACAGTGCATGTCTGAGGTGTGTAAAGCAAAATGTAGATTTGGTGTAGCATTTGTGTGTTTGGTTTTTTTCCTTAGAAAATAGAGTTCTTTTTAGGAATCTGAGGTTTTGATTTTTTTAAAACAGTTTGGCAATATTTTATGACTCAGTCTGATCGTAGAAAATTCAGTTTTAAAGTTAAAAAAAAAAGACATCCAGTTGTCACAGAAGGTGATGTATTCTAACTGTTTTGATGATTTTTATTAAGATGCCATTACATAATTTTCACTCAGAAGTATCTTTAACTGTTTGTCCTTCATTGACTAATATGAGATCAAAGTGAAGTATACTTATGCAGGCTTGTTTTTTTTTGCATGAGTAATGACTTAACAGCAAAAGAAAAATCTACACAAAAATTTTACCATTTTAAAAGTGATACATCTGGAATGATTTTGCTATAGCAGTATCTAAGATTTTAATGATCTAGCACCAAAACAGAGGTAAGACTTACATTAAGAAATTGTTGACGTGTTACCAAGCCATTTGTAAAGCTCACTGTGTGTTGAAAGAGGCATGCCATGCAGATAGCTTGTTTAACTTGGAGTTCAGAAAATTATTTAATACATTTAGGTACAGATTGGGTGTTTTCTTAAGTCCTCAGGCTCTAAATATGTGTTTACAACTGAGGAGAGACAAGTAACTTGCCACTTCCTTTCAAACTAAAGTATCAAAAGAAAATGTTATTTCTGTAGCTGTAACATACCCTAATTTGCATAATATAATTTTAAGTCAGTGGTGTGAATGTTCGTAATTTATACATGCAGTAGCTGGAATATAGAAAATTAGCTATTTCCTGGTAAATAATTGAGGCTGTCTTTGTTAACTGGGTTAAGATTTTGCTGGGGTTTTTTTCTGGAAAGGTAAAGAAATTTTACTCAGGTAAAATACTTGGAGGTTTTTTCATTCTCTTTGCATCTTGCCTCCCTCCTTAATTGTTTTAATTGTCCACCCTTAAATACAGCTTCTCTTAATTCATGGCATTTGATCTAGTTTTTGGTCCTATTTAGCTCCTAACTGAAGCTCTTGGTGTGAGTAACATGTTATAACTGCAGCCCTAAGTGGAGTTATTTCTGGACCTTAACTGTAGATAAGGCAGTGAAGCATAATCATTGCTGGTGTCTGGAGGGGAAAATAAAAGGGCATGTAATCAAAGGAATGGCTATGCTAAGCCATTTCAACCATCATTAAACAGTATACACTTGGAACAAAAATTAGTAGAAAAGTCATTTGCAGTAAACCTAGTACAACAAACTCTAGTCTTCTGATATTTAACCGCTTACATTCTTACAGGTTTTGTTGCATGTATGTTCAAGAGGATTTGTGAAAACAATGCTGAACTTAGTTTTACAGCTAATAGGATTTATTTTAATAGTTGTTGGATTTTGTGTTCTTGAATGTGTTGTTGTTTTTGTAAATTGCAAGGGGAGGTTACTTGCTGCCCTACTAGTTCAGAACATCTGGAAAAATTTTGATGGGGAGAAATAGCATTATAGGTAACTATGCAAATTTCTATACAGGTAATAAATATTTTACATTTTGGCAGGAGTTAACGTGAAGAAATTAATGGGATTCTAAAATTGTCCCAATTCCGAGGAAACTGGTACTTGCTAATTCTACAGTTGGCGTTGGTTTGTGAAGAGAAAAGCATTAAATGATTTAAGCATTGTAAACTTTTTCTACTTGTAGTAATGATGAATACAGTAACAGGAATTTGCAAATGGCTAAAAATCACGTCTGCCTAATAACTTTTGGGATCTGTCACATTGGTTATCTCCAAAGTGGTCCTGCTTTACACAGAATGAACATCTCTAAGGAAACTTGCATCTTAAGTGTGCGACTTGGACTGTATTAGGTCAGCACAATTTAAACTTCAAGGACCTGGCATTGGACATCACATCAAGAAAGAAAACAGGCTGCTGCCTTTAGCAGAGTTTCAGGCCTCCAGGACTTTACACAGCCAGATTCCTTCTGGAGCAGCCCATCTGAAAGATTTGGGAAAGTCAGTCGGAAAATGTTAAATGGGGCATAGTTGGCAGAGCTTAAAATTTGTCTAAGGCTTGAATGCTCAAAAGGTAGTTGATAAGGAAATTGTTTAAAGGTTTTTTGTTTGGGTATTTTGGTTGCAGGAGAGAACTGTGGCTGTGATTGTAGCAGAAGTTTCCTGTTCTACTTTTTTAATCCTCATTTTTTTTTTCAATACTTGTCACTTGTTTAAAAGCTAACAAACAAAAAGCTAAATGACCTTCTTGGTCTTGAAAAGTAATGCAAGTCTTGCCATTGAATTCACAATAAACCTGTTCAAGTTTGGGTGTTTTTTTGGCAGAGGTTACATTTCTGTAGAAAAGAGGACAGCTTAATTATGGTGCCGAGCCTATTAAAAGGAAAACTGAGGATGCTATCCTGACTTGGCAGACCAAGAGTCCTAAAGGACTTAAATTTTTTTCTTTTATGGAGTCAGCTGTATTGCCTATATATTAATTTGCATACTACTTCCTATAATGCTTTTACAATGTGATTTTTATAATGAAGATTAAAGATGTGTAATGTTACCAATTTGGTAAAGAAAATCTTGTCAGTTGAAAATAATTTTCCTGCTTGTTTCTCACTTCTTTCAGAAACTGAACATCCTAATGATCATTAATTATTAGTGAAATCTGTCAGTCTAAAGGAAGTAGATAAGTAATATACTCCTTCCTTAATGTCCTGCCAGTGTTTATCTACATTTTCACTCCTCACCATACAAGATGTACTTAAGAAATACTGACTATAGAAGTCATGAAACAGACTATGCATGTGACTGTCAAACATATAAGTTGAATTGAAAAATGGACATCTCATTTTTTAAATAAGAGTACCTGGACAGCATTTTAAAGAATGCTTAAGCTTCTTACAGAAAATTGGATGTCACTATGAAAAATTAACATGGGATTTATTATTTCCCCCAAGCAACTTTTTCTTCATTCAAGTTTAATTATTCAATTTTACTAGTACAATAAATTGGGAAGGTTTTTGCTTATGTAGTTTTTATGCAGTACTTGATCTTTTGAATTGCAAAGCACATCTTTAATCAAATATATAGGTCCATTGAGAATTGGCACATGGAAGATTGTGCATACTGATAATCCAGATGTTGGTATCAAAGAACAATATGCTTATTCATATTTTCAGTAATAAAACTTGCCTTCCACTTTATGGGACAGCGGCAGAAGATCTACTGGCGTTGGAACAGCATGTGGTAACTATAGGGAGACTTTCTGCTATGACAATTATGTTGACGCATAATGTTCCTTGAATTGTGACATGCAGAAATTGCATCTCCTTTTTGTCTGTAACTGTGATTGAGGAAGATTACTGAAGGTTTTGTATTCATTTTGTGATAGATGGCTCTTTCCTTTGCAGCCAAACAGGGAAAAAGTTAATGGCGAAGTGTCGAATGCTTATCCAGGAGAATCAAGAGCTTGGAAGGCAGCTGTCCCAAGGACGTATTGCACAGCTTGAGGCAGAGTTGGCTTTACAGAAGAAATATAGTGAGGAACTTAAAAGCAGTCAGGATGGTAAGGGATTTTTTTAAAGAAAATGGAAGTTGCCTTGCACTTCTGGTAGTTTAATTTCCTGATTATACACATAATGTAAAACCATCTTTGCTGGAATGAAATGGCAATATCAAGTAAAATAGGACAACTGTAAGTCTTCACTGGTAGTCTTAATTAAAAACAAACAAACCAAATGCTTAACTTTGGGGGAACTGGTGGGATTTGCAGTCCGGTAATGCAGCCTTTGAAATTGAGATTTTTGTACTTTAGGTCTTGCCATTTAATAGGAAGTGTGTAGACTGCACCCATTATTGGTGAATTGGCAGGATGAAAGCTGTTAACAATACATGAAGCCTAAGCATGCACTGAGAACAGAAAGCTTCTTGTTAACTCTGACTCATTTTGAATTTGTTTTAAAAAATCAACAACTTTCTAACAATGCCTGAGAATATGAAAAATAGACTTTTTTTTTCCTTAAGTAACTTAGATGAATGAAAATAACTTATTGTGTTCACAGTCCAAATTTTACAACACTGTACATCTAAATTGAAATTGCCTTTCAACTCTGACCTCTTGTATAAATTAAATGGAGGGGAAAATGCAAGTTTAAAAAGTATTCAGTCTTGAGTTCTGCATGGTATCGGTGGTTCTTAACAGAATGTTAGAGTAGGTTATGTGAAGTTTTAAGATACGACCTATTTAGACATCACATAAACCTGAATATCTTTGCTTGTTTTACATCTGAAATCTGTAAGATAGCATAGACTTGATTTGACATCAGATGTAAGTCTGAGAAATCCTGTAAAAGGATATTTCTTCCCCTGATCATATTTTCATATTTTTGACAAAGTAGTACTATAAAATAACTAGAATCAATAAGGTAAATGATTCTGTAATGTCATTTTGTTTGAATAGTTACCCTTTTGCTTTGTAACTACTATTTTGATAGTGTACTTTAACAGAATTTATCATGTAATTGAAGCAACTGTAGCCATTCTTTAAAGACTTCTCTTGAATAAAGTAGTCTCTAGAACTGAGAAGTGTTCTTGAGCCCCTATTGCCTCTTCCCGTATGAGTCAAGATGACAATAATCCTGCAAGAACAGTTTTCCAAATGATTGTTTTCCATAGCAGCAAGATCACCTTAATTTTATGAATTTTTACAATATTAAGCAGTTTGCACTTTATTTGCTCTGTCAAATTGATGGTGCAGTTGAATGGAAGACTAAGGGAGTTAGTGTTTCTTGTACTGTTTTGAGGTCAGATTCATTTTGCTCCAGAATGGAGTTCTAATTGTAAAAACTGTTTTCTGGTACAGAAATATTAAAACACCCAGGAGAATTAATTAACAGCCTAGTTGGTAAGAAAGTCTTTTTGTGCCTTGTCTTGAAGAATTTAAAGGATTAAACAGAGTAAGAGCTGAAACTTCCTTTAAATATGACGGGAACTTTTTTTTTGTTACTGAATAAGCTTTTGCAATTATTTGCAAATAATACGCAGTTATTCAGATCTGTTATATCTGGATATGGTTCATGGTCCTTCTTTTACAGTATTTCCACTAAGGTTTTATACTTGAGTAAGAGTAGACATACTAGGATCTATTTGTGAAATATTTATTATTGGAATTGAGCTTTTTTTCCATATATCTTCTTACCCAGAAATTAATTTTTTCTTACGTATTTGGAATAGCAGTATAAAAAATAAGTAGATATGACAAGTAAGCATTTTCTCCTTCAGAGGCAGAGTATCAAAACCAGTGCATACTTGATGGCTGAAAAATAGTTTGTTGAAAAAATTTCAGCATAAAATGTTGAGTTATGGGATTTTAATTTCTTGTCCATATATGGGCTATTAAGTGTTTGCAACAAATGTGTTTTCTTTACATAGAATTGAATGACTTCATCATCCAACTTGATGAGGAGGTAGAGGGTATGCAGAGTACCATTCTAGTTCTTCAGCAGCAGTTGAAGGAGACTCGCCAGCAGTTGTCACAGTATCAGCAGCAGCAGTCCCAGGTCTCCAACCCAGGTACCAGCAGGACTCCATCTTCTGAGCCTACAGACCAGGGAGAGGCTGTGGGTAAAGACTGCAGCCGCCTGGCAAACGGACCAAGCAATGGTAGCTCCTCCCATCAGCGGACGTCTGGGCCTGGATTTTATAGGGAGGGTAGCGGCACAGAAGATGACTTCACAGCTTCTCCAGGGAATGGTAATAAGCTGTCCAACCACTCTGAAGATAGAACTGGTAGAGGAAGTGGTAGCTACATAAACCAGCTCAGTACTGGGTATGAAAGTGTAGACTCTCCCACTGGCAGTGAAAACTCTCTCACTCACCACTCAAATGACACAGACTCCAATCATGATCCTCAAGAGGAGAAAACAGTGAGCATGAAAGGTAACAGAACTGTGGGTTCTCGTCATGTCCAGAATGGTTTGGACTCCAGTGTAAATGTGCAGGGTTCAGTTTTGTAACATTTTTCTGCAAAATTTTTATACAGTGTCATGAAACTGGGAGAGGATACTGTCCAGAAGCCGTTTAAATTAGTGCATACTTGTCACAATTTTGCCTTTTCGTGGGTTTCTTTTTGCTTCAATACCTCTGCCACTTTGGAAATTTTAACAGTTAATTACGTTGAATGTTGCTAAAAGGACGTTTGTGTAGCTCAAGTTATTTTTATATGAGTTAATGTGAAGTTGAAATGGAAATTATTTCCATAAAGTATAACATAAATGATGTCTGTACAAATCTGTGTATATCTAGAACCTGTGCTGTGTAAGGGCATTCTTACTCATACTGTTATACTTACACCACCTTCAAGATTTGTCATAATAGCTGTGGGTTTATGACTGCCAAGTTTGCCCAGTACAGTAGTTTTATCACTAAAAAGAAGGACTTACTGAAGGAGTCCTGTAGTAGTTTCAGTGTTAATTACAGTTTTTCCCACCATACATCTGTGCATTTTCTCCTTAGGTGACCGAATGTTTATTAATTGTGTGCATAGTTACTCAGTTTTTAAGAACTGTTGTATCCTGTTGATGCATATTGCTCTGTGACTCCGATATTATCTTACCTGTACTGACCAAACCTAAATAAAAACTTTTAATAATGTAATTTCCGCATTGTTCTGCATTGGCTTACATGTCTTATTTGTATGCAGTGTATTTATAGTACTTTTTTTAAAAATTTGTTTCTGTGTCAATCTGGTCTCATACAGCATATGCCAAATACACAAAGTTACAGGTGTGTACTAATACTAATTTCAGGACAGCCTGATAGTGCTTGTCCTTATTGGCAGAAAAAGGGAGTGGGGGAAAGGAGAAAGCTGTGTTTATTAAGGATTAAAAAAACCCAACAAAATCTAGAAGTATCTAACAGGTAAATATACAAATTACAGTACAAAAAATTAACATGTTAGTCATTCAGTCTTTTAAACCAGATATAACTTCTCTTGGTTTTAAATGCCTGTCTAAGGAAACTGATTTCTTAACATGCAGAGAATGTAAGAATTACCTTTAATTAAGCATATCTTTATTGTTCAGTAGCAATGAGCTATGAATTTGTCAGAACCTGGATCTCTAGTGGTTATTTTCTATCTGCTAGTTTACTGATGGAAGCACGTAAGCAAGGAGATAAAAAAACACTGGCTTTTAAGCACTGTTCAAAGGTAAGATGGAAGTAAGCTGTATGTCTTAGGGTAGACTTAAGTCCAGTTTCAGCATTTTTCTACTTGGGAATCTTGTAGTTGTCAGATAACTAATAAAATTATCGCATATGTAGCCACTAAAATAATAGGAAGTAGCTTACTGCTTTGCAATTCAATGTGGAAACAGACTTGTTTGAAAACAGTACTTCTCCAGAGTTCTAGACCATACTTGAATTCATTTAAATTGTCAGCTACAATAAATTCCTAGGTTATAGAAGGGCTTCTGTGGTAGCATTTTTAAGTGGCATGTGACAATTATTATCTGCTGTAATATTCTCCAAGACAAGTGGATGTAATTAAAATACTTCCAGCTACTGTTGTCTGTGTTAGAGACATGCTAGTCCATGTACCACTTCTATTTTAATTTCACAGTTTTAAAACCACATAGTAGTTGTCACTGGAAGTGTAAATCCATTGGTGATACCTGGTTGCTTTTTGAATGTTACTTCAGCCCTTGTTGCCTGAAAACAGCAGTTAATAGTTGAATGCATGAAAGGGAAATTACAGGTATCTATACAAAATGGTACTGGCACCTGGCACCCAAAGTAATTTCTAGTTCACAGAAATCTCTGGTGGTGATTTGTATTTGATCTTAGTATCATATTCCTTTCTTATCTGTAGCATGTGTATATGTACACCCTGGATCCTGTACCTGTAGAATATAATATTTGTAAGAAGCTTTAAAGGCTCATAATAGATTATAATAATGGCTTTATCTGATCAGTTAGATGGTAAAAAGCCCTGTGAGAAAATCTGTGGTCATTAAAAAAAATGCATAGCTTTTGGGTGATGATAGCTTGCTACTTAAATCTGTCAGTTACTACAGGACACTTGTGTTTTAAAACCTCATGTAAACATGATCTTGGAGTGTGGTACATAATAAATAGTAAAAAAAAAAAAGGAACGCTTAGCTAAAGAGTTAAAAAACACAAAGTATACCCTCAGACTACAAGTCAGCTTAACTTGTTGAAGAAAAATACTAAGGCAAGTAAGCCATTCCCCTTATTATCCCCTGCTTAGAGGGTATCTTTTAAATAAGCAGGCATGGGAGGTGCTTTATTTGTTTGATTTTTTTTTTTCCCCCTCAATCCCCCCAAACAAAAGCAGCCCAGCAATTGCACCAGATAATAACAAAATACATCACACTGATTTGCTTTCATGGAACACTTTATACAAGCAGTAGTGAACTACAGTATAATACTATATATGCAAATGCTAAAGCCTATAATATTCATGTTCTTGTCTGGCTGTCAGTGCTTATATTATGACATTTAATAATCTTGAATGTAGTTGGTTAATTTTAACAAAAGATTACATTTTATTGATCACCAATAAATAAATTAGGTCGTGCATATATCTTGCTGCATGTATTTTTAGCATTTGGGGGGGAACTTGTTGATTTTAGTGAATTCACCTTTTATCTTAGCTACTGAGAGATATTTTCACTTCTCAGATTTCTGCAAGAGTATCACTGGCTGATCAGAGAAACTAAATGTGGTTTTCTAGAGTGCCTCAAGAGGTGGGGGGATGGATACACTACTGCGCTGTGCCTCCCAGTAGGCTGAGATTCCCTGTGTGGGTCTCTCCAGGTGGATTTCCTGGTAATCGGCAAGATGAGGTTATTTATTTTCAACAATATTGTTCAGGCCTACCCCCCACTGAAATTTTGTAACTTGAGTTTTTTTATAGTCTGGTAAATGTGGGTGCTGTAAGATCTTAGAATACAGATGTTTATTTAAAAGGACAAAATGTAAAGATTGAAGGTTTTGTGGGAAGAGAGATGACTTCCACACAATTTAAATTTTACCTAATGTTTGTCTTGTCTGCAGAGTGCCTCCTGAGGAATGAGCTCTCCTCACCGACCTCTCTGGAGAACCAGTTTTTAATGGGTCTCTCAACTCGTTTGCACTAACCATACTGATTATTTTAGCTGATGGGGTTAAGGAACCTGAATGATTTTCATGAGCACCTAAGGCCACTGAATTGCTACCATGAGGAAAGCAGGCGTTGGAAAGCAAGATGCACTCAAAAATGGTAAAAGAAATGAACCAATAAAAGTAAGTCGTAGACAAAATAGCTGAAAAGGTAGTTGTTAGTGCTGCTAGTCCTGGCACTAAACTGACAAAACGTGTCTTAGCCAGGCAGGTTTTCAAAAGCTTATCACAGCTCGGAGAGGAGATAGGAGCCGGGTGCCCAGCAGCCCTACAACGGGCACAGGTACCCGGCGTGCTTCCTCATGCTTCGTAGGGGCTCCTGGGCAGCCTCGCCTCGCTTAGAGCTACGGGGAGCCCGAGTTTTAAGATAAGGAGTCTAAACAGCGATTCTGCTAATAGCGACGCGCTACGCTCGTTGTTTAAAAAATGCTGTTTTTCTCCATCTGAAGAAACATTGTGACTGCGGGGCCCGGTCACCTGCGGCCCGGCGGAGCTCGGCCCCCTCAGCCGCGGGGGCGGGCGGGGACGCGGCTGCGCCGTCCGTGTCCCGCCCGGCTCCAGGCGCCGCCATGTTGTGCCGCTTTGCCTCCGCGGGCAGGTGAGAACGGGGCCGCGCGCGGGGGCAGCGCGGGGTCGGTCAGAGCCCCGCGGCGTGAGGCGGCGGCCGCGCCGCCCTCGTCCTCCCCCTCCGCCGCCGAGCTGTGGGGGGGAAGAGGGAAGCAGGGGAGGAGGGGGCGAGAGGGTCGTCTTCTCGCCCCTCGGCCCCCCCCGCCATTTCGCGCGGAGGGAAGTCGCGCTGCTGCCGGCTGCCTCTCCCGGGCACCGCCGGCCCGGGGCGGGGGCTGCTGGCGGTCATCCTTGCGCCCTCCCACGTTTTGTCTTCGCCCTCCATCCAGGGGCAGTGGTGGCCCGACATAGTGCTGCAGACCCTGTCGCCTTTGCTGTCTGGAGTCGCCCCCCAGGGCCGCTCTTCAGGGCCCCGAGGGTTTTGCTTGTGTTATGTCCCAGGGTTATGTCAAGGTCAGCAGCGATACGGCGAAGGGCCTCAGGAGCTCACCGTCCTGCCGGCCCGGCGGTTCTCCTGTCGTCGTGGCCCTTGTCATGTCGCATGACAAGTGCGAGGTGTTAAAATCGGGAACCCCCTGCGTGGTTTTCTGTGCCGGGCATCGCGGCTGTCCCGGCATCACGTTCAGTGTGCTTTTCCGGTACCCACTGTGGAGAGAGGGAAGCGCATGTTGTCAGTGTTAATGCTGTAGAGGTTCAGTCCTGGAAACTCGGTGACTGTACAGGTTTTTTAGCCTTTTTATTTCCCAGTACGGGGACTTTGTGAATAGTGAGGGAAGGGCACCTCAGCAGCAGCTTTGCTTCTATTTTTAATCAATAAAGATTAGGCAAAGCTTTGAATGTCAGCGTGTTATTACTGTCTTTCCATTACCGTCCGTGCTTTTCACTGGCATGCATGTTTGGGAGGGTGCGTGACTCTGCAATGGTCTGGGGTCTTGGTTTGAGAAGCAGTTGCTTTACATTGCAAAGCCCCATATATGTGGCCTTTCTATGAATTCATCTTTGCAGTTAAACTACAGAGTATGCTTGCTTTGAACTCTTGAAAAATGGAAATTTGGCTTCTTTACCTAAGATATCACCCCAGTACTTAAAGCAGCTGATTATAACAGTGATGGTTTCAGTCTATTTCACTGGTAAAGCCCCAGTATTACTGAATAAGACTGTTTCCTTCTGATTTTTTTTTCTCTTCTAGAAGCAGTGCTAAGTTGGTAGCACCATTGGGATGCTTGGTTCCTAGGCAAAAGCACACTCTTCCTGACTTGCCATATGATTATGCTGCTCTGGAACCTCATATTAATGCAGAGATCATGCAGCTGCACCACAGCAAACATCATGCTACCTACGTGAACAACCTGAACGTTGCAGAGGAGAAATACAAAGAGGCACTGGCAAAAGGTTTGTATGTCCACAATCAACAGGTGAGATGGAAGCTTATCAGCAAAGATGATACAGGAGAGGAAAAAAAGGGAAATACTTTCTCTTAAAAGTTTTGGATTATGTACTTGTAGTATTGTTAGGTAAAATCTCTCATTGTAAGCTTCAGTGGTGCTGATAATTGGAAATTTAATGTAACTAAAAAGCGTGGATTCTGTTCTCTGTAGTACTGTAAAACTAGAAGAAAATTTATTGATACTTGTGGGTTTAGTCCATATTTACATTAGTAACTAGAACCAAACAAAGTCTGAGACAATAGGAAATTGCAGTCATTTTACTGAATGAGTACTTTGTAATAAAAGGTTAGTAGCAAAGTTATATAAAGTGGAATTTGTGCACCTTGATGGTTTTCACATCAGGTGCTCTGCTTAGTCTTGGTAAATAATCTCATTTGCCTACAAATGGAGGTAAGACAAACATGCAGTTAATATCTAACACACAGCGAAGAGACCTGAATTTGGGTATCAGTTACATCACTGGGTCAGATTAAGGGGTCGTGTAGGCTGCGAGTCTGTGTGAGACACTAAAATAAACAGCAAGCCATCACAGAATTTTTTTTGTTGGAATCTGAAGTTTTGAGATGCACTGACTTCTGTGGAAACTTTGCAGTTGTAGCAGAGCTACACTGCAACACAAGATATTTTTTTTTTTCCAAAACTACTTTCGGTGGGACGGAGAAACATGTCTGAAATTACATGTCTGTCTTTTTAAGAAGGTGGAATATTTTCCTGGTTTGTTTTTTTTTTCTTCTTGTGTTGATCTTCCTAAAGGGTGTCATTTTACCTCAAAGAAGTGATTACTGTATAGGCTCACCTCTGGCTATTTGCCAGGTGGCTTCACAGTGTAATTTTAACTGCTTGGGCTCAGTTGAAAGTGAGAGTTGCCGATATCTGTGTAAGTTGAACCACGCATCCCTTGACAAATAATTGCCAGTGTGCTTGAATAGAGAATGGAGATTTTCAAGTGCTGAAGTAAGCCTAAAAATAACTTATGCAGTCTAAATTAATGAAGTAATGTGATTCAGTTAAGAATCACGAGATCAAGATTGATTGCTGTCTTGCTCTGCCAGTGGTGGATCCAGGAAAGGTGTATTCCAGAGATGTAATTAGTGCAGACACAACTGGGGAGGGAACCGAACTCTAAGAAGATAGTGTGTCTGCTGCTGAGGTTACTGGTACTGTTGAATGACCGAGGCTTCAGCCATTAGCGGAGGCAGAATTTTTGGTTATCAGAAACATTGGCAGTGCTGTGGATCCTTTGAGGTATTTTTTAAAAATCCTGGCTTTTGGTAGCATCTCATTGCTTGCTGTTGAAATGTTATACCTAAAGGTAGAGATCAATTTTCCCTAAGGATTTTGTGCGGATTATTTTGCAAATGGATTATTAATTGGTGGTGGTCATGCGCATCAAAGCAGACAAACACTTAACTGAGATACTTGAGAGTATATGGTTTGGTTTGGTTTGTTTTTTTTTTCCCCTAATTGGTATCCTTTGTGTTGTGTTTTGACTGTCATTAGAAAAATTTTTAAGACCAGAATTTAGGAAAGGACAAAGTCTGAACTGTCACCTCATTCTGTCAGTATTGTCAGTTTTTTGAAACGGAGATGGTAAAAAATCTTGCTGCGCTCTTTATCAGTGTCATAACAAATCTGATCACTATTTTAATATCTCTTCTGGACAACAGAACCTTGTCAATGGCTCTTGTTCAGCAACAGAAGTGAAGTATTCTCTTCAGATTATCTTTAACATGTTTTTCACCTATCTATATCTGTGTAGAAAACTCAAGTAAAAGCTATCCTCTTGGCTTATGCTGTCAACTTACTTGAAAATGAGTATGCACTTCTGTGATAGGGTGCAGCACAGGACTTTGTTTCAGCATAAACTGGTTCTGATTACTGGTCCATCAAAATGTGTGAGATTTGCTAATTGAAGGATATTCACCTGAAACGTAGTGAAAACGTTTGAGTGCCAGTTTTCCCTGCTCCTCTCTGACCATCAAGTGACCTATGCTGCACCATTGCAAGGAAACAAATGTCTTTGACTGAGAAGCTGAGCTGACTAGTGTCCTAAGCACTTCTGAGCTGTCTGTCTCGATTTTCTGAATTGTCCATGGACTCTGTATACCAATAAATTCCAATATACTTTCACTGTAACTTTGTAACTTAAGGGCAAGTTACCTTTTTTTTTTTCCCCCAGTGCTGTTCAGCAGCACAAATATTTTTTTTTAAGGGCAATGGTCAAATGCCAGCTATGGTTCCCAGTGGTCTTGTGGAGTGAATTCTTCTAAGGAATGGTGGAATAAAGAGTGATGAATGTATTAAAGACATTCTAAGTTATTTTTTTTATTTCTGGCTTGCGATATGTTGTGTGCTCTGAATGAACTTGAAAGTGTTATTAAGGCATGCAGAATTCAAGGAAAATGTCCTGAAGATGTCATTTGACTGGGCATGAGAGATATCTTATCCTTGATATCTAAATGCAGCAAATAGTGTTTTTACAAACTACATTGGATGCTTTGTTTCAGTCCTGTACCTGTCTGTAGTTTGTGAAGGGTACAAGGACATGCTGAGAACATGGAATCTTGAATTAAAACCTTAGTAACAGATGTGCTACTGCATTGGGGCTTGCCTTCATGTCTGTGTTGAGGTCACTCATTTTTTGCTATAGGAAGATTTCTACCACTCATTCCTGAGAGAGTGTGGAGGAAACAGCTGCCCCCGATTCGTTTTGAAAGAATGTATTGGTCTGGTGGAAAAAACTTTAAAAACCTTTGAAATGCTTCACTGCTTTTAAAAGCAAAAATACTTGTGTTGAAGTGGTGCAACAGTTGAGGCACGAGGCACCAGTGAATTCCTTAAGGAATATAGCATTTCGTGGAGGAAGTACAGAGTTGTCTGCTCTTGATTTCAGATGCAGGGTTCTGTTTGGAGTGAAATGATCTGGATCGCTCTTCCTGCAAGTACCCCCCTCCAAAAAACCCTCAAAATGAAACCAAATATAGGAGGGAGAAGAACATTTTGTTTGTGTACTCCTTGACTTTCTCTCAAGCACAAACTGTTTGCCCTGTAAATTGTTTTAAGAAATTTAAAAATTCTTAGTTTGCAGATCAGTGAGCTGATGGGGGAGTAATGTTCATGTCTTGTGGTGATACTCAACAATTTCCAAGTGCTGGGTGCTTAAAGAGTTCTCTGGCTGTACTAGTTGCTGTAGAATGGCAGTAGATCTTATGTGTGTAGTATGGGCTGCCTGATAGTTGCAGTATTGGCAGATCACTTATCATTGCAGCATAAGAAAAGGTAAAAGATAAAGAAATCTTTATTATAGTTTATCTGTGACTGTCTAAGGTAGGGATAACAGTCACAAACGTTATGTTTTCCATAGATACATTATAGGCTAGTAGAAGGATTTTGTAGATCAGTGGAGGCCTTGTGGCAACTTACAGCCTACTGTGGTGATGATAATGGTTTTATTTATCTATGTATTTTTACATTCTGCATCCTTAGGTGATGTTACAACTCAGGTGTCACTTCAGCCTGCACTGAAGTTCAACGGTGGGGGTCATATCAATCACACCATCTTCTGGACAAACCTTTCTCCAAATGGAGGAGGGGAGCCTAAAGGTTGGTGCTTGTTACAGTGGTTTGTTGCATCAATTTTAATTAACAAGTGGAAATGATGATCTCTTTTTTCTTTGGAAGAGTCTAAAGGATCTTTATTTTTCAGAGTTAATTCACCTTTCTGTGTGACAGTTACACACTTCTGAGGAGTTTGGGTGTTTTTTTGGATGGAAGCCAAGAGTATAAACAGCTAGCCTTGTGCAAAGTATTTTTAATTTCTAAAACTGATTATGTATACACTGCAAAATACTTGGCTACTGTTCTGTATTGTCCTTTCCATCTTTATAAGAGAAAATACTTGTATAAAGCAATGCTAATTAAATTGCTGTTGGTACTCCGGTTCACAGAAAGGGAAGAAATGTCCTGCAGACCCACCCAGCCTAGTGACTGGAGTTGTGCTCCAGTTCAAATAGGGATAGGTTAGCAGATAAAGCCTAAAGGAAGAAGTCCCCTTGGGGAGGACAGAGTGCTGATTACCTGCAAGTGACATGCAATTAAAGGTGAAGGCCCTATAATACAGATCTCAAAAAAGCTGTTACATAAACTTGAGAGGGTTTGAATGAGGTTTATATGCCTCTCATCTTTCTGTGCTTTTTTTTAAAGGAGAATTGATGGAAGCCATCAAGCGTGACTTTGGTTCCTTTGCAAACTTCAAGGAGAAGCTGACAGCCCTATCAGTTGGTGTTCAAGGATCAGGCTGGGGATGGCTTGGCTATAACAAAGAGCAGGGACGCCTACAAATAGCAGCTTGTGCAAATCAAGACCCTTTGCAAGGAACAACAGGTCAGGTTTCTGTCCTTCCTCTCTGCTTCTGTCTTTGTAGATTTCATGGGCAAGGGTATGAGATCTGAAAAGGGGTTTGTGGACAATGCTGAGAAGAAATTGCTGGATAAATAATCTGGAAAACAAAATGTCTGTACCAGCAGAAGTGAAAACTTGCAGTTTTTAAAACAGCATTTATAAAGCAGGACTTAAAAACTGTGAAGAGCAGTAGGGTTAAAAGTCTCTAGTCCAAGGCAAAATAGATGGGCCATATTGTGAAAGTGTTTTCCGCTTAGACAATAATTTTAATTTAGGCTTCTTTGGATTATTTTTGAGTAACTGGAGTAACTTGCCTGTATCAAACAAGATTAAGCCTCTTGCCTTCGGATTTTTTTTCCCTGACAGAGGAGCTATTCACAAAATCATCAGTGTAGGCCAAACAACAGGAGAGGGGAAGGTGCACATACTAAGTTGTTATCATGTAGGCTGGATTTAAAATGGAACCTTATGATTTGCTTCCTCAATATTGGCAAAGAGTAATGAGTGTCAGTTAAATAATCCTAGGATGTGGATAAATCTTGCAGCTAGGCAAGCATTACAGTACTGGCAATGATCACTTTTGAAGATATTTTTACTTGCTTAGAGAGACATGAAAGTGGTAAAGACAGGCTGGACACCCTTCCCTGAGAGAAGAGATCATGGCTAGTGAGAATCCTGCCTGCAGTGACTGCTTGTCCAGATCCTTTTCCAGATCCTTTTGCAGATATCTTTAAAACATGTTCTGTAGAATTCATAGAGAATGGCCAGGAATTTCATGTGTTGTCAGTAGTCTGTGTTATCAATAGGGGGGAAAAAATAGAGATTTTAGTATAGGGACATAGAGCATAATGGGGGTAAATTTTATCCTCCCCTCATGAAAACTTCCCATTAAAAATTCACTGAGAAGGATATTTTAGCACAAAAGCGAGGAGGTAATTAGACATTTAAGGAATAATTTGTAGTTAAAATATTGGAAGCAAACTGGCATGCCAAGAGATCATCATAGTGTAATTTTTCATGAAAGTGCTGTGCAAAAGATGTAAACCTTTCAAAAATTACTTCATCTGGTTTCAGTTATGTCTTCAAGGCAGTTCTAGAGCATTTATAGATGTGTTTACCTGAATCAGCTGTTTCATTTTATGCAGTATGTGCACGTGACACACAGTTCTGTGAAATGTTGCAGTAAGCACCCATGAGCTGCAGAGCTGTCTTCCTGCAGATTAAGTCTCAGTAATTGGGCACAGCTTGGGGATGCAACATAAAACTTCAAATGTAAAGTGTGTTTTCATAGATATACATAATTTATCCTCTTTTTTCACAGGTCTCATTCCTTTGCTAGGAATCGATGTATGGGAACATGCTTATTATCTTCAGTATAAAAATGTTCGACCTGATTATTTGAAAGCCATCTGGAATGTGATCAACTGGGAGAATGTATCTTCAAGATATGCAGCTTGCAAAAAGTAGAGTGGAATTCTTGCACAGACTACTAAAATGTCACCACTTCTACTCTGATACCACTCTTGTAGTAGTGCCTGTGGCTTACAAATTAATTGCTCTACTCAGAAAACACTTCACTCATCCAACAAAAGCATTTCATAATCAAGCAAAGCGTCTGCTTGTTTAATTCAGTGAGGTATTTACTTAGAGTTTGAAGCTTTAAACTGTTGTGCAACAAAGGGAGACACTTTAATCTTTTCCATTGCGTATAAAACATAGGTCACCTTGCTGAAGCTTAATGAGGTAATGGATTTCCTTGTTGCAGTAAAATACCTAAGTGGAAATATGTGCTGATGTTGCTATAAACAAATAAAAGAAGAATCTTCTATAACTGTCTGGAAGAGACTCTTTTTTTTTTTTTTTTAGTAATAGCTGGTCCAGTTACTTGATGTAAAAATAATGGGAAGAGAAAAAATACCTTTTGTACATGGTTGTATTACAGGCTGTGGAGCTTTTTTATAGGTTGAACAGGTAGAAGAAAGGAGAAATAGGTGTTATTGTGCCTGCCGGAATTGACTGTCTTCAGTCATCCCTACCATTTCCTGCATCTCTGATGTGAGCTCTTCATGTACTGCACTGATGCATGAGCTTTTGAAGTGTTGCTTTGGGCAAGGGATCACAGTACTGGGTCAAGCAAAATGGTTCACATAGGACCTGAATGACAGCATGGGATACTCAGTTCATACTAACTGTTATAGTATATCATAGAACATCCTTTAACTGAGACCAATTACGTATATCAAGTATGAGTTGTCTCCCTACAACTATGGTCCTGAAGAAGTAATAACCAATTAAACTTAATGCTTGAAGCAGGAATGAAGTAGCATCGGGTGTTGGAGCATGCTCAGGTGGTCTTGGAAAATGTAAGAAATGGTTGGCACATTGTATTTACCATGGTGTCTTCTTGCAGGTGAAGGAAACAGTAGAGGTCTTTTTCTGTTCCTTATTCAAGTCTACAAAATGGTGAAATACCACATAGTAGAGATAAAAAAAACAAACTAGTGGAGTGCTCCTCCTCATAATGAGTGAATGCTGAGGCAGGGCTTTGTTGAGTGCCATAAAGTGTATGCCAGGTATCTTCTTGGTACTGCATGCTCCAGAAGAACAGAGAGGTAAGTATGCTTATAGGCTGGTGCTCTGGAAAGGACTGCTTAAGATATGGAGGAAGCCTGAGTTAGCTCCAGATGGTGAGGCTTTAAAGCCAGTAGTGTGACCCCCAACACATGCTGGTAAGGCTCAGTTTCTGCTGTGCACTACGTTAAGAAGCAGCTCTGCTCATCTCTTCCTTTCAGTCAGCTGGTGACCCTGTTCTGCTGCCTTATGTTCTGCCCAAGTCTGAATGTAGGAAGTCCAAAGCTGTATACAAACTGGCGTGACTGCTGGATTGGTCTTTGACCTGGGCCAAATAGAAGAGTTGCAGAATTGCATCCTGGCATCCCTTGGGCCTAGCTTTTGTCAGTGCTTGCTTACCCGTGTTGCTGCTGAAGATACCACGTTTGTAGACACAGTTAATTTGTGTGTAAGCCACAGAATGTTAAAATAAGAACTT
The DNA here is from genome assembly GCF_003984885.1 of Neopelma chrysocephalum. NCBI lineage: Eukaryota > Metazoa > Chordata > Aves > Passeriformes > Pipridae > Neopelma > Neopelma chrysocephalum. The sequence continues at coordinate 12,844,717 of NW_020897691.1, forward strand.
GGAATAATTTTCAGGAGGGCAACAAAGGCACTACCTAACCCAAATCCTGGGAAGTGATTGTGTGTTGAGTTGGAAGAACAGGGTGCATCAGGATGATCCCGTAAGCAATACTTGGGGGTGGCAGAGCTGCTGCACACAGAGACTTTGGTTTGTAGATTACAGATTTTGGTGGCTGAAGTTCCTTTCAGAAACAGGTGCAGGCGGGTCTGAAAGGGCGGTACACTTCTGCAAAATGCAAGTGCACGTTTGTGATTTTTTTGCCAACATGCAAAAAGACATTTGAAGGCTAATGTGTATCTCATTCTGTACTTGAACAGGTTAAAGTAATTCAAGGCCAGCCAAACCAAGCTCTTGCAGCCTTTCCGCTGCTCCTCCACAGCAGGCCGTGGGGATGATGCCATCCCAGCCCCAGCAAGCTGGGGGGAATGGTGACTTCATCCTGATGTGAAACAGGAGGGGCCTCTGGGTGTCTTTAGTGAGCATGCAGAAATGGAAATACATGGAAGATGCTTTTTCCCTCCAGCTTCTACTTTCCACTTCACAATTTTTTATTTCACCTTTATCTACAGCATATATTAAAAACCCCCGAAGTAGTAAAGCCCCAGACTGTCTCCAGAAAATACTGACAGTGACTCAACTTGTGAGCTGGTCCACTCTTCTAGGTCGCTTTACTGAAGACTTACTTGTCTTTGTTTTGCATTCAACAATTTAGTTCTCTCTGGTGTGGCAAAATAGGTTTAAAATGCTGCTGTGCCATTCTACTAGTATTCTACATGCCTGTAGCATTGACCTTGCAGAAGTTAATCATTACACTAGTATAAAGCAAAACAGTTGTGTTTGCAGTCATGTCTAATACTAGCAGATAGAATACTGGTAACTTAGTAGTCTAAACCTGCCTTTTCCTTCTGCTTAATGATTAGAAGTAATGCTCGCAGATTTCATCATAGCTGCTATTACCCCATTGACTCAAAAAGACAAGCTCCTCTTGGTGTTAGGTGTGTGTGTGTGTGACTGCAGAGCTGAAGCAGCTCCTGTCCCAGAGACCCAGAGCTGTGCATTCCCCACTAGGTGGGAGTGTATGTCTGCCTTACTCAGTTGTCTTAGGGCTTCTGAGTTGAGTTTCCAAGAGTCAGGTTAGGAAGCCTGGCTTGGCGTTTTCAGTGCACAGGCAGGAAAGTGTTTGGGCTTCCACTTTATAAATAATCAAGGTGACCCTTGTCAGTAAACAGAATGTGAGGAGGAGACAATGGTGCTGTGGAGAAGACAGTTTGTGGTAATACATATGGTCAAATATAGAATTTAGAGCCAGGCAGGAAAAGGCTAGAGGGAGGTACTCTTAATGAAAATGATGCCTTATCAGTCTCTAACTGTGTCTACGTGTCACATGGAACATGACATCCTGAATGGTCTTTCAAGTGCAGAGACCACAGATTGATCCACAGGGGAGGAAGTCTGTTCCATTGCTATAATTAAGCCAAGTCTACAGAGAGCACGGATGTTTGCAGTTACAACCTTGCTGCTTTATAGGGCTGTTGCTGCACTAGCTTTTCACTGGATCTTCTCACCTAAAGATGTGGACAGAAAAATCACTACAGAGACAAGTCAGCAAACCTACTGCCTGGACCTGCCAAAGCTGGTGGTGGAACCAGGCAGCCTTGTGACACCACTGCAGCAGCTTTGACATGCATGTCCCACAGCAATGTTTTAGAGTGTGTCTGGGTCAATGGCAAATCCCTGGAACACCAAGAACTCCCTTACAGTACAGTACTTGGGAAGTCTTGACAACATGAAATGACTGGCAGTCCCCATAGTTGTGGGCTCCTGTTACACATAAATTTGCAGAAGAAACAACAGTTTTCTGGAAGCAGTAATTTCTGCAGAACTCTGGGGAAACATACGAAGGGTGCTGGTTGTTGCACTAGCTATTTGCAGATAGGCTTTCAGAATCTGTCTTCCTCTGGTGGGGTTTTGTCCTGTTGGGGAAGGTAAAAACTTTGAAAAGTCCAGGTCTGTCTACAATTCCTTTGTCCTTTCTTGTTTTGACCACCTTCTTTCTGGGGAGGAACCAAGTCTATACTTCCCTAGCTTCTCCCTACCTCTGCTGAGATCCCTTATTGAGCTCCACTTCCTTCTGCAGTTCTGTTCCTTGCAGCTGTGTTCCTTCTCACCAGCTGCTCCATAGTGTCTGCATCTTAAGGTTTATCCTTTATGCTACTGGCAATAGAGCTGTAGCTCTAAAAAGTCAGATTTAGAAGCAAGTAGCACGGTAATTCATCTATTTTTGTCCATAAGCTTTGTAACAGCAGTAGCAGAAGATTACTGGACAGGAATTTCAGTTTTACTGTGTTTTTATAAAAGAAGGTTAAAAGTTTTTACATCGCTACTGCAAGAAATATCACTGACATATCAGAGATCTGCAAGCCAGAAGGTAAGGAGAAAGAACATCTGTTAATTTAAGTGTCATGATTTTAAGGTAATCTCACAATTAGTCCTCAGAAGGACTAATTTGTACTGTTTCAATATTTGAACTTGACAGGAAATGGTTATGTTGCAACCCTTGTTATGCTTCTAGAAATTCAGACCTGAGTTAGCTAAAAGCAAGGCCTTCCAGTTTTCAGGAATTTTGAAATTTGGCTGTGATCAAAACGGGACAAAATCGAAAACTTGTCAGTATTTCCAGGAATCCAGAAGCTCCCCAGGCCCTACAGCTGCTGGGGAAGTCTGGTGTTCTTGTCTGTCGGGGCAGCTGTTGTGGGCTTCAAGCCTCAGACTTCTCCCAAAAGTAATTCAGAACTGTTTAAAAAAAAGCATTTTGGGCTCACAAAGGTAGTGTTTAAGAAAGTTCTCTGTCTCTCTATGTATGTGTCTTCTGACTAAATGCTTCACTGGGCTGTTTCCAGCCACTCTTATCCCTCCAGCAGAATTGTGTTAAGAGGCTGTAGTGGTGAGGGGAAATGCAGGCTTTCAAAGGATACATCGTTAAGCTGCCATTGATTTCTCCCTCCCATGAAAGATGCATGTGAACCTGGCCAGCCTGCCAGGAGAAGAGCTTGACTCTTGGGTTCTTTGAGTATTTGAGTTCATTTCCCAAGTGACTGAGAGGAACTTGTGTTGGAGTGACTTAACCCTTTTCTTCCATCTGGACTCCCCCACCTTTTCCTTGGGTTTAATTGCAATAAGCTATACTGGTATTTACAAGGAAGAAATACTCCTTAATTTCTGCTTATTTTTTTTTTTATGAAAGAATAAGGATCACAAAACTAAAACTCTCACCTGGGTTTTTTTGGGATAAAGGGATATTTATGAAAGCTTAAGTGTAGGGTGTGGTGCTTGATTGCATAACTAAATAAAATGGGAACAATCAACTGGAATTAGCCTGTCTGAGGGTCAAAAGCTCCAATGGGAGTTTTTCACTTGCCTTCATGAGATCCAAGTCAGTTAAAAGCAGTTCAGAGCCAGAATTGCTGTTTTTCTCTATTATCTAGCTGGGAATTAAGAATTGTTCCTGGATTTTGTTTTATCTAAAATGTAAGTCATAGCAGTTAAGTGGTGGTTGTTGTCTACCTGCTGATACTCATTGCTGTCCTAAATGCATTCTTTCCAACTGGTGTGAGCCTGTGCAACGCACATGATGTGTGTGTGGGGCAAACCTATGTCTTGTATAGGAGAAAGCTCAGGATATTAAATGGAACAAAGTGGTTTTGTTCCAGATGTGACTTGTCTGGCGTAGACACTGTGGAACAGATAGAGGTGTGGGCTGGTGATGAAGTTTCACCCTTGAAACTTGTCCTTGAAAGTAACATCTGCATCTACTGATTCTGAGCTGACCTGCTCAGCAAGCTTCAATGTCAGCTTCATTTAGAAAGTAGCACGTTTCTGTGGCCTCAGAGAAGTATCCAAGCAGCTGGCTCATGTTGGGATATAGCACAATCCCATCAAAGCCCTCTTTCCTTTGCTGAGCACTTTGCATTAGCAGCCAGTATGTCACAACAGTGCAATGATCTTCCTGCTGTATTTTTTATTCCAAGTCCCAAAGAGTTCACTGTAGGGCAGTTTTGCATGGGTAGAAAAGATCAAAACTGTCCACGGCCAACTGAGAAGCTGTCTCCATGTACTGCACCTGGGAACATGCTTAGGGTCGGCTGCAAAGGGATTCTGTGGACTGCACCATTGGGTTGGTCCTGGCATCAAGGCAGCAATACGGAGGAGTCCTAGTCTGGCTCTTACTCAGTTGTAGCTTCTTGCATAGTCTGAGCTGGACCTGACATCTGAAAACCCTAACCATGCTGTTCAATTATGGATCCTTATGGATTACAGTTTTGAAGGGGCTAATATGTGTCTAAATATTCAAATATGATCATGAACTTATCTCTGCATGTGTCATTCTGTTAACCTCTTCTGAATGTTTGGAGAAAAAAAGGCAGAGAAACCATCTGGTTACACTCACTCTTGCAAACAAACATCTGGCTGCCAGACTTGAGAATCTGTGTAATCTGTGCTCATGTGGTTTCCATGCTTTGATTCCCTGCTACAACTGAGCAGTGGAGAGGAACTCACCCCTCGTGGCAGAGTGTGAGCTGAAAACGTGTTGGAAGGACAGGTGTCCACCATTAGACCTTGTTTACATGGAAGCATTGCCAGGTTAATCCAAATGACAGTATATGTGTATGGTTCTCATATTACTTCATCACTAAAGCCTTGGCTTTAAAAAGCTATTGCTCGCGCTGGAACTGCACTTGCAGTTACCCAGATGTATTGTAGAGGTGAAATGTCAGTCCTGCACTAGAAATGTCATTAAAAATGAATGCTTTCTATTAGCCTCTGAACTGAAATTCAGGGAAAATATGTTTTGCTTTCCTTATACACCACACTCCCCCACACACCTCTGCAAGAAAATGAGAGCTTGTGTCTTCCCTCTCTGATTTATTTCTGGATGAATGAAAAAGAGAGGGATGACAGCACAGGTCATGTGAAGAGGGAGGACATGGGTACTGCAGTGTTGCCTCTGTTGTCTGGGGGATGGTTTGGACACTCCTCCAAAATGCAGGAGAGCAGCACTGAATTGTTCCTTTACTGACATGGACCTGAATGTGTATCTCCCACCAGCATGCCCAGTCTGTCATGCCAGGAGCATTTTGAATTCCCGCAACCAAAATGAGAAATGCTAATTAGCTGGAGTAGTCAGGCAGAGGTCACCTCCTCCAGACCAGTGCCCAAGATGTTCTCCCAACAAGGAGACTCAGGATATTCAAAAAAACACTGTGGGCAGTAGCCTGACCACTGAAGGGGAGCTATCTGCCCTCAGCATGATCTCATTCCACTAAATGAGCCCCACATCCTCTTTCCAGCTCCAAGCGTTTGGCGTCTTTGGATAAAGTGGCAAGACATTTTGAATCAGTCAACACCCTATATTCAGTAAATAAGTTATTTGCTTCTCCCAGTCTTGCCCAAAGCATTTTTCAGCTCCATGAAACTATTTTCTATTGGCTTGAAAGGGGAACAGGAATGAAATAAATCTGTTGACTGAGTCAGAGAACATGTAACAGCAGCTAAACAAGAACTCTGATTTACTGATTTTCGTCACGATCAAATTTAGACTCCAACTTCTACAGATATTTAGGCTGTGGAATGTTTTTTTTCCAAAGGAATTCACAATGAATTTGTTCATCTTAAGTCAGAATGACCGTCTTGGTGTCAGTTGGCAGTGACATTTGGGTTATATTAATGAAAGCAAAATTAAATAGAGTACAAAATTAAATTTAGCACTGAATAGGAATCAGCAACATGAAAAAGAAAAAAGAACTACCCATAAGATTGCAGATCAAAGGGAGAGAATTACTGGAAATTATTGGCATTTTTTATAGCTTTGGGTTTTTTCAAGGAAAAAAAAGAAGACCATAGGCTGAAAATTGGGATAATCACATTCTTTTTTAAGGCAACACAACCTCACCTTCTGTTGGAGAAATAGTCAGGTTTTATCTTTAACTTGACCAGAAAAATAAATACAGTGGAAAAGACAGAGAGAGGAGAGAGTCTCTGTTTTTGTCTTTCATACTAATTTGTATGCTGTTCTTGACAATGGTGAGAAATTTGTAACATTTTTCTTAAAAAGAAAAAGTTTAAACTAAGGAATCAGAAAAAGGATGTGAGTGGAAAGCAACAAAACCAAAAAGCTACGCTTGTAGAAAGCCAGTTACTTGGTTATCTGTTACAGTATATTTTTGGTGAAGATTAAAAGCTGCCCACAGGAGTTAGTAGTATCACCACCATCCACTCAAAACAACCCATCACCTCCATTGCCTTCATCTCAGGTTCTCAGCTTGCAGCCAAGGATTATCAAGCATGCCCCAGCCTTGTTAACAGTAATCTTTAAGAAAGAGGTGTCAGATAAAAGACAGACCCCCCCTAGACCAGAAAATACCCTATTGCCACATTAAACTTCGCTCTCAAATTGAACTAACATTAAACTAGGCAGCATTAATGTACGTATGGACCCTCTGCTCTCCTAAAGGTAGCAGCTCCTTGTCATCAAAGGAAATACTCCCAGAAGACCCTATAACTGCTTTTGGGATTTGTTTTCTGATGTCCCGACAGTCCAGGTTCAAACATCCACCTTTCCTGAATGACAGCACAGATCATCATGGCTCATGCAGAACAGGCAGCTGGATGAATCCACCAGACAGCTGTTTATTAAACCATAACCTACATAGGCAAGGAAGAACACTTCAATCAGGAGATGGTATTTTTCCGTAGGAACATAATAATCTATTTAATGTCACTTTCTTTGCCATGTGGCAAAAGAGAGAAGAGAACAGACAATGGTAGCCCCTGGCTCCTTCTTGTGATCTCTAAAACTGTGCAAATACCATGCAAACTAAAAAAAATCAGTTTATGAATAAGAAGTCTTTTTCATTTTTCCCCCTAGGAAATGCCTGTTTTTATTCATGTTATGCTATCAATTCAAATACAAGAAAAAGGAGGAAGTGGTATGCTGAAATGATCTGTTTTCATTTCATCCTTCTTGAAGTCCAGACTTCCATTGCTCTGGTAGGAACTTAGGCAGACCGTACTGCTTTCCTATAACCTTTTGGTGGACTATTTTCTGCTCTTTGTCATATGTCTTTAACTGGGATTGTACTTTTTAATGAGACCAAATAAAACTAAAATTCAACTTTTCCATTAACCAAAGGTATGCTCTGGCATATTGGGGCATGTAGGCATCTCACAATACTATGCTTCATCTATCATTCAAAGTGGCCAAAAATGCAAACAAAATTGGCTGTAACAGTTTCTTGTGCTCTTCCTAGTAAAATGAAGTATCTCAACATAATACAGAATGGAAGCGGTGCTTGATACAGCTGGCAAACAACCATGTGGTACTTATTGGAAAATGGCATTATATAGAAAACAATGAGAAATTTTCCCTGAAATATATACTCTGTATTTAAAAGGATTGATTTGTATGTTATCTTTCCTTTAAAAAATGTTTTTGTTTGCTGAGAGCTGGGTGAATTTTTTTCTTCAAATTTGGCATGCAACCTTTCTTCTGTGAACTTGGTTTTGAGTTTGATCCCATTGATCCCATTTACATTGAATGATTAATAAACTTAATTTGGATTGGAAGTAAACCATTAAAGGCACTGCAACTAAACTGGCCCAGATTCAGGTGAAAATTTCCTGATGCTAGTGAAACATGAGTTCAGGAAACAGGTGAATTTGGCATGTCGGTGTGTAAAGGTCTAAATTCTGAACAAATGCATTTATCTCTGATTTATGTTAAATTGTTCACATGTAGTATTTATAGTCAAATGTTATGGAGTAAAAAGCCTGCTGCATTCCAGTGATGTCTCTATCAGGCAAGTCTCAACACTTCTCTAAAGCTGCAGAAGTCCATGAGGTTGTGACTGCTGGTCTTGTCCTGCGTCCTCAGCATGTAAAACTTTAATTCTTCACAAATCCTCCAGGAAACTTCAATTTCAACCTCCTTAAGAGACAGCATATTGTACCTTTCTGGAGGAACAAAAGCAAGAGAAACCAGAAAAAGTGCTGCTGCTTTCTGAAAAGGATGTACATGCAGATGGGGGAATGAGATGCTGGAAAGCAGTGCCACGGAAAGGGACCCGGGGATCCTGGTCAATGACAAGTTGAATATGAGTCAGCAGTGCCCTGGCAGCCAGGAGGGCCAACTGTGTCCTGGGGGGCATCAGGCAAAGCATCGCCAGCTGGTCAAGGAAGGGGATTGTTCCACTCTGCTCTGCACTACTGCAGCCTCAGCTTGAATATTGTGGCAGTTTTGGGCACCACAATATAAAACAGAAGATGGGCAATGAAGATGGTGAAGGGCCTTGAGGGGAAGCCATATGAGGAGCAGCTGATGTCACTTGGTCTGTTGAGCCTGGAGGAGACTGAGGGGAGACCTCATTGCAGTCTACAACTTCCTCATGAGGGGAAGAGGAGGGGCAGGCACTCTCTTCTCTGTGGTAACCAGGGACAGGACCCAAGGAAATGGCCTGAAGTTGTGTCAGGGGAGGTTTAGGCTGGATATTAGAAAAAGGTTCTTCAACCAGAGGGTGATTGGGCACTGGAACAGACTTCCCAGGGTAGTGGTCACAGCACCAAGTATGACAGAGTTCAAGAAGCATTTGGATGATACCTTGAGGCACATGGTGTGACTTGGGTATAGTCATATGCGGGGTGTAGGGTTGGACTCAATGATCCTTGTCAGTCCCCTCCAACTCAGCATATTCTGTTATTCTGTGATTCTGTGAAAACACATCAGACCTGTATGTATTTGGAGAAAGCTGGAATATCTTGAGAAGTGTTTTGTATTTTTTCGTTGGGAACTAAAAGAATCCTTGGGAGCCCCATCAGCATCACAATGGTCTGTGAATGTCTGATTAATAATGCTGGATTAGAACAGCTATGACCAAATTGGCTGCTCGCTCTTCTCTCAGTACCATTTAACAGATTAAGGTTATGAAATTTAATGTGGCATAACATTCTGTCCAAGCAATTACTGCTGGGGCTGTGGTGGTGTCTGGAAGGTTATTGCCAGAACCCTTGGTTTGAGATAAAGTTAATATTGAAAGAACACCGTGTATAAGTAGGTCCCAGGAACCTCTGGCTGTGTGTGGGACAGATGAGGCTATCTGCTTGCTCCCCTAAGGCACAACCATAAATATTGTTGTGGTAATGAGAGCTTGCAGAAAAATCTGAGACAGTTCTTCCTCTGAGGGATGCTAACTTAGAAATAGTTTGAATAGCAATACGTGTTCTCTAACAAAGAGGTCTGGGAAATCCCATATTCTTCTGAGATAGTGAATATATTCCCCTAGTGAATATATTGACCGTATCTGAGGTATTTTTGCACAAGAATTCACATCCAGTGTCTGGAGCAGGGTATAGAAATGTATTCCCAAAAGGTGAATGGGTGATGCTGGTAAAATACTGCTATATTTGCATACAAGTAAGTGTTGTTTTTCTGAAGGTACCTGTAATTACAGCTGTAGAGGAACTAACCATCTATTTATTTGAGGTAATCATTCATGTCATGGCTTATGCAGGAATTTATAAGAAATGGATGAATACAATGCCTCTTTGTGTTTTAAAAACAATAAATTTAATCTCTGTTTCTTTCCTTTCTCATTTCCCACATGATTCACTTTACTCTTTTTGTCTTTCTCTTTGATGAGATGTTGAGTTCTCCCTCTCTCTCCAGAAGCTGAAGGCTTCAATGAAATCCTTGCCTCCCTCTTTCTAATGTATGTAACCCTGCAGAGTAGTAGGGTGAGTCAGTAGTGAGTCTGTGGCTAGTCTGAGCCTCTGCACCTAAATGTATAGAATAATCAGGTTTTCCAAGGCCAACCAATCTATATGATACAAGAGAGCCTCTAAAAGAAATTATGATCTCTTGTTTTAGAGACAGCAGTAACTAATCTCCCTCTGGATCACACTGATGTAATATAATTCATTTTTTCTGATAGAATAAGGAGTTTGGATAGGAAACTTTAATGGGAAAACTAAGGAGCTGTCATACTAATGTAGCCAGAAGACTCGGGTTGCCAAAAAAATAGGTTATACATGGCAAGAAATAGGTTTTTCTGTGGAGTAAAAATAAGATGTTCACAAGCCTGTTTTGTGTTCCCATGCTTTGCTTTATTTAACTGAGCTGCCAAAAGGCCTCTCCTGCCTCGTCTGTCACAGGAACATGGACTCCAATGAAAGATGTGATTTTTCTTATAGCTGATCTATGGACCTGCTTCATTTTTCAGCATCCCTTTATATGAGTGGTTGTCAGCCCGGTAGTTACAGCTCTCCTTGTCCTGCCTTCCTCAGTACCATGCACAGAGGGTAAAAGTGCCTGTGAGTGATGCTGGCCGACATGAAAGGCAGGATCCATCTGGAGCACATTCCTCTGCAGACCTGAGAATTTCATTGCAGCAGGTGACTTACTGCTTTTGTTCCCGGGAACAAACCATCACTCTTAAGTGAGGCCATACAACTTGTCTTGTGGCCTTTGAGGCTACTTTCTCCCTGAGTTTCTGCTCTTCTGGTGATCAGCTATTTCTAGTACCATGGCCTATGTTCCGATCCCTTACAACAGCTGCCTTGCTTCAGAGTCATGGGTGTCTCTCTCCACTGGCTATGAGGAGAGCCAAGGTCTGGCAGAGCAGGAGGATTTATCGCCTTGGCCGTGTGTCCTGCCTTGGTGCAGAGTGGGCACTGCGGTACCAGTTAGATCCTCCTGAGGTGCCCACTCATTCATAGCCCTGGTCTGCTATTGCTGCTTCAGAGTCCTGACTTGATGGAAGGCAGGGAAGCACAGGGGCATCCTTTCCAGAAAGGGGGCAGCAGCTGTATTTAAATTCCCTGTCCGCAGGGACATCTTTTCCAGCACTTTAGTGATTTTGCTACTGTTATAAGGATCAAATTCCAGCTGTGCGTGTACCTTGTGAGTCTCAGATACACAGGATACATGTGTGTATGTATGCTTAGACACACACATGAAAGGGGGGCCCTGATTCCAGCAGCACTGTGGTGTCAACGCAGTGCTGGAGTGGAGTGTATTCGGAAGTAAACCATTTATCCAACTGTGTTTTGTTGACTCAGAGCCATAGTCCAGCCAAACACTTCAGCAGGTATTTGATTATAAGCCGAGGAACACTCAAAGCTTAAAGGGCAAACAACCATGAATTACCTAGCTGGGCAACACTATAAAAGAGCAGCAGCTGGCCAGCTATGCCTTTCAAGAACAATACAGGGCTCTTGGTTCAAAATTACCTTTTCAGCCAACATTTTCTCACATATGACACTGCTTCTTTTTGAAAGCCAGACCTGACTGAAAGGAAAACTCAGAAATATCCAAAGAAATGAAATGAGGGAGGGAATCTAACAAGTATAAACCTAAATTTCTGCTATTTCTGACTCCACCATGGCATGGCTGCCAGTAAAAAACTTTGTGTGAAAGTTGAAATTTCATTTTGGATTCACTAGAAGTCTCTTATACTGCTGGAAAAAAAAAAGAAAATAAGAGAAAATCACACTTCCTTATGAATTGCCAAATGATCGCACAATAGCTGCATTTATTTTATTAGCCTTCTGACCTTTCCCTTCTCTGGTGAGGTTTCTTTTTCCTATTAGCTCTATTAGAGCGTCTACTGAGATGGCAACAAAACAAACACTGTTATTGTTGGCTAACTTGATCTGTCAGCAGTGAACGGGGGTGCACAAGCCATAAGCAGACACTTGCATTGCATTTCCAGCCCATGGCAGGCATGGGAGAGACACCATGCCTGGAACAACAGGTCCTGACAGGAAGCCCTCTCTCACACCACCATGCTGAGGACGCTGCATCTATTTTCATAAGGTGCTTCAAGTCATGCTTGACATGGAACCTGGGAGTGATGTATTTGTTTCCAATGGAGGAGTCTTGTTCTGCTTTGTACCATTTATGTATTTTTGCACAGATATTTGGGGTTTTCCCAACCTCTTTTTTATACCTGCCCCGCAACACTCTTTCCTGGTGGTGATCAATGCTAGACCATGTGGAGATGGCTGGATGCTTCCTGTCCCCATGGTTTCTGGGGCAGGCTAGTTTGCTACAAAGCCCTGAAGTTGCTGAAGAGACAGGTGTGATTACTGTGGCAGTGCTGGTCCAAAGTCATATGTGGATTTTTTGTTCTTAATTTACCGATCAGTGCAACTGGCTGCTCAGCATCAGCGGAACTGAATGTTTCAAAAATTTATATCAAGTAGTAAGGATCGACTGTCATGCTGGCATGGAGCAGGATTATGGAATTTTTGGACTTATATGGAAGTCTGAGAAAACTTCAGAAACAATTCTGGAATATGCCCAGCAGACTGCATAGTAACAGAGGAGCTGGCTGAGGAATTTATAGCTGCGGGGAGAGAATAATCATCTTTTTTCTAAAGAAATTTTGATCCAAAGAAGGGAAAAAACAATTCAGAAGGCTAGTGGAGAATTTGTCAATTATCTTCCCCTTCATGGTTAACTTATTTGTAACCTATATACATAAATCATAGTAATAACACAAACACTGCCGAAATTACCAGCAGCATTTAAGCAGGAGAACTTAGGGATAGGATCTCACCAGTTTTTCAGAATGCCAAGACTGCCGTGCTGTGTTATTCTAACATTAGTCACTTAGAGCAGATATATAAACCACAACCCATCTCCAGTTTCAGGAGGGCCAAACAAAACCAGTTAGGAACAGTTAAATTACTAGTTCTTGAACATAAGTGGCAGGATGATAAATGTGACCTGGTTGCTGTTAACTCCTGGAAAGTGTAGCCAATTTTTCTTTAGTTTAGCCTTAGGGAAAAAGTGTATTAAATCTTTGCATGTTGGCATTTGTAGTCTTTTCTTTTTAGAACAATGGCACACTTCTCTGGAATTTAAAGGGAATGGCTGAATCAATTGCTCTTATACATTTACTCCATATAATTACTTTGTTCTCCTAGTTAATTTCTTTATATTCTTTTACCACTCAGAAGACTTAGTTACTTGCTCTAATCCATGGTACTAGACACTGTTAAAACACACACCACCAACAAATCCCCACCTTTCTCTCTTTCTGTGGCTGAGTAGGTACTGGGAAAAAGTTTACAGTAGCTGTATTTCTCGTTGCACACAAGATATCTTTGAAGTATTGTGTCGGCCCAGTGAAGATGGAAACATCCCTGATGCCCCATCATGGGCTGGCCTTGTCTTTAGAAAGAGATGAAGAAATTGCTGACTCTCCCAGCGGAGTTGTACATCTAAAAGTGAAAAAATTACTGACTGTGCTATTAGAAGAGATGTGATAAAATGGAAACATTTCAGACAGTGAGGGGTATAGAGAGGAATAGAGCACGGGCCCATCCAGTTATGACATAGGCTCTTATAAGAGCATGCTCTGGGATCACACACCACCTCAAGGTAAAGTTATACCAAGCCCTTTGCTGGCAGTCATAACAAGATGATCTGGTAACTTAGGTTCCCAATGCAAACAGTCAGGAATTGGGACTGTGGTATTGCAATTAAAATAATAATAGCTGCAGTATGATGAAGGCTTTCTTGCAAGAATGAGCAGTGATGTTCACTTCTCTGCGATTTCACATTGATCCCACTTCAGCTGCCATTAAAATACCCTGTGATTTTCTAGAAAGCTGCTCAAAACAGGCAGAACAGCAGAGACTGTGATGTTCTTCTGTTCTTCTCATGGCACAAGGGGGATCCAAGCCAGAACTGGGGTGAACACAGTACAAAAATATAGGTATGAATCATAAACTATCTTCTAGCTTAACATCTTACTATTTTTTTCACCTTTTTTTTGTGCACAAATGTTCTTGAAAAATCCCATTTAAAAGACAGAAAGAATTAACAATACCTGCTTCCAGGGTCTCACTTAGATCAAGGCAGTACCTCTGGTTACTGCCACACTCAACTTACCCGGTTTGAGCCACAGAGTATGTCAAGAATGTATGCACCATTGTGTACTGGGAAGATGTATGCTGCATAAACTGAAGCCTTAATTGGCTCATCTAGAAGAGTGTTTCAAAGTATTGTATGGTTTTAAACTGACAGTTAGTATTTTACTATTTTTTTTATCAGGACCAGTCAGGAGAATAATAGAGTCAAAGAAATTCCAACCCAATGCATTCATGGCATCATGTTTAATTGCAGTGAACTGAATAGTGCAAATTACCCTAATGATCACTTGCAATTTAATAGCTGGGCTAGCTCTGTATTTTTGAAATAACTGAGGTTACAAAGTTTTCTACTTCTTAAATAAGTTGCTTTTTGGTGTCAGTTAATGTTATGCCTTATTGAGTCAATATGGTGGTTTCCTGCCAGTTTTATTTCATGTTTAACAGACAAGTCATATATATAGGGTACAGTTAGAAATTATAACATTTCATGTCTATTTGATAACCACGAACAGTCTCTTTGGTAAAACAAAATGCATTCAACTATCTTTATTTTTGCTAATTTCACTTTTCTGTGAAAAGTCCCTTCTTATGTGGAGAACACAGCTGCACAGGACAAAGCCAAGAGAATCCCAGAGAGAAAACAGCGATGCTGGCAGGAGTCACCGGATGGGGACTGTGCTGCTCCCGGAAACCCAGCCTGTGGGGAGTCGACCCCCAGGCTCTGCCCCCTCTCCCTGTGCCTGGGGCAGGGATGTGGCTCAGCCTCTGCTGGCTTCTGCCCCTGCTGCTCTAGAGCTGTGGGACTGGGGGGGGGACAAAGGCAGCTGTCCCACCTGCAGGTGACAAAGGCACGGTTGTAGGTACGTCGCCAATAGGCAAAAGCACCAGCCCTCAACACCACCAGACTTGTCTGAAAGCTCCCCAACAGCCTGCCCAAAATGGCTGTGCTCATGATCTGGAGCAGCAAGCGCTGAAGAGTGAGATACATAAAGTAGTGCCAACAAAAACTGTGCAGCTGCTCCACTTTTTTGATGATGTGGATTGGCACAGTCCTGCTCTTTGTGATGAGCCCAGGAGGCTTTCAATGCTTTCCTAAGCAGAAGGATGGAGCGAATGGATTGACCTGGGAAAGCTGGTTGCCTTGACCTTGGGGTATATACAGCTTGTAGTGTTAGGAGGCTGGTTAACATCAGACTGGGATTATGAAGGGAGTTGTCTTCAGTTTGGCTCTTTGTTTGGAATACCAGTCTTTACCAACTTCTGCACTGTCCTTCAATAGAAGCCAGCTGCTTTAAATACTGTCTTTTTGAAGGTTCAAGATTCCCACTATATTTTCCACATTATTATGTTTTAAACATTGAGTATGGCCTTATGGTCGGAAGACTTTCTCACCTCTGCAAGCACATGCATGTAAAATGACCCCCTCAAGGTTCAAGCTCTGAATGATGTGCAAGGTTGAATCATTTTATTAGATGCAGAGACAGACAAGTGGAAAGAACAATTCTGGACACATTCTGTCACTGCAGGGCGTGAAGTAAGTGTTGGGTATAATTCCTATTTATACTTATATTCTAAGACAGTCCAAAATCCAAGCTAAGTTTGCTCTCCTTAGTGCAGTGGAACAAAGTGCTCATCCCATATGGGGCCTGGATGCCTCGAAGGCATTCTGTTACTCCAAGCAGTCTTTCCAGGGAAAAGATGTCTCTCCACCTCCTCGAAGGCTCAAATTTGAGGCATGAGTGCCAAGTGTCAATGCTGCAGTATTTCAACCCCCAGCAACCAGAAAGGGGGTGGCATGAAGACCCTAGCATTGTATTACCTCTATACATATACTCTCAAAAATTTCTGTATACAGCTGCAGTAGTTTCATGGTGCTGAACAAAGCATCCCCAAGGAACTGCAAGAAAGGCCTGTTCTGCATGCAAAATACCAGGGATTAATTAACATTGCATATTTTAGCTGATGTGTCTAAATAGGACAGTGTAGGTGTAGGCTATTGAGGATAAATAGTGGCTTATTCTGATTATTTTAATATGCTGAAAATAAAACAAACAAACAAACAAACAAAAAACAACAAAGCTCAGCCAAAATACAACATTACAGCACTGGGTGTCTGTGTATAAGCTCTCATTGGCTCAATCAGACTCATTAAAACACTCACTAGCTACTGCACCAGTGTAAACTACTGTGTAGGTAAGGTCTGATATGCTCTTTCATGGAAGGAAGGTTTTAGAGGAGGTGTGGGAATGATCTACCAGTAATTGACCAGACTTGCTAGAAAATGCATCTACATGAACATAAGACCAACTAAGGTGGTCAGAACAGAGGTTCACCCAGCCCAGCTAGTTGAGCCCTACCATTACTCACACTGGAAACCAGGGAGTGTAAGACTGGGGCAAACACAAAGGGACGCTTCCCCATGTTCCAGCAACTTGTGTCTGAGGTAGAAGGGAGTGCCTTTGTGTGTAAGAGCTCTTGATGTATTTCTGGCTCATAAGCCTGTTAAGTTATCCCTTAAACCCAAGCAGACTTTCATACCTGCAGTATCCCGTGCCAAACGTATTTGGAGTGGAAAGATACTGATAGTGGATTCCTCATGTCATGAATGGAATTAAAGGATTTATCTGCCTTTCCACAAATGTCAGCAGTGAGATCCAGAGAGTTGCTCAGTTTTCTTGCAAAGATTTTCTGTAACCAGATGTTCCAAGTGATCTGTAATGAAATATTTAGTAATAGTAATAATATATACCAGGCTTCTGACACACAGTGTCTGCAGCTATGTCTGCCTTCTGTGGTCCAGGTACACCAAAAGGGCGATATTTCCTGTTGTAGTGATTCACGCTGCATTTCTGTGCTGTGATTTTCCCATCTGGCATCCTTTATTCATGGCAGCAGCTCTTCTTCTCTTCCAAGATCCTGTTTGCTTTTACTTTGTTCTTTTTCCTTTGAGGTCTCTCACCGATTCAGGGAAGATAAGTGGATATGGAGACTGTGTTGCACAGGGTGAGAGGGAGCAAGCATCTGTTGTCATCAGCTTTTCTGATTTCATTGGAGTACTTGTGCTTTTCCTTAGCTGCCTTCATGCAGCAAGAGCCCTGATTAACAACAGAGCCTAAGGCTCGTCAGCTGTACGCAGGTGTTATGCCAATGCCAATACTTGTTTTATTCAGGATGCAAAACTTTCAGGCATCGGAGGGAAAAACCCATATGTTATTTCCTAAAGAAGCTTTAGTGTGCTGCAGCCACCTACAGCTCATAAATTTAAACCAATTAACTACACAAGACAGATCAAGTCACCGCTTCCCAGTGGCCTGCCTTCTCCCTCTCGCCTGGTACAGTCAAACTATGAGGAAGCAGCTTCTCTGGCAGAAAAAAACCCAAACATCAAACCCCCAAACTCCAGCTCCCCAAAAGTGAAAGAAAAAAAGAACACACTAAGGAAACAAACAGAAATACAGGAAGACAGGTCCTATGACCCTTTAGCATTTTTGTTTGCAACATAAATCATTCTGTTATAATCATAAATTTTGGGACATAATTGGTCTCCACATCTAAACCTATTGCCAGTGATTACAGGCAAAATGCCCTGAGCAGTGAGGCCTACAGTCCAGCCCTGTGTGGTTTGGGGGGAAGCCTTGGGAGTCTTTGCCATCACCAGAGTATTTTCCATGAGCAGTTCTGTAGCTGGAAACAGATGCTCCATGCTGCTCTCCAGCCAGCAAAGTAATGTAAAAAACATTACAAAGATACCCTTCAAAGAGTTCTTCACTTTGCTCGTTGTCCATCAATGGCTTGACGTCTTCCTTGCTCCCCACCAAAAGCCCCATATGGGTATCATGAGGGTGTCTCTGCCCCATTCCTCTGAGAAGGGGAGAATGGCCCCCCAAAGCTGGAGTAGCTCTCTCCTTTGTGGTCAAAGATGGGTAGTGTTGCTGTTTCTTAGTCTCAGGTCCTGACTGACCATCAGAACTACAGAAGAGCTTCTGGATCTCCTCAGTAATTTTTCCTGAGCAAATGTGAATGCTGTGGTTGCAGGAATGAAAGGTTAAACTCATTTCCTGCCTGGCTATCCACCTGGGCACCACCCTCTACTGCCCCAGGGTGTGCTTTCCCCACGCTGCTCTTGCTGTGTTCAGTTCATGTAGTTAGTCATGTTGTAAAGAACCTGGGAGTGTAAAAGTCCTGTCATCATTTTGATTCATGACCTTTCCCTACAAGGAAAAGACTGGTCATGCAGGGCAGTATGGGCTAACATTGTGCCAGCCAGGTCCAAAACCTGTGTGCTGGGAGAAACTCGCTCAGCAGCACAGTTGTCCTTCAAAGGGACAATGTCCTGCCAAGATCTTGCTATGTCTGGGGTGTTGGAGCTCTGCAATTACAAACTCTCTTTTAAGTTTATGAAAAACACAGATTATTAGGGCTGATTTTTTCACTGCTGCTTGATGCTTCTCCCTTGTGTGTGTTCCTGCACATTCTGCCTGTAACTATGTTGATTCCCCAGAGCAACATGTGCTGGACACACGGCAACTTGAAAGCAAACTTAAATGGACAGATTATTTACTGCTGGCTGCAATGCAGGTAAACCTTAATGTATCTTGTAAGATTGCATGTGACCTTAGGAGCATGTTTCTCCCTCTGCCCTTCTACAACTGAAGTAGCCATGATGAGGTAATGCTGCTGTGGAGATGCCAAATGAGAGGTAAAACCACACAATGGGCTGTGGCTCCACTGGGCTAGGGTTGTGTTTCCTTTTTTTTGTACAAATTTTTGACTTTAAAAAAAAAATAATAATCTTCCTCTTATTCCTAGCTTTGCAGGCTTTCTGCAGCAGGTGGTTAATCGTGGTTCAAATGCTGCACCCCAAAACTTTCTAGCCCACGAGGAGGTTGGCTTGCTTTCCAGTTCTGGTGTCCAGATAGCTGCCTGTTACCTGCATTGTGATGACATTTTTCTTGTTCCATATGTTTTCTTTAAATTAAGTGTTTTGAGCATCTAGGGTTTTCATGAAGTAGAAATCCAGTGATTTTTTGGTATATGGGAAGGCATTCCCCACGCTGATAGGCTTTTGAGCTTCAAATTGTGAAATTACTGTGTTCTTTCTCCCATAGCATTTCCTGCTCTTTCAGTAACATGTTTAAGGAAGCCTTTTGGGGCTAGAGAACATTTTGGAGAGAGGACGGGAGAGGAGAGAGGAGACAGGAGAAGGGGAGGGGAGGAGGAGAGGAAAGGAGAGGGGAGAGGAGGGGAGGAGAGACTGATGGACTGGGGGATGTTTTTGGACTTACTCAAAAGATTCTTGAAAACAGAAGAGCCACCACCATTTCTGAAGGGATTTCTTAAAACATTATGATTTATTTCACAGCCACTGTAAGAAAGCAAAGACAAAAGGTGAGTATTAAAAACCAAAAGAGAGTATGTGCCAACACATGGGCCACAATTCACGTCTCTTAAAGCGGAGGCTCTCTGCTGACTCCCAGCAGCACCCTAGGAATGCATCCGAAATCTTCTCTAGGGAGCCCTGGCATAATCACTCATGGGAAATCCACTTCTTTTGTGGTGAGGATATCATGAAATCTCTGGATCCAAGCAGGACAAGACCTCTGAATGTCACCTAGTCCAGCCCTGCTCTTTACTGACACCAGACTGTGTTAATCCTGGGGAAACCCACAAAGAGAGGAAGCATACCCTGTACCTGGGACTTGTTGTAGAATTGCAGTGCCTCCTGGGGTAAAGATTTTTCATAATGTTTAGGGAGATCTACCAAGTTACAATCTGTGATTGTTGTCCTCTTTTATATTATCTGGCACCCATGGGACTAGTTTGGCTCATAGCTCCATAGTCTCTATTTTCTTACAACTTTCTGCCAGGGCAGCTGATGGTTTCTGTGGCTCACGTGGCATCCAGCACCATGTGGGTGTTCAGGCCAAGACCACCATTTGGAGAGGGAATGCTGGGGTGCTGGTGGGTCACACAGCCACATGGATTTGCTTCTTGTTTCCACTGCTGGATTGCATTTGAATCAGGTTACTGTGGGTTGAATCAAGTTGCTGGGGAGGTCAAAGCGGGATGAATGTAAGCACAGGGGAGGAGAAGCAGCTCTGTTCTTTCTGCCTCCTTCAGCTATTATACAGACTCACCTGAGCTGGCAGTGAGTAGAGAGGGGCAGGTTAATCTGTGGAGGTACCAGCCTCTTTTATGGTCTGTAGAATAGAGTAGATGACCTGCTTGTATGTGGTGTTTCAGTTACAGACAGTAAAGCTAGATGAGATGATGCCCATGTTTTGCCAAGCTTTTTCTAACCGTGTGGGTCAGAAAGACAGTGTTTTTATAACAAATGAAAGTTTAGAATTTCATCAAATCCAGATGCTTTTGGGAGTGGGGACTTCATAAAAAAGTTCAGTATCAGGAACCATGATACAATTGCAAAAGTTGTCAGTGCCAAATTTCTATTTGCCAGTGTTTTCAGAAGCCAAGTTGTGCAGCGAACAGTGGCAGGAACTGCAACATTTTCTCCATTTCAGAAATGGTTGTAAATTCTGTAATGTCCATTACAGACATTCTTTGGGAACCCTTTCTGATAGATTATTTTACACAAGCCGTTAATTGCTCTCTCTGGGTGAGTTCTGGTTTATTGATGACAAATTCAGAGCAGAAAACAGCTAACAGTGCCCACAAAAGAAAAACAAATGAAGCCATACTATATGCAATTTACAATAAGATGTAATATTTAGCTCTGTTTAACATATGGTAGTGATGAGGGCAGTGAATGTTAGATTTAATTTGATCCAGAAAAATGATGAGTATTAGTCCCTCCGGAATTATTCCTGGTGAATCTCCAGGAAAATTCACAAGTATTTTAATACATTAAAAGCACATGGAAAAAAAAAAGAAAGAAAAAAACCCCAACCAATTTCTTCTTTTCATTTCAAAGAATATAGTTTCAAATCCTCACTGTAACACAGGTAGTGCTCTAGGGTGCTGCATTCAAACAAACAAAAATAATGTGCAATGACAGTAGTAATTTTCTCTGGGTCTCTAAGATGCCAGCATTTGTCTCTAGCATTCTGAAATGCTTTCCTTAACCAGGGCTAGCTGCATTTCTGGGGTAGGGCTCTCAGGTGCAGAAAGACAACACCTGCCACAAATCAGCCCCTGCTGAGTGATGCCAAAGGATCTGTATACCCACAGCTGCCAGAGCAGATCCTTGCCCAAAGCAACGTGGTGCTCTCCTTGGTGCTTCTGCCATGAGACAAACACTGAGGCCTTTCTGAAATGTTTCCCTGCAGAATGAGAAATCTGTCTGTGGAGCAGGTGGACCACAGCCATTACCTGAATGCCAAAGGAGCAGGCTGAACCTCAGAAGAGGGAAAACTTGGCAGTGGGCTGGAGGTAGGCACAGACCTGGTGGAGATGCTCTAGCATGGCAAGTCCAGCTCTCTGGACTGTGGGCAGTGGGGCATGTACCCCTTTGGGGAGCCAAAGAGGCTCTTCCCTGCATGTGGTCAACTGCTTGTCCAGCAGAGTCTAGGGGTTTCCTTCATCCTCGTGGTACCCCAGTCTAGGTATTTCTTGCAGTTTGCAAGCTAATGGTATTACAGTCTAGTTTGTCACTCTTTTGCTAGTGTCAATGACATCCTTCTCTTCAAGCAGTTCCTCCTCCCTGCTTTTCACTCAGGATATGGTAAAACAGAACTGTTTTACCCATTCTCTGCTTCATATTTTCAAATTAACTAAGTCAATTGCCTGTAGTACATAAACTTGCTTGAGGAAACCAAAACCTGTTTTTCTGATCTTCCTGTATCTGCATGAAAACCAGATCATTTAGCACTTTTTAAAGTATGTGTTTTGACAGATGCAAGGGAAGCTTTATTTCTTGTTCTCTGCTTCAGATGGTAACAAGACATATTTCCATATCTCTCAAATCTTTGGAAAAAGAAGTTGTGGGGTTTTTTTTTGTTTTTGGTTTTTGTTTTGTTTTGTTGTTGTTGTTGTTGTTGTTGTTGGTTTGTTTTTTTTTTTAATACTGGTAGTCTGAAGCCGGGACCCCTGGTGGCCTAGTGGTTAGGATGCAGCACTCTCACCACTGCGACCCAGGTTCGATTCCAGCTCCCCCGGGCAGATGGAGCTCGTTAGCCCTGTAAGGCCATCCATCTATGAGAAGGTCACTCTAAACAAACCTACGTCCTGAGGACCTCACTGCCATTGTCCAAGCTTGCTTGGCCCCGGCAGATGAACCTTAGGATTAAATGGTGGGCTCAGTTCAGCGCAGGCTGTGTCTCACCTAAAAAATCCATTGCGCAGGCTGGAAAGGTAAAAGACCTTTCCCAAAATCTTCGTTCACGAAGACTGGCCATTATTATAGTCTGAAGCCAAAACACCGACAGTTTGCCTAGCAGTTGACAACATCCTGGTGGCTTTCTGTGTGAGACATGAGAAAATCCCAACTCAAAGTTGAGCTGTGGAGGAGACATGGGTATAATTTTTCTTCATCTTAAGGCAGGTAATAATTGTTCTTACCAGGAACTGGCTGTAACATAACAGTTGCATGGGGAACCACGCACATTGTGCATGAAGAAACAGCTTTTGGGCCCTCACAATCAATTTTTGTGGTTTTTTTCTCTTCAATATGGGGATTTGAAATACCCAGGAGTATACAAAGAATCAGCCACTCTGTGATGTCCAAAGGACTTGGCATGCCGTGCATTTTGGCTTTGACTGATTGAGAAAAATGTGGCTGAAAAGAGGTAAAGTAAATGGAGACAGTATGTAGTGGGCTGCCAGAGGTAGCAGAAGAGTGTGGTATATATGCAGCAGAGAAGAAGCAAGGTGACAAAGGACGAAAGCAACTAGTGAAGACTCCAGAGTGGTTGTGTCTGGTATATGGTCCAGATGGATTTTGGGACAGTGGAATAAATGGTTTGTAGGGAATTAGCTGGTGTGAACCTCTGAGACGCAGGGCCATGAGAAAGCAACAGTGTCTTTGATGTGCTAAAGCTGGGTGATAAACAAGAGGTTGTCATTACCAAAACAAAGGCAACTGATTAGCCACCTGTGTAAACAAGGCAAGAGAGTTGAGATGATATCACCACTTGACTTAGCACCAATTAGGAGCTTGATCCCTGCAATATGTATGAGCCTATTATACAGTGTATATTAAGTTGCTTTCAATCTTCAATAAACGGAGTTCTTGGATCCTTACTTTAAGCGTCCAGAGCTTTCCTCGTTACGACAATGGTTTGTTAAAATGCAAGAACCAAAAGGCTTTCTGCCTGGAACTGGGCTGGTTCCAGGAGAGATGGGATGGAGGTCTGCTTTCTGACACTGCACAAATGTCAAGCAGAAGAGAACCTCTAAGAGCCAAGAGAAGAGGCATTTGCTATAGTAGGGGCATTTCTCTGCTATACACCAAACAAACCCATGGATCAAAACATGACACAGAGTATTGCATGATGTGAAGAAAAGAAATTAATGTCCCTGCTCAAGTGCCTTGCTATGAAATGGGAGGTCACTGAGGGGCCAGTCACTTCTGACAGGATCAAGGAGGAGATTTTAAGAGCAAGCAGATGGTGACATATTTTAAAGGTATTATAAAAGGGGAATCCTCAGAGCAGATGTTTTCTCAAAGACACCAGAACAAACGCTGCAATGATAAGAAAATATTCAGAAAATGTGTAGCTGTTAGAGGATGGTAGCAGCCAGATTGTTCAGATTAACTCACCAATGACTGCAAACTCAAAGTGCAGCAGCAAGTGGTCAGGCCTCAGTGAAGCTGCAGCCCTGCAACAAGCTGTGTGTCCTCCATCCTCTTTACAACAGTGGAAATGTCTTGTAATGGGACTTCATAGAATGGTTTAGGTGGGAAGGGACTTGACACATTACGTATTTCCAACCCCCCTGCCATGGGCAGGGACCCCTTCCGCTAGTCCAGGTTGCTCAAAGCTCCATCCGCCCTGGCCTCCCTAAGATTTCAAGGGATAGGGAACCCACAACTTCTCTGGGCAACCCATTCCAGTACCTCACCACCCTCAAAGTAAAGAATTTCTTCCCAATATCTCATGTAACCTGCCCGCTTTTGTTTAAAGCCATTCCCCCTTGTCAGTACGTGCCCTCGTAAAAAAAATATATCTCCAGCTGTCTTGCTGGCCCCATTTAGTACTCAAAGGCTGCCCTAAGGACATCCCAAACCCTCTCTTCTTTCAACCTGTCTTTATAGGACAGGCGATCCAGGCCTTTCATCGTCTTCATGGCCTTCCCCTGGACTCACTCCAGCAGGTCGATGTTCTTCCTGTGCTGGGGACCCCAGAACTGGACACAGTACTCCAGGTGGGGTCTCATAAGAGCAGAGTAGATGTGGAGAATCACCTCCCTGGACCAGCTGGTCACACTTCTTTTAATGCAGCCAGACCTCACACTCTTCACCTTATGCATTAAAGTCCAAAAAATGCTCTGCTTTGAATGCTTAGGGTAAACTCAAACCTGGTTCTGAAAGAAATTGGTTCTGATTGCATGAGAAAGTGATAAGAAGCTTGCAGTTTCAGCTGGTTCATGAAAGCAGATGCACCTTGGTAGGTTTGACATATGCCACCCAGTAGGAAGAATGGGAAGTCATAAACTTGCCATAGGGAGCACGCATAATGAAGTTTTTTGATGGAGCATCTAAGAATTGGACAGTATTTGAGCTCATACAGTTACTAGGATAATGGACAGAAGGCCTGTGAAAGAAGGAAAGAGGGAAGGTGTAGACTCATTGGAGGAGTAGGAAGGAGGATAAGCTTGAAGATTTTTTTTTTTTATCTGAAGGGATATGAAGACCTCTAAGGACAATAGACAAGGGAAGAAATTTTTCAGAGTACACTAGAGATTTTAGAAATAAACAAATAGTAAAAGCCTGTAGACGTAAAGAAGGGTGCCTTACAAGCAAAGCTGTGTGATGGGGCAGGCTCTGACTCTCTCACAGAAAAGGTGATGGTGCTGGCTTCCAAGTACATCTGGAGCACTGCAGCCTCCTGGGATCATCAGGTTGTCAGCATAGGCATTCAGAGTTTTGCCAAGCCCAGCACCTCCCTGTGGTTTGGGCAACAGGAGCTGAAGCAGAGCAAGTTCCTGAAGAGTGCTAGACACGTTTAGTTTGGCTCCTCTCAGGAAGGTCTGTTTTATAAGTTTTCCTCTTGGTACAGTACATTTTTATCTTTCGTTTTTACTGTATAGGAATTATCTGCACATTTTAGAGAGAATGCTTGCCAAAAACAATTATTCCTGTTGCTTCAAAACATAAGAGTCTTGAAAAAGCATAAGAGGTTTCTTAGCTCTAGTGCTGAAAACGTGGCACTTCTGCACAGATGACATCCTCTCCAGAGACACAGTGGCTTAGGGGTGTGAACACTTCAGCAAGCAACTGGAACTTCTAGGGATCTCTCTTTGCCATATCATGAACAGGACCTGCTTTGCCTGAAACATTCCCTATCAACAGCTTGCTATTCATCATTAACAACTGGCCAATAACTTCTTTTATTGGGTTGGCTGAAAGTTAAGTCAGGCAATGGACTTATGAATGTGTTTCTAGGAAAAGATTTTATTATAGAAGCTTGAAAGGGCTCACACTCTTAATCCCTGTTTGAGGGTAAAAAATGATCTTTAGATCTTTAGATCATGAAATAAAACATTTGAACATGAATGCATGTCATTGACGCAACAAACTTGTTTGTAACTTGCTGCCAAATTGTTGGAATGAGACATATTTTTGACTTAGAGCATCTGCTGACTGATACTTTACATCTGTCCTCAGTGGCTGAAATAGGAATTCAGAAACATCAGCATGAATACCAAGAAATCATGGTATGGATACTTTGAAGTCCTGTTATTAGCCTGTTCCACCTGACTCCCCTTGGAGACCATGGGTTGTCTTTTCAACCACTGCCCATCCTGCAATTTATTTTTATTTAACACGTGTCTTTGTTGTATGTCTGCTACACCTGAAGCAGGTTCTCTATATCCCTCTGCATTTACCCCTCAGGTCTTTTCTGGTAAAATCTCATAATGTGCCCATGTCTAGAGATTTATACTGCAGTGATTCCACGGTGTGGGATTGATGATCATCAATTCCATTGATGATGTTTTCTGAGGGGAATTTTCCTCCCACCTCTTTTTAAGAGTCACAGTTAGAGGTTTGGACTGTAGCTGTCAAGCAGGTTAAAAATTTCACTTACACACTGGGCTGTACCATCTTGAATTATCTGAAGCAAAATGTGGGTTTGTTATTTTTCATTGTTACCAAAAACAAACTTTTCCCCGATGCATGGAGAAAACACAAAATGAGATGAATTCTCCTGGTTGATTAGTTGCAACGCACAGATAATTTAATAAGAAAAATTGAAGTCATTGCTCTAAAACCAGGGCATTTAGGAGCATGGTTAGAAGCCTCTATCATTTTAATTCAGAGAGCTGCCATCATCTCCTATCCATGGAGCCTGATGGCAGCTTGCAGGAAAAGGCGAAAGCTCTACTGGTGTGATCCCAAGGAATGGGGGGCATGGGGAAGGGAAGACCTGAACTTGAAGCAACAACTCCCAAGGTGTTTCTCCATTTTTACCTCTGTTGCGTTTGTGCTTGCTGAAAGTAAACCAAAGAGCTGGAAGGTTTTGGCTGGGTCCAAGCTCTTGGCCACTGCAGAGAGCTCTTTGCTTCTCTCAGTGGGTTATTTTGGATGTGTCCTGCCCTTGCTGGGCTCTCAAGGAGCTTTTCTGTGGGAGGAGGCAGGGGCACAACACTTATTAAAGATAGTTCTGTTTATCCCATTAAGGAAAAATTCACCTCTGGACAAATGTGTTTTCATGATGATGCTGTGGTAATGATTAAGGAAGTTAATGGAATTGGCATATTTATACTTCATGTGGGAGCTATGAATATTTCAGCATTCTTTCACTGAAGAGGAAAACCCAGCCCGTCACCTCAGTTTGCAGGTTGGAAAAATAATGTTCAGCTTTTTCATAGATAATGTGATCTGAGCCAAGGTCTTAGCATGTTCATCCTTAAACATTAAGATTGCTCACTGATGGGTTTGCCATGTATAGAGAACTTTTCTATATACACACGTATATAGCTATGTACATATATTTGTATACATGTATATCTCTATATACATACATGATTTGTATATAATCAAGTGTATCTGCCATACTTATAGCTCTATACCTGACTAGTAAGTCCTAAAGATAACTCATGCCATCCTGCTCACTGTCATTTCCCACCCCAAAAACAGGTCTTGGTAAGGACTAGAATAAGGTGGAGAGCCATGAACCAGACCTTTGGCTTCAGGTCTAGCTCTGTTGCCTGAGCCTGTCGCTTGCCTCTGCAGCTGTGGGACAAACGTTTGCTTTCTCAGCTGCACTTTCCCCAAATGCTGCCTTGCTACAGGGCCAGGGGAAGAGGAGAGGAGGTTGTTGGAATTGCTGTTTGGGTAAACCAGAGTGACTTTGCAAAGAGGACTGGAGCACTGATGTACCACAAGCCAAGCAATGCTGACCCGTGTGGGCAGCCACAGCAGAGTGCTGGGGTGATTACTGCCAGAACAGCCCAGATAACACTCTTTAGTGGCATGGCCATGGTTTTTGGTGTAAGACAAAGGTTTGCAGTGGCTCATGTCCATGGGGGTCTCGAGTTTGTGATGTTCCCCTTGAGGGCTGGAGCTCAGCACTGGTCATTTGCTGTGCTTGCCTGCCAACCACCAGATCACAAGGCTAGAGGCTGGGTATAGATACCTATCTGTCAGGACATCCCTCAGACAACACAGTGCTGCACAGCAAGGGATGGCAGGGGAAATTCCTTGCTGACCCCTGCAGGAAACCAGCTCCTTTTCTGGACTCCTCTCCTCCTCCTAATTACAGAGACCCCTGTAATCATTGGGGATTGTCTCAGCCAAACCATTTGCCCCTCTAGCCACAAGCATTCAATTCACTGACGATTGCTCTTTGGTATCAATTACACATCCTCTAGGAAACCCTGAAACACTCGGACCCCGACTCAAGCTTTTCACAGAGATTTCCTATAGAGAGAGAAGACTGGTTACTGCCATGGAAATCGATTTTGCTCTTTATGAGCTGCCTGCACTTAAGCACAGGCTACAGGGCTGTGTTGCTCCTAAGCAACCTGGAGGAGATTGTACTACTGGCTGAAGTAGTTGTAGTGCTTTCAGATGTGCAGCACAAGAGAGGAAGCAGGTGTTTTACCCTTGGGGGGAAGTTACGCTCCCTTCTCCCCACACCAGGGCATCTGTGCCCGGGCAGAGCCAACCGCAAGCTAATGGGAATGCAGAATAGGGTTGCCAAGAGGACACAGCTGGCGTGATTTCTCCTGCTTATGGTAGTGGAGGCTATTCTGCTTGCAGACTGAGATGACTGGGCAGATCACGCCCTGCATCTTGTCCACTCCACTCAAGAGTTGAAAATTAAGGAGGCAAAACAAAAGCTGGCTCTTCACAGAGAAAATGTTTCAGGACATTGTCAGGAGGTGTTACAGCTAAAGACATGCCTGCTGCTGCAGATGAAACTAATCAGTCTGTCTTGACACAACCCAAGGAAACTGAGAAGTGATGCTCATAGCAGCCCTGTGCCACACAGTGTGTTCAGTAATCTCAAGGCACCACTAGGAGGCTGGAGGGATGCTGGCCGTTAGAAAAGCTTTTTCCAGAGGAAGCAGCCTGGAACAAGCCAAGAAGCAAGAAATGAGTGTGTATTCTGAATTGGCCATAACCCACTGGTCCCAGCCTCTTTCCAAATGCCTGTAAGAAAAGACAGGACTCACCTGTGTCTGGAGACCCACAAAGCAAGAGGTGGAAAATTCTTCTCAGTAATTCCAGTAATTGCAAAGATGGCACAGTTGCCCAGGAAGTCAGGGACCTTAGTGTGATCTAAACCAATGGTCTGAACAGCATCCCAAATCTGCCAGGCAGCAAGTCCAGGCCAGCAGAACAGGATGCTCTTGGGAGTCCTCGTACCCCCATTCTGCAATGCTCTTACGAGCACTTTTTTTTTCCTGAGACTCAACAGTGTTTTGGGGAACCTACAGAGGCCAATAGCTGAAACACACCAGCCTCAAAACAGTCCTTGAAAGCCAGTACAATGTGGACAGGTCATTCATCTTGGCATCCCTGAACCTTCCAATGCAGCAACCTATGATCTAGCCAACTGAAAAATACTTCCACCTAACCCAGATTTGCTTGGAAACAGTCCAGAAGAAGTAATGTGATTTTCAGTTTCAGTGTTTTGGCCTGCCCTTTTTCTTATAATTTCCTTTGGGTGCTATACTAATGACTACAGTCCAACTTGCAACATCCAGGGTTTTGTCTCAGTGGTTTTTTCTTTTTTTGTTTGTTTGGTGGTTTGGGGTGGGGTTTTTTGTTTGTTTTGTTTGTTTGTTTTTTGTTTGGTTTGGTTTGGGTTTGGTTGATTGGTTTTTGTTTTGGTTTTTTTGTGGGTTTTTTTGGTTTTTTGGTTTAGGGCTTTTTTGTGCAGCTTGTTCATTTATCTTCTTTAATGAAAACTTGTCCCAGGAAGAAAGGCACAGTAACCCATGAGGGGATTATGGCACATACACCTGCTGAGCAGCAAGCAATAGGGCTGTGTATTTGTGTATCTCACTCACCACTACACCAGGCAAACATCCTTTTAATTAGATATTGATGTCTTTCACCTGTAAGGGAGAAATAACTCTATTGATGGGGTTAAATGCCAAGGTACAGAAACGATGGAGGTCAGCTACTGAGATGTAAGCAACTCAATAACTACTATCAAGATCCTCTTTATTTTAGTCAGTAGGCTAGTTTTGTTTAGGTCTGGCACGTCTGAAAAGAGATAGTCTTGCAAATCATTGTCTCATCCCAGGTGCTCATGAAGTAGCAGACATCATACAAAGATTCATCATTGAATTAAGGTTGAGAAGCCTGTCTTGCCTGAGGCAAGCAGCATTTGGAACAACTCTTGCCATAGATTTGGGGACCAGGACAGACTTCATCCATTCTTGTCACCTCTGCAAAGACAGGAGAAGTCAAGAGGGTTGTGCTCATCTCCTCTTGCACTTGAGCTGTTGATTGTGTGGGGAATGTCTGTCCTTTTTGTTCTTCTTGAGGCTATGTCAAGACTTTTAAACAACCAGATGAAGGGAAAAAATTGTTTGGCTTTGGGCTGAAGTAGTGTAAAGAAGGAAGTCTGGTTTCTCACCCAGTGAAGCAGAATCAAACTAAGTCTACATAGTTTGGCAGGAAATATTCCTTCTGACTCCAGATTAAATGTGTTATTTCAAGAACTTGCAAGAAAAGAAAGGAAGTGAACAGCTACAAACAAAATGCCTGAGAGGAAGGGAATGGACTCCTACTTTTTTTCCAACTCTTAGGAGGTGAGAGCACCATATTCACAAGCATCTCCATCCCTGGAGCCATCCACCTGCAACTGCTGAGGAAGCGACCAGGTGGTAGATATTTTGCACCTGGGAAGTGCTGTTATGCTCTCTTCCACCACTGCTCACTTTGTGTGAATGTCTTGATTAAATCCGTCAACTTCAGTCGCATTGCAAAATATCACAAAAGAAGAATTTGGCCTCAGATGTCTCAGACTGATGATTTTACAGTATGTTTAAGTATTACTCATAGCTGTAGGTGACTGGAAAAATTTTTCAAATAAATCATTACTTTGAGTATCAGATTTTCCCGGTATTCAAGAAAAGGGAACAATATCATCATTTTAAAGAAGCTCTGTTAACTTTTGAAACCCATTGGGAGTGGAGCAATAGTAATGGAAAACTAAGAACAGAAGTTGGATTCTTTTTTCAAAAGAGTAAAGAATCTGATGTGTACACAGAGGCAGAAATGCACACCTGCATCTCTTTTTCATGAGTGTCTTTATGAAAGTGAACCAGTGTTACAGGAATTACATTTCCTGTACTGCATTTAAATTCTCTGATTAAAGTGAATGAACCAAAAGATGGGTGCAAGATGTTTCACTGAGCGCAGCTTGGCCAGGAAGGAAAGAAGAAAGGAAGGCAAGTTTTGGGGGTTTTTTTGCAGAGCAGCTATGTAAATTAGTAACAGTACTGTGCTCCTCTGAGAGTGTTTTATGCCGTCATTGCCTGACTGTGATGTGCAGCTTATACAAAGTACACTGGTCAAACTGACTTTCTTGTAGTCACTCAGGTCAGGGTCAATTCCCAAGTGCCAGAGGTAGGAGTTGTGTGTGGATCTGAGCTACCTTTGGGGTTGGTGTTTAAGTGATGGTGCACTTTTTCTGAATATGGAGTACTAACCAAAAAGGTAGATGTAAATGTGCTGTAACTCTTGCATGAACAGCCATTACCACAGAGAAGTCCAGCAAAGGCATCAGCCCTGGACCTGGAAAAGCAAGGAGATCATGCACAAGGGTGAGGAGGGAACTAAGGAGAAGCTCAGCACTCTGTTCTGACCCAGCACAACCACTCATGTTTAATTCTGATATCTCATTCAAAATTACATTCACAGACTTTAATCAATCAAACTCAGGAACTCATAAGTAAACATTTGTCATACATAGGTGTGGTTTCCTTATGCTCCAAATGTGCCTGTTCTTGTTTTCTCTTTTGCTTTGATCATGGACTTGAAGTAGGGTGGAGAATAATTTTGTTATGTGCTTGAATAACACCCTACCAAGATGAGCATTGGCCTATGCCTAGAATTTCTAGGAACTTCCTTGATATAAATAAATTCAAATAGTCTATACTTCTGAAAAAAGCCATAAGTCAGTAAGTTTGATGTTCCTGTAAACATTCTAAGTAAGAAACAAAAGAGTTCCAGCCTCACAGGCTGTAAGATTTAGCCAGATACACTGTTTAAGAAATATCACCACTAACAGCCTAAATAGTTACAGATTCTGTGATGCAGATTTTCTGTACCATATACTTACTAAGAACACGGCTTTGGATAGCCACTGATATTAGGTGAGATAAGGGGTTAGGTGTAGGGGAAGAGGGTACTATAACAAAACACAGGTAAAGGTCTGCAGCTGCCTCTGCACCGACACACCCAGCACAGGCTCCTGCATACAGCACATGCTCATGCTCATGCTCATCTCCTACGTCAGCACTGCGTTTAATCCAGCATAACCTGGTAGTACCTACAGGACATAAGGACAGGCATCCCCTATTCCATATCCACACAAGACAGCACCTTTTTATTGTGCTCCCTGATTTCTGAACAGATTCATTGCCTGTCTGTGGTGGCACAGTGCTGTATCTTTTCCTCCACAAAATAGTCTCCTTTAAAATTACTTTACACATACTAGTATTTAGGGATTGCTGGAGACTATAGGTCAAGACCCTGTCTCACATAAACATCTGTCTTTCCCTGGGATGGTGCCTTTGGTGGGTTGGATGCCTTATGCTGAGACTGCTGTCAAGAGTAGTCTCAGCAACATTTTTTGCACTCACATTACAAACTATATGTTTCTTTTAACTTGCCAATCAAACTGAAGTAACATATTGCAACTGAGGTGATATACTGCAACGTGTTCTTGAGTGTTCCTTTTTAACATAGTGGTCAACTGCACTTTGACCTTGGGTAGATACGGATTTTTGCTATGTCCTGTAAAATTTAAACACTTTGATTAAAAGATACTACTTGTGGATGTATCTTATCTTTGTCCTATTACATGGCTCCTGAACAATTTTATTTCAATCTGCTCTAGGGTGCTGCATTTGTATGAAACCAGCCCTAAAATTCAAGGTGACACATCTGCCTCCATGATGCTTATTTGAATACAACAGACACTTGCTTGTTTGATGATTTCAGCAGAGCTAGAGGATCAAGTCTTTAGTGATAGTATTTGTATGAAGGAAAGGAGATGTTCCATGTCACTGGTTTCTCAAAACTTGCAAGTGCTGTCCCTTCAGGGCAAAGTTACTTCTCTTACAGCATATGTAATGGAGTTGCACTGAAAGTACATCCTAATCCCCATGTTAAGCCTTACAAGATTTATAGATGTGCATAAACAATGTTTGATATCCCTTGTGGCAGATCCATGGGCTATTTAGTAAGAACAAGTGGGCTCCTATTCCTTCTCTACCAAACTTTGATCCACCATGTCACAGAGTTGGCTAGGAGTATGGAAAGTAGGAGATTTATGGATGATGAAAAGGATGACATCATGTGCCTGGCCTGCTCTCCATGTAATTGCTGCCTGTAAAGAGTGTGTTTCAGGCAGAACTGCTCTTCTGCCCATTTCAGTGCCCTTGTCTGCATATAAGGAGGGGATAGATCATGACCAAATCCAGGTCCCGGGCCACCTTATTCCCCCTGTGCACAGCTCTTCCCTCCATGCTGGCAGGGTCAGAGACAGGACAGACCGGGATGACCACTCCTCCACCTGTGAGCTGACAGTGTTTGGGAAGGGGGTCACGTTTTATGTGTTTGCTGAGATAGCTGTTGCATAGCACTTTAAAAGTTCAGGTAAACCTTCCTACAGCTGGTCTTTGCCTCCCAGCTTTGCTGACATGGTCAGAGACTTAAGGGCATTTGTGGACACAGTGGGTAGCAGTAGTCTGGCAAGAGGATCTTTCCAGGACTGTGTGTTTGCTTTTGGCTAGCTGAGGGGTCCAAGCTGACCAAATTGTAGAGGAGCAGGAGGAGGGAGGAGAAAGGCTTTTCTGCTGCTCTTGGACTTCACAGAAATGCTCCCATAAAGCTTTGCACACAGAATTGCCTTAGCAAGGCCCCCATCCCCAAGGGTGGCATCAGCTTAGTGGCACACATTGCATGGGAAACGAGACACTGTCTTGCACTGTCGTTGTGCATTGAGCAGTTTCTTGCTGCCAGATCTCACCAACACTTGCAGTAACCACCGATAGGCAGGTAGTAGGCTTTTACAAGAAACCATAGAGATTGAGGAGCACAAAGTCACTGCAGAATCCCAATGCTCAACCGCAACCATACTGATATGTAGGAGACGGGGGGGTCAAGATTCAATTTTGATCTAAATAACTCTGCCAGGCTTATGACATAGGGCACTTGCTGTCTGTGCACACAAGTAACTCCTGTGACTGTTGGTGTTGTCAGAAAATGTCAAAATTGTCAGTATGGTCAGAAACTCCATGTCCGCTCTCCTGACACAGAAGGTGTTTCTGGTGTAAGGAGGAGTGTCACATTTTGGGAAGTCTTGAAACCGGGGTAGCTGGTGGTCACTAGGGGTTGGGATTTTCAGGTTCCAGAAAAAGAATTGGCATTTAACTACCATGAACCCTCCTTTTCAAATGAATGACTAGTTTGTGTAGACTTTGCAGAGTGCATCAGCCCTTGGGAAACAAGGTTACCTCACCCTTCTATCATCTACTCTAACATTTCTCCTCTTCCAGTATTTTTCCTACTGTGATGCCTGCTTTGAAGTATTTGTGGTAGCAAAAAAAAAATAAATCTCTCATGGGGAACACATTTAGAGATTTCAATGTCACATATATCAAACTTGGGCAGTGAAACCCATGGAATGCAGGGTTCTCCAGGAGAAAAATGTGGCCTGAGCTGTGGAAAATGAGTTTTCTTCCAGCTCTCATAAGTTCTGCAGCAACCTCTGGAAATTTGCAGACTGCTCAGTGGATGACCAACTATCTGCAGAAAGTCCCAAGAAGGTTTGCAGTAGAAATTCCAGGTATTTCTGAAAGAACTGAATAAAAAGCATCTGTCTGTGCTAGTGCTTAATCTCTTTTGATCTGAGTTCAGATATGAGGTTTTATAGCAGCTCATGTCAATCAGGGTATGAAACTATGATAAAACACGTCAGTAGATAATGCAAAATTTATTACATCAAAGTCAATAGCATATAATGACTTAACTCCATGGGACTACATTAGGAGCTACCCAAATTTTTTTGAGCACTTATTAAGGAGACAGATCTCAGGGTAGTTCCCTTCTTTGCTATGTATTTATGTCTGCTTTAATGTTTTTGAGTCAAAAGTGATGAACTTTGTCCTCTTGCAGAACATTTATAGTAGCGGTAGAACTAGATGAGAAACATCCAGTTAGATACCATTGTATCAGTGCAAAATATCAAAAATATCAACACCACAGTGGAAAAGAACATGCAGGCTTTGTCTGTCAATGTTTTTGATCACTCTGAATTTGAGCTGCTTCAGAGACAAAACAAAAGTGTCAGCCTTTCAGCAGGTATAAGTCAGCATTTCTCTATCAGCACGACAGAGTTGCTAGTATCTTAATGGAGGGATGTCAGGTGATGAATTGTGCCATGTCTCTCATAGCACCTGGTCAGGTGTTTCTTCTAGAGATGTTTCATATTATGGAAATGACTTGGTAAACCTCAGTCTTAGTAAATGTATCCTCTCTTGGCCCCCTCTCCGTAACTGTGATTCTGCTACCTGTACAGAGCTCCTCTGCAGGGGCGGCCTTGCTCCCATTCCCACATCCATGGCTGGCACCACTTCTTCTTCATCATCCCAGGAAACAGCCTGAGCATATAGGAGTTGAAGCTGGTATGAGAGAGGAAGATCAGGACCCAACACCTCCACCCCAGTAGTATTGCAGCCACCTCTGTAGAGAAAGGTTTGCCCAGGCTGGTACCAAGTCTCGTATTTCCTAAGAAATAAGGCTTAAGGAGTGGAGAATCACCAAGTCCAAACAGCATCACCTACCATGATGTGGATACTATGCTGTAGTTTATGTGTGAAAGAAAACAGCAACTAATGGTTTCGTTAGTGGTTTCATCCCACTTAAAACTTTTTTCACCCAACAGAAGCTGCTGTGTATCTGTTACCCTCCTAGGGACAGACACAGAGCAGAACAGGTGGAGATGTTCATTGCCTGATTTTTTGTGTTCATCTGTAGGGTGGGTTATGCTTAAACAAGGCTGATGCACATTGCAGAAGCGTCTCGAAATAGTTTCCACAGCTGCAACTTTTTTCCCATACTGTTAGCCTAGCGAAACTCTTAAGAGTCAATGCTATCAATTGTTTTTCTGGGTAAACAGCTTATAACATTTCCTACAGGAAGAACAATTTTTTTTTTAAATTTAGTTTTATTTATCTGGTACTTGTAAAGATTTAATTTGGTTTTCTATTGTTGATAAGATTTCTTTTTAAGAAAGAAAAAGTTGCTATACACACATTTGCTTATTTGACTGAATGCCAAGGGAAGGCACAAGGAATTTACAATCAACTAAGATGCAGTATAATTTCAACAGGCTGCAAGCTGATCTTTCTAATAGGAAAGACCTTTAAGCAAGCCAGTAAATTAAATAGATACCAAGATACAAAGCTTCATGGTTCTGGACTTTAGGAAAAGAAGCAACTTACAAAATAGAAGGTTAACTTTCTGCTTGGCCCTGAAGTAACTTATCATTTAGGAAAGGGCATGCTTTTATCCATTTCTGAAAATTATATGAAGTTCAAGTTTTCACATAATGCAACATGTGGGCTAAGAAATACACTTTATGGGAAAATTTCTTTGGGCATGACTCATTGGCAGCTGAATTCCTGTTTTTCATCTTCAGGAACCTCCTTTCTTGTTAGCAGCAGTACTTTCTGACAGAATGTGTGTGATAAAAAAAAATCACACTTGACCAGATGTGATAGAAGCACAATAATGGTGGTAGATCCAGAGGTGTGAGCCTGATGTATTCTTGCAGTATTGACCTGACTGCAGATGAACATTTGATCATTTGAACAGATGATAAAGGATGGGGGATGCTGACTGAGATAGGTACACTGATTGATTAATTGGTTGACTTCTCTCTATATATACACACAACACATTGTTTTCATTCAGGATCTGTAAATTTATTTTGAAAGAGATGCCCCAGGGTATTGAACCTATTCCTGCTGCATAAAATCCTGTTCTGACTGGTGTAGGGAACGTGACAGGATGGGATGTTAAGCTCGGGCTTCTTCTGCACAGAGAAGTTCTGCCAGCACAGCCACCTTTGGAGATTTCGAGGAAGGTGCATACCACGTAGCAATAGTTTTAGGCAGGTAGTGCTGACCATCCAGCAGAGCGTCCACCTAGCAGCACAGTGCTCCATCAGAGGAGCAGAGTCCAGCTGTCCCAGCAACACTTTTGCTGTGCCTCTCCAGAGGGACCATCCAGGATCACTCAACCACAATGGCAAAGCCTTTGAGAGCAAGAATTGGTGCAAGAATTGGTTCCACCACCTCTTGCCTGTCTTTACAGGGTGAAGTCTGATGTAGTGGGTAAAGGTGGGATTCTCCTCTACCTACTGTTGGCTTTTTAAAAAGCATATATTTCACCTGAGTAATTTCTTTTTTCTTTCTCAAGTTTTTCTGTTCTTCAGGCTTTCTAATCTCTCCTAAGGAAGGTCCAGCCACCTGAGCAGAGAATGTGGTTTCTATACAGTCACCTGTTCATCCCCATTCAGCTGACACCAGCTGTCAGACTACAGTACCCACAGCTACACGCACAGTGATGGTGTGGCATGGAGCTCATGGTGATGTAGCTGGTGATGCAGCGTCCTCACAGGGGGTCACCCCTCTCCCTGTGCCCCAGAGTGGCCCCAGGGCAGCCCTAGTCCACAGTGCTGTTGGAAGACCTTTGAGCAGGTGTTCACCCCAGCAAGGGCTCTCCAAGGGCTCCCCCAGAGGATGTGTTGTGGTCTTTGTGACCGATAGCAGATCTCCTTGATTGCTTGCAGGGAGGATGCTGCTTTAGGCAGCCAATTGCCAGGCCTGCATTTAAACTGTTTGCTGGGAAAATCTAAAATAGTAACAATAGTAACTGCTGCATTTGTGTGGTATCTTTGGACGGCTTTGGAGCACAAGTAGAGGGTGAAGTGTGTTTTCTGTGTTTTACTGTGTCCTGGTTTTACTGGAAGTGCTGTATTTGCACTTGCAGCACTTGACATCCTTACAGTGGCATACATTCCCAGGGAGGTCTATTTGGAAAGGGCATTTCTTTATGCTGCTGAAATAATCTGGGACTCGATGACTAAATAAGTCTGCTGAGGAGAAGTACAGAGTAAAGAATACAGGTAATGATTCCTGCACACTGTAATTAGAAGATGTGTCACAGGAGGCAGTAACTTCTTGTTAGGTGGTCAGGCTTTGTTGTCTTTGCCTCTGCAGGGTCTCCTATTTCCAGTTCCTGTGTTTCCCATCATGCTTACCGTTACTGGGTGAGAAGACCTAGGCGAACTAGGAAAACCACACCTCTGAAATGAAGAAGCCTAATAAATTGAAAGGGCACTCAAACAGGAATGCTGATAGCAGTATCCAGGGAAAGTCCACTCTGCTGGACACTCACCAGCAGATCGCTGCTGGAAATTGAGAAAATCTGCAAGGCCACCAGGTGAGCCACGGCTAGTGTGTTTGGAGACCCACTTAGAGACTAACCATGCCCAGGAGCTGCTTCTGTTATCCATGAGTACAGTTCCCGCTACCATTGCTGGTGAACTTCAGAACTTTTCCTATGCATAGTGTTTATTCTATATTTCTTTTCCTCTACAACGTTGCAGGGAATAGTTTATTCCTGTTTTGGTTTTGGCTTGCTCTGAACAAATGGAGTGTTTTTGCTTTGGAAGGAATGCTATATCCTCTGTTTCCTTTGATTGTTAACATTAGAATTAAGTCTGCAAGCAGGCTGTTTTTCATTAACCCCAGCACTTACTTCCTTGTCTTTTATGTCTGCTGGTGACTCACCCAGAGCATGAAGGTGAGTTGCGGGATTGTTTGTTAAGCATGTATTGGGGATTCCTAAGTACATCCAACCTTTTCCATCCATTTGCAAATGATTAGATGAAATTTAGAGCACTTCCTTACAAAATAAAATAAAATAAAATAAATCCCAGATGGGTTGTAAATTTAATTTCTCTCCAAAAAAAGACCATCAAAGAGCTATCGTATTCAGGGCTGCCTATGCTATTTGTGTCAGGTCCACTTAGAGCTTGACCTTTTGCTGTATGCTGGCTACTTTTTTCCTGTTAGTTTTCAGGTATTTCCAGCCATTGCTTGATCTTCATTATACCATCTCTGAGATGCCCCTTTGCATCCTCCCTGACCAGCACATCATGTGCAGCTTTCTTCTCCCTTCCTCCCTATTCCTGCCAAGCATTCCTTTCAAGCCCTCTTTTGTTCTCTCCTTCAGCCAAAAACAAAGTCACAAGTTTTGGGCTTGGTTTGGAAAACTCAAGCACAGCTGCCTTGGGTGGGGTTGGCAGCCAATGAACTTTACAGTGAAGTAAGAGCTGCAGTTCAGAGGTACCTCTTTTCTACTGCCTCTTAATTGTTCAACTCGGGCAGATCTGCATTGGAGTTCAAACAGTATGGGATCTCTTCCCCTCCCCTCTCCCCTCTCCCTTTTCTGTCTTGCATTAGCAGCAATTTCATTAACACATGGCAAACTGCAGCAGGTCATTCAGGTGAAAGTGTTGCCATGAGATCCAGTACTTTCCACGGGATGAATTCTGCTAATCCCTTCAACACAGTCTGTTCTCTGCTTTTAGTCTGCTGTCACTTGCAGCTATCCCCACAAGAAACGCAGTAGGAAATGTTCTACTCAAGGACAAAAAGAGTAGGTCTTCTGCATTTTCTTCTTTCAGAAAGTAGTTGTCCTGTAACCCAAAAGGCACATTAACCCTACTAAATGCACTTTAGGTTTTATTGCCTTTTCTACTTGTCACAGCAGCTTTAGTTACTTCAGCTTCACCATGTTACACTTCCAGGTACTAGCTTCTCCAGGGTTATGAGAGGAGGAATGTATGTGCCATCCAAAGTTCATGCATTATCTTCTTTCAAATTTACTTATACCCTGGTTTTGGGCAACTACTGTTTCCAACTAGTGTTAGCTATTTCAACTTTGTTCCCATGTTCAAGATCACCATCTTTATTTAAAACTCAGGTTTGGGCCTTGTCTAGATTATCTTTTGTGTCAGCCTTCTCCATTTTGCCTATCAGCCTTGCTTTTCAGTCCTTCTATTCTTCCTATAGATGATAGAAAATGTTTTTACTTCTTTACAACTACTTGCCTTTTGAATTTCTATACTTGTACTTCTTGAACT
The DNA here is from genome assembly GCF_003984885.1 of Neopelma chrysocephalum. NCBI lineage: Eukaryota > Metazoa > Chordata > Aves > Passeriformes > Pipridae > Neopelma > Neopelma chrysocephalum. The sequence goes on from NW_020897691.1 coordinate 12,884,676, forward strand.
CTTAGTCATAAGTTTCTTTATGGACTAATTCATCTTTCCCATGCCCTACAGATTCTGTTCTTGCTCCTAATATCCTTTTTTGTGATAGTACTACTTTTTGTGCTAACATTTTTCCAGTTAGATATGCAGTCCTTTGGTGTAATTTTTTTTATTTGCAACACAGTTTGAGTGTAGTTTTTGTACCTGTGTCAAAAAACTTTCAAACCTATGCCTAGAATACTTTTCATTTTACTTCATTTTATAAAAGCAAATCTTCACCTTTTTTTTGCTGTTTGAGGTTTTAACTCTTCTTCACACCAGTTTTGGAGGGTTTCTTAGAGTAGCACTGACATGTAAGTGCAATAAACATCAGTTAAATGTAGTTTAATTGAACTGAGCAGCTGACCACTTATGAATAAGGAAAGGAGACAAATCTGATTTTATAGAGGGTAATTAGAGTTGCCATACAGCATGCAAGTTTCAGTAGTTAGTCCTTTGCTAGAGAGAGATTAACAGGGCAAGTATTTTGGCAAACACTACTATTGTTGCTTATTAAAATGATCTAATCCTAAAGTCTGACCTTCTTTGCGAAGTATTGCATGTGTCTGTTCAATTTTCACACAGCTCCTCTCTTAGTGTGATATTTTTTCTCCTCCTAGGGAAAGCACATTAAAGATACATTCATTCTGGACTTCATGGCCTCGACAGGTCTGGTGAGCACCTTCAGTGGCCACTGTGAGTGGAGGCAGAGCCTCTTGGACATGTCTCTGAGATGGTATTGGAGCTGGCAGCCTTGGCATCATGAGGAGGTTGGCCCAGAGCCAGGTGGGCATGTGGGAGCCAAGCGGGTTCTAAGCAGGGGTGCAAGGTGATGGTTTCTGCAGGCAGGAGGATCATATGACTCCACCAGGAACATGGTGTTCAGTAGCGGTGGGGACACCTGGATCAGATCTCCATCAGCAAATGGCTTTGCTGGTCTCAGCATTTTGGAGAGGCTCAGTACCTCACTGTGAACATAGGACACTTTGGGATGGAGAGGGAACTCCATCTCCTCTCTGGGATGCAGCAGCAGCTTTACTGGTGTTTTTCCCTGTTGGGAAGGCACGTACTGGGGTACCTTTTAATTTACTTCAAGTCACACAGAGGACAATGTACTCGAAATACAGGCTGAGTAATAGAAAATTAAAGTGACTGGCGTGGAATAATGAAACTGCAAAATCTGAAAGACCACAGAATTCCTTTTATTGAAAGCAGTACGATGCTTCTTCACCTCCTGCTGCTGTGGTTTGTAAGGGCACAAAGGTGGGGAGCTGCACCTGAAGGATGGTGCAGATCCAAGCTGTGGCTTGGTGTAACTGAGTGTATATAGAAACCAGTCCCTGATACGAAACACGAGCACAAACTTTCTCCCTCCAGACAGAAAACAGCCATAGAAGGAATGAGAGACTGGGTGAAACTCCAGCCCTGATGAAGTGGATGGAAATTTTGTCTCTGATCATGTGCTATGGGAGTCTCCCCTACAGATTTGTAAGGAATTTTTCAACTGTATTTTAATGTGTGCCAGGGAAAATTCAGTGCTTGGCTAAATAAGTGTTTGATATTACATCCGTTTGCATGTTTTCCACTAAAGCTATACCAGTTCATTTCTCCTTCAAGGATAGAGAAACCTGAGAAAGCCTCTCTGTTGGGAAGCAACAGAAAAAGCCCCTTTTCTGCCCATTTATCTGTGTCACATGCCACAAAGTTCATAACGCCGCATGACTGCTTGCGGTTTTTCTTCAAAGGCTCTGTGTCGGTACAGACAATCACAGCTGACGAGGACTGCCCCCAGTGTGCACTTTTGTTTTCTAATATAACCTCCTCGGAAAATATGATGTTACAGTATTGGCCAGTCCAGTCAGTCAGTCTGTCACTCTTGGTTGGCCTCTCCTGTTATAACATGATGAACTGGTTTGGTGGTTTTTTGCTAGTTTTCCGTAAGCTCTCAGAGAGATCAGTCTATGAAATACTGACTTTCTCCTGAGCCTTTGTATCCCATTGGTATGTCCTCTCTGCCGGGCCAATTCATCCCACTTCCCAGGCAGTTCCCAGCAACCTCTGCAGAGCTGCATCCCTGGTTTATTGGTAGTCTGTTCTCCTGTAGACAGCACTGAATATCTGACTTTCTTACAAACATAAATAATTTTGTAATAATCCTGTCAGATAAGGAAGATTTATCACCCCTACCTACAGCAGAAACATGGCAGCTTTTGTAGTGCCCACAAACATGCAGTTGCCAAAGACTAATCTATCTTCCTAGCATACATGGTGTTTTTGTCTGGAGGAGATGAATAGTTTCTGAGTGGGGTGGAGATGTCTCCACTGACACAGGGTGTGGCAAAGGGATGATGGGGAGAAGTGCAGTCACTAATTTTGGTGATTGACTGAAAGGGACATTCCCTGTCCAACCTTTGGCGAATAAGTGCAGGGTTAGTTTAATAAATTACAAGGATTTTTTTTAATTAAAAGAAGGAAGGGATGTGTTCAGTTTGTAAACACAAATACAAACACATTTGGTAACTAAGCAGTTTGGCCAGTGTCCTGCTTGTAAAAGCTGAAGTTTGCTGTTAGGCTTTGAAATAATAGTATATAGCAGTACACTGAGTATTTGTCATTGAGTGATTTCATCTTCTACATTAATGCAGTCTACTCAATGCTGAGACTGATGTTTTTAAAAGTCAGATGTGACAAAGGAAAAAGTTAATCCTTTGGAGAAAGAATAACATGCTGATTAGCTTCATTATTTAGAGCTATATGAATATGCCTTTAGATCATGTTGGATTGAATATCTCAAAACTTGAGTACAGCTCTTCCCAAAAATCTGCTCCTAAGAATGTAAAAAATGCTTTTGCTTCTAAAGAAAATAAACATTTTCTGCAATTTTATGACCAACAGATTTTAATATTAAAATTCAAAAATAAAAATCACTTTTAAATAGTTTAAGGCAGTTGATACTGTATGTTTACATATGACATTCCTCTTCGTTTTAAACACTGAAAATAGATGAGGTGGTTACTGACTTTGTTTCTAGAAAATGTCAGCTTCACATTCCTATTAACACATTGCTAAAGCTTTGGCCAACTCTGTCTAAAACAAACCTGCTACCATGAGATGTAAAGCTGAAAGGACACCATCACAGTTTGAGGCTTGAAATTGCTTCACAGATACAGAATGAGACCTGAAGAAGACATCCTGCAAGGTACAATCAGAGCAAGAAATCCAAAAATGAGAGAACCAGTCCCCCACCTCCCAGAGACTGATGTCCTGATCCAGCGGATGGACCTCAACTGAGCCCAAGAGCACATCCACAATTAATTAACCAAGGCACAGTGTGGATCTGATAATGACATGGGTAAGTAGGTCTGTGTGGTTGCAGAGTCAGTCCCCTCACTTATTACTGAGGGCACATACGGTAGGAGTGCCTGCAAATCCCAGTGACCACCACCTTAGAAGGGGATATTGATTTCTAGGATGATATGTGGTGTGGGAAAGGGGAAAAGCTTTGCACTAGGGACAAGCTGAGATGTTAAAGTGTAGCAGATCCATATCCAATTTCAAGACAACATCACATGCATTATGGATTTGAACAAGAAGGGGTATGCTGAAGTGTCACGTTGAAGAAAGGCTTCTGAATTGCTGATATCCTCTTGCAGCCTAACGTAGCCTTGCAGCCTGCATTGACAAGGTAACAACATGAGAAACCACAGAAATGAGAAACACCTTGCTTCCAGGGTCAGGAGGGTCGTGACACTTCTTTCCCCAGTGCCAGTGTAGAAATATTGGGAGTTCTTTATAACCTTGACTGGAGAACCCTTGAGAGGAACCGCCTGAAAACATCACCTCTCTGCGTCTTCATCCATCAACCACTATGCAACAAACTGCACTTTCATATAACAGAAGTAACTTCCCTCAGTGCAAGGTGATTAAAAAGCTGCAATATACAGGATTTAAGACTTGCTAATCTAAGAAATATACACAATAAAACAGCAATATAACTGTATATGTTGTTTTTTCTTGACACAACACTTTTACATTGGCATTGTACTTTTTTAGCTACATATGTGTGGGGCTAGAAGGATGTTTTTGCATCTGATGCAATTAAGAGATTTTCCCTTCTCCATTTTGTGTCTCTAAATGCTTTAAATGCCATCACTGCTCTAAAACAAAATGAATCCCAATCCTTGCTAACAGTTACTCTACTTACCAAAGGGTTTTATTTAGTATAGTCTAATGTGCGTGTTACTGCCACTTCCCTGTTTTTTGGGGGGGGCGGGAAGATTCAAGTAGTGCTTTAAACCAAGACCACCAAAATGCCTTAATGGATCCAACATAGTGTGTCTATTGTAACTGTCTTAATCTCTTGATAATGTGTCTTTTCATTAATGAAGAGCCTGACTTGGTTGTTCCAGTTCAGCCTTTAATGCTGAAGAAGTTTTTGTGGTTTGACATGTAAAGAGTGGGCACCCAGGGGCAGAGATTCATGTGGTGCAAATTTCCTTTGGCTTTCTCTGAAAGCCATTTCTGAGGAAGCCAACTCTGATTCCTGCATATCAGTTCACTGGGGTTTTGAACTTCTCCTACCTACTGTAATTCGAGGCTGAATACTATTGCTTAATATCATAGAATCACAGAATCACTAAGGTTGGAAGAGACCTCTAAGATCATCAAGTCCAACCAACACTGCCAGGTCCATCACTAAACCATGTTCCTAAGCATCACATCTATGTGTATTTTGAGCACTTTCAGAGACAGTGAATCCACCACCTCCCTAGGCAGCCTGTTCCAATGCCTGACCACCATTCCAGTGAAGAAATTTTTCCTATGAGTGAAGAAGTTTTTCAGTGAAGAAATATTTCATGGCTACAGAATCCACAGCAAGAGTGTTTCCAGTGTTCATGTTAAGCCAAAACATAAATCATGTTTTAAAAATTTCAGTTTATTTTTCCTGAATGTAGCAACTGGATGGTTGGCAATAACTGGAGTCAGTGAGGAGCTGGTTTCTGCTCTCTGTTCTGCTCCTGCATTGCTGCACCAGTGACATGGAGGCCAGGGTCCTACTCTGTGTTTCCTCTCCTGGCTCTTTGTTGACTGTTTGCCAAGTATATAGGAGAACAATTTGAGTATTTTCTGATTTGTGGTGGTGCTTCAGAGCGTGTCCAGGCAGTACAGGAATCTACGCTCTGCTAGAAAGCAAGAAGTGCTTCTAAATCCCTTGGGAATGTTTGGAAAAACCCTATGTCCTGCATATTAGTAAAATCTCCCTCCAAAAACCAGTGTAATTTGTTACTCTGAACACAGAGAGCTGAGAGTCAAAAGAAAAAAAAACCATGGAAAGGCTCCAGCATTTTCTCATCTAGCAAGCCTTCTGTGTGCCAGCAAACATGTGCTTCAGCAGGGTAATTGTCTTCACAGGGTCAAAAGCACCAGTGCTGTGAACTCCCTCAACTTCCTTGTACAACTTCTGCCCCCATATTCATGCCTGCAACCTCCTTCCATGGATGGAGTTGCATGGAGGCAATGCAGTCAGAATTTGGTTGGTGGCATGTGTATCCTTAGAAAGTTATGAACAGAATAAAGTGGGTTTTACTCATTTCCTCTGATTTGAAATTTAATGTATTAGTATTTCTTTCATTTAGTATTCCTTAAATTGGTAAAATGTGGGCTTTCATCATAAGGTTTTCACCTTAGCAATGAAAAAAATTATATTAAGCAGAGTTCAAATAGTCTTTTATTTTGTGAGAGACCAACTGGATAATGACATTGGAAGAGAGCACAGATCTCTGCCTGCAGCATAGATTTAGCCCTATTCTCACAGGGAACATGGAGGCAGAAAGCTCTCTTGCTGGTGAATTGTGAACTCCCTTGTGCTCCCCAGGCGAGCGCAGCAAGCAGGATATGGGCATTTTTACAGCCAAACATGCTGAGCATGAACTTGCAACACATCAGCTTTCTGATGACTGATTTAATGACACTTTCCATCTTGTAGGACAGACTTTGATCCCACTGGGGTAACTCCCTCAAAAGGCTCTGCAGGTGACAATGTGTGACAAATGACCCCCCCAGTCCCACAGAAAGGGCGGCGTCTACTACCTCATGGATGAGCTTTTTATCATGTACTAGTCAAAAGGCTCTGTCTCATAAGGTTTATCTTCAAGATGGGTACTGCCTCAGCTGTTATTCCCATTTTTTACTTCCCCGGTTTTGTGTTGCTTTACACTCTTTGTCCTCTCTACTTTTTCTTTCCTTCTTCTATTTGCTCATCATTGTCTGTCTTTTCTTTCTTCTTTTTTATTTTCTTCCTGTTTTCCACTATTTTAAAGGGTTTTCTCCACCTTTCCCTTTCAGTGACTTCTCTCCCACTTCTTTCTTTGTTCTCTATTCTCTTCCTTCTGTCTTGTTCTTTCTGTTCATCTTTCACATTACGACAGTGGGGAGCAGCTTACAGAAAAAAGACCAGCTGGGTTACATCCTGGTGAGAGCAAATCCTACTGATGACAGGACCCAGAACATGGAGCAGTGATGCTTTGAGACTGTTTTGAACACATCATCCAGATAAGGAGGGAGAGGGGGATTTTTCACTGGCCCTGCTCTGTTCACATGCGCCTGCACAGGCAGGACAGAGTTAGATTGCCATGGGCATGGGCACAGCTGGGAAAGGCAGCAGCAAGAGGACAAGCTTTGCATGCACAATGAAAGGACAACTTGAGAGGAAATACAGCTTTGCAATGAAAGGTAACAAGCTGAGGAGAACTATATGAGAGGAAAACAGAGCTCTCTGCTGCATATGTCACTCCCATCTTGAGGATGCTTTTGTATATGGGAAGGAAGCAAATGCTGAGCATGTCCCTCATGGCTTTCACCTCACAGAGGTGATGCTGGGGCCAAGTTAAAGGACAGCATTAAAGGAGTCACCTGCCAATGTAAGGCTGTTCTGAATTAGCAACATCAGCAGCTGTGATGGCTGTGGCTATTTCTGAGCGTCTGCAAGCCATCAGCATTGTGACAGGGTCTGTGCATTGCTGGTGGTACTGGGATCCATTTAAAAACCCCTGTGCTGACTTTCTTCTTCCTCTCATTAAGATGTGGAAGAGCCTTAGATATCCCAGGGTGAAAAAAAGGGGCAAACTTAGATGTATTTGGTGTTTGATATTATGTTACTTGGTGTGGGAAGGTGGCAAGGAGTCCCAGGACTTGGCTCTTGGCCTCCATTGAGCAGGATGGAGCAGCACAGGGAGGCTGCTAGAGGAAGGCCACAGAAGATGCCGGAGTCCAGGGAGAGTTTTAGTGTGTGAGTAAGGGAGAGTGTGTGTATATCCAGAGGTCTTCAATGCAATGGCATGCTTAGGCTAATCTCGTTGCTAAGGAGTCCTACACATATTTGGTGTTGGCTCCAATTACCCTTCCTCAGGTGGCCTCCCCCTTCTCACAGTGAAGTCCATCTGTTTGGCCTCGAACCCCGTGACTTTTGGCTCTGAAGGACATGGCCCATCACGAAAACCCAGAGTATGCCTTTCACAGCCTGGAGGAGGCTCTGCATCCAGCACTGCTGAGTGCCGCCAGCTGTTTCCTGACAGGCAACTCATGCATGAGTCAGAGAGAGCTTCACCGGCTTTGTCCCACAGGGCACGCTGCATGGAGAGCAGCTGGCCTGGCACGGTGTGGGCAGGGAGAAGTCTCTGGCTCCTGTAAAGTCATTGCTCTTCTGGAAAAAGCTATTAGACTGTTATCTGCTAAAACAGTGGCAGCGGGTGAGGCTGAGGACAGGTGTGCCGCAGAGTCTGCCTCATGCTGGCTTTCTACTAGCACATCTCTGTCTGGCTGGTTAAAAGGGAGGTAAAGCCGTATCACATGCTGCTAAACTGGGTTTAAGCAATGGGAAAAGTTAAATACTTGGCCTTTTGAGCTGAGGCTACCTTCTAGTTTCTGAGGAGGGTGCACTGAAATGCTGATCCACACAAGCATCCCTTAACGTGCTGGTGAGGAGACACAGTGCAGAGATGCTTATTCAGCCATGGGCAGCAGCAAGCTACAGAGATGTCTATCCTTTCTTCCACCTTGGTGGAGGGAGCTGGTGCCTGGCACATGGCTGATCTGAACCCAGCTGTTAGCAGAAAGAAAGAGTCAGGTTGGAATCCCTGGGAATCTGTGGCCATGTGGATTGAGAGTGATCACCTTGGTGCCATTGCCTGCTCAGTTGGGTTTCTCATCTGCATACCATCCATACTGGCTTATTTGTGTACACTCCTTGTCCCTAAGGTGGCCCTCAGGTGCCACCATGAGATGTGCAAGAACTGCTTGAAGGATGGTACAGGGCTGGATGAAGTCCTTCCCATGGCTGAAAGGGGCGTAAGGCTACTCAAGCTGTTGGTTCCTTCAGCCTGGGAAAAAACTCATGGAGATAAAGGGTATTCTATACCTATCCTGTCCAAGACTGTGGGATGATGACTCAGAACAGTGGGACTGATGACTTTGCAAGCAGGCTGCAGGCAGTGTGCATGCCACTGTGCAGAGCCACAGGCAGCTCGGAGCACTCCTGACCAGGTGCCAGCGGAGAGGCCGGCCAGGCACCAGGCGGGCAGTTGTGTTTTGTTACCAGAATGAGAAGCAACACCTTCCAGGGGAATGGCCCAGTGGTGGGGAAAGACACTTCTGAGCTTGCAGATCTATCATGAGGTTTCTGAAATGAGAAAGTGACTTGCTGCCAGCTTAGCCTTGTTGTGTGCATGCTCCTCATCCTCTCTGCCAGGCTCTGGAGACCTACATCTGATGCTGTAGCACAGCCCCAGGGCCATCTCTTGGTTTGCAGGTGCAAAGGGAACAGCAGTACATGATGGTCCTCCTATTGCTGTGCTCATGGAGAGGTGGTCACTGTGGGGGTGTCCCAGCTTGGATGTTCTTCAACATCCTGTCAGGCAGGCACTGACAGGCATCTGGGTGGCTTGAGGAGGGCTTTGTTCCTGTTCCTAGGGCTTCATTCCTGATTGGCATGTTCTTGCCAAAGGTGCTTAGCCGAGGTGGTCTGCTATCCTGATGGCTTGTCCACCTCAAAAGCCACACCAGTCAGACATGGATGTTGGCCCTTCACTGGGTCTTCAGAACTATGTGTGCTTGAAAGCACATGTGTAGTCATTACATGTTAAGTCTACTCCGAAACAACATAGTACAGATTGCAATCCAAGCATTCAGTACTTAAAGAAAGCTAGGTTTAAAGTTTCCTGTGCTACATCAACCAGCCTTGCAGCTTTGACATCATCTCTCTCTTAGGATCTCTTCACTCCAGTGAAGTGAGCTTCTCTTAGTCCAAGCTTTTATCCCTCTGGCTTTGCTGCCAGCTCCAGACCTTTTCTCTCTTCTACACCTCAGTCTTCCCCTCATCTAAGCTCCCAGTGTAAGGGTTTTTTTCTACCTATCAGAGTACTCTGCTCTCACCTGACCCCCCAACGTGCCTTACAGCTACACTGACAGTATACACCTCTCTCCTTCTTCCCCCCCATCTCCCAAATCTGTCTCATGATTCAGGTAGTCAGTCCTACATTCCCAGTTATTCCTCAGCTCTTTTTCACAATCTGTTTCATTCACACTTTCCCCACTTTTGCATTAAAACCATGGAGTTTGTTCCTACTCTTTGCATGCCATTCCCTCCCCATCGTTGGTGACCCCTGAAACTGCATTCTACTGCTCTGGTCTGGAGCCTCCTCACAACCGTTAGCACCCAGGAACAGCAGCTGCAGGAACAGGAGGAGCTGCACCTTCTTATCACCCTTGAAACAGAGACACTCAGGGAGGACAGGACCCAGTGCTCATACGCAGCCGTCTCTTCTCAGCCTCTCAGATAGCCCTGCTTCCCTCCATTACACAGGATTAACCTCATTAGGTACCTAAAGTTTGGATGAGATCAACCATCTTCACAGCATGAAAATCTTGGTCGAAAAGTTTAAAAACAGATAAACTGATTAAACTGCTAGAGAGTCTTACAATGGAGGTTGTCAGGAAAACAAGGTATGTGTGCAGCACAGCTACTGGCTTAGTCAGCAACACATCACTGTAAAGACTTACAGGGGGCTATGAGAAAAGTGAAGGCACTCCTCGTTTAATTTATTCCCTTCTGGGTATATGAACTCAAAGGATGTCACAGCAACTGGTCTGTGATTTTAATGATGTATAGTGGCTTTACAGGCTGTTACCTCTTGTTGGCACAGCAAGTTTCTGTGGACATGCCATAGGATGTGTAATGTTGCAGTCTTTTTGGCTGAATTCACAGACAGCAAATAGAAAGAATTGGGTTATCTTCATACCATGCCATAGCCTGCTCTCTGGGATAAGGGAGTTTGGTTGGTCAGAAGCTGCACAGATGGCTTTGAAATATTGCAGTAAGAGTTTCATTTGGAACAACTCTGAGCACCGTTTCTGACTTTTTGGATAACTGGAAATACTTGGCTTCATATGTCACCTAAGATGTAGAAAGAGCACAGGACATGTTGACTTTTTAGGCAACACTTAGAAACCATGGTTATAAACTTACCCCGCCCAAGTAAGTAAAACTACTTTTTTACATGATTGTACGCCATCCCTTTATGCTACAAAAGGAAGACACAGGCTATGTGGCAGCTCAGAAATACACTTTCAATTCAGTTTTCTGAAGTTCCTACGGTCCCATTTCCTGAGAAGTTGTTATGACAAGTAAGCAAGTTTACTCCATCACATGTAGTACTGGCTGAAAATAAACAAAGAGCAAATGCAGCCTGACTTTGACAACCTGCTGCAAGATTAATTGGGTGAGACATGCCAGCTCAAGAAATCAATTTTTGTTTGGACAGCTTCACTATAGGTAGGGATGATTTTACTTTGCTCAGCAGAATGACTATCCCCACTTTTTAGAATTGTTATAGAGGTGCATCAGAGCTAAAGAGAGATAATGATCATACCCGGCTAGCAGCTTGGTGACAAGGGACAGGACGAATGTACTCAGAGAAGCTGCTATATTAAAATGGGCAAGTTTTGGCTTCTAGCAAAACTTACCTTTTCCTAAGGAGATGTTCAGAGAAAGCAGATATTGTGCTTCCCCTGGTGTATTCTGCACTGTGATGCTAGTTTTCAGAACTGAGTCAGGCCAGTCAAAACCAGGGTCTAGAAAGGATGAGAATTTACAGAACCTTGTTGTGATCTTTCATGTTTCCTATGCCCTGAGCCAAACCTTGCCACAGCAGATGTGACTGCAGGTTAGAGAGTCCCCTAGAGTTTTGGGATTCAGGCCAGAACAAAATGCTGAAGGGAAACCTGGACTTTGAATCTGAATCTGCAGCCTCCCTTGTCTCCCAAGGGGAAAAATATTTTTAGTTTGGTTTTGCTTCAGCATCTGCACAGCTGGCATTCTGGAAGACCACATATGAAGCAAACCAAGCTAGTCAAATTAATCAACATGCCATTTTTTGTTGTTGCTGATTAATCAGCAGAGGAAAGCACTGATCATGTTTCATGTAGTTGTCTTCTGAAAGTTTCACATAACACAGGAAAGAGTGTTTATACTGTGTACAGAGTAGTGTTTGGCAACAGCTTCAGGAGATCACTTTCCATGTGTCTTTGGTCTACCTCAGAGGTCTCTCATGTGGGTCCTCTGGATTTTCTGATCCATTCTTCTCTGTTACTTAAAGCTTTCTCCTTGAAAGCTTGGAGGAGGAAACAAGCAACAGAGAACCCTCAGGACATGATGGTTTAAAGAAAAATAGTCCCCTGCTGTTTACCTCCTGCTTCTTGAGACTCTGATGTCCCTGCTCATACCTCCTGCCTTGTACACCCTTCTGTCTCTGGGCATTGACCCTCACACACCTCCCAACCACTCTTCCTTCCCACAAGTCAGAGCTCTCATCTACATCTCTTCCACCAGCTTCCTGCTGCCTGCTGAAGAGACTGAGAGTTTTCTCAAAATTGCTATACTTTTTTTGAGTCTAGTTTCCTTATTTCTGATTATGCTATACCTTTTGGGAGAAAAGTCTCCATGTACATGGAAAAGATATGGCTTTTCTCCCACATGATAGCTACTCCTCATCTGCTCTGAGCACCACAGAGCCATCTGCACCTCCTGCCTTCTGCTGGTCACACCAGCTCTCTCTCCCACAGCTCTGTCCAATAGCAAGCTCCATGTCTGGGCATAAAGGACTGAGTGGAATGCTCAAGCATCATCTATTCCCTCCACATGTTGGAATGGCTCAGGCTCTGCTGAACTGCCAGTATCAGTCCTCCTATGTGTCATTACACAGCCAGTGTAATGTCTCTCATTAAATAATTTGTTGACATGAATTTGATTTTGAGCTCAACTACAATACCAGCAGTGTGGAAAGAGAATGTGATTTAATTGTCACCGAAAATTTTTACCACAGGGTTTTATGCAGTGTTTGGAAATGTCTGGCTGTGGATGTTATTTTTACACTTTTTAAAGTCTGTAGTAAATAAGTATTAGATGTTCCTCATCCTTGCTTTCCATTGTCACTCAGATAAGCCAAAGGCAACTAGCCTCTGCAAAGTTTAAATTTTCCCTTTCATGTAAAATTTTTCATACACTTACAGTAAGAATAGATTTTTTTTTTTAATGAGTTCTTAGGCATAGTAGGGAGTGTTTTGTACCTCATTATGTTCCAAAAATCATGAGGGTCACATGGCTCTAGCAGGTCCCATCTCATCCCTGCTCTTGCTGCAATCCTAGAGTCTGGGACTTTTTATCAAATACATTTTTAAAAACTGGCAGGCCAAGGATGTGTTCCCACAGGGGGATGCAGTTGTATGCACGCTCCTTGGCTCCTGCTCCCAGTCGAGAGGTCAAGCTCTGGCTCTGGGGAGAAGCTGTCCAGCCACATAAGCACATCATTGTGTCAAAGGTCATATCCCACCCCCAGAGGAACCGAAACACAGCAAAATCTGGGATCCCAATCTGCTTCTGACCACACAGTCATCACCCTAGGAGCTAATTGCTTAGATTGGCAGAGTAAAATAGGTGGATTCCCCACCCGGCTCTTTCTCACTGTGCAGACACAGGCACGTTCACAGAGCTCTTGTGCATGCCTGCTGCGTTTCTCAGTCTTACACCTAAATGGTGGGGTTGCTTAGATTCACCTGCACGGTAAGCTACAGGGAATGCAGGAACTGGACAGTGTTGTTTATGCTGTGCATTTCCTTATCTATGAGCCCTGGAAGAGCAGGAACTGACTGTGCAGAGGGGCACTACCTACTTGGGATGTCTGGCATCACGGCCGCTTGGGGCAGTCTGCACAGGCAGGTTAAACCTGCCAGGCTGCCCACAAGTGCCACTAGAAAGGGGAAATTCAGTGTCTCCATGTCAAATACACCACATTTGCTTCATTTAGTAAAACAAATCTACACCCGTGTGGCACCTCTGGTCTCTAAATAAAAGATCTCAGGGTATGTATGGCACTAACTGTTGCTGCATGCTCTAAGCACCTGTGTCTTTTTTTTTTAAACCCTGTTACTACATCTGTGAAGCAAAAAGGTGTTTCTTCCCCCATTTCACAGGGTCACAAGAAGGCAATGGTCAGCCTGAGGCCATGGAGGGCAGTAGTGATGGAGCAGTGAGGAACCTTCCAGCTAGTCTCGGGGTGGTGGACTGAGGAAGAGAAAAGATAAGAAAGGAGAAAACCTGATTTAACAAAGAGTTGGCAGAGAAAAAGAAAGCCTCTTACTGGTGATACTGCAGGTGCACCTGACAAAATGCAGACATGCAACACAACTTGTGTGAACGTGTGACACAGTGATCTGGAAGGAAGGGCTTGTGTGTCCTCTACCTACTCATTTGTCTCACTCTTTCTTGTCTTCATATTCTCTTCCTTTTGCTCCTGTGCATTTGAGAATGCAGACCTGCATGTCAAGCCCATGCAGTGAAGCAGGCAAGTACAGAGCTGTGGTGCTCAAAGTCTCTCTAACAGGCACCTTTTCAGAGCCCTGAGCCAGCAGCAGGGCTGGATGCAGGGGGCTGTGGTCAGCGACAAAGACGACACTGTGTGCTCCTCCTGCCAGTGATGTCCATGTCCTTTGTGGGTTGAAGAAGGATCTCTAGTGGCTGGCTATAAGGTGTTGGCAGGACTACCTTCAACTCTCAGCAGAATTCTGCGATAACATACTGAGAGTCGAATCCTGCAGCAACACGACAACTTCCCTCTCATACCACAAATATCCTCTCCTAGAATTGAATCATAACACCTAGCACCTTAAATTGTGTTTGTTTTGGCTAAACTCTACAGGACACTGTTTCATTTAGGGCTCAAGACACTCCTGTTCCCTTTGACACGAGGCATACTGTGATGTCTGCGGTGGGGAACTGATGCATGGCCAGGATGCTGGCCCTGCTCCCGGCTCTGTGGTATGGGAGGACAGGCAGCCTGTCAGCGGGGCTGCAGCGCCCACACGGATGGAGTGGAGTTACTAATTCCTTTGAAATGACAATTTGCTCTTTGTTTTGTATGTTTTCCAGATGTCACCTGCTGGCTTCAGGAGGAAGGGAAAAATTAATGTGAAGAAACTATTTTAGTCGCTTGCTTGGAAATCATAGAATCATAGAATCATAGAATAGGTAGGGTTGGAAGAGACCTCCAAGATCATCAAGTCCAACCTCTGATCCAACTCCAATTACTATATCATGGCACTAAGGGCCACGTCCAATCTCTTTTTAAAAACCTCCAGGGATGGTGAATCCACCACCTCTCTGGGTAGGCCGTTCCAATGCCTGATAACCCTCTCTGTAAAGAATTTCTTCCTAACATCTAACCTAAACCTCCCCTGGCAGAGCTTGAGCCCATGTCCCCTTGTCCTATTGTTGGTTGCCCGGGAGAAGAGACCAACCCCCGCCTGGCTATAACCTCCCTTCAGGTAGTTGAAGAGAGTGATGAGGTCGCCTCTAAGCCTTCTCTTCTCCAGACTAAACAACCCCAGCTCCCTCAGCCTCTCCTCATAGGACTTGTGCTCAAGTCCCTTCACCAGCCTCGTTGCTCTTTTCTGGACCCGCTCCAGCACCTCAATGTCCTTCCTGAACTGAGGGGCCCAGAGCTGAACACAATACTCAAGGTGTGGCCTCACCAATGCAGAGTACAGGGGAAAATGCAGAGTACAGGGGAAAATGCAGAGTACAGGGGAAGAAATCCGGGTACCTCTCTGAGCAGTTTGAACCACTTTTAAATTAAAACTTCAGCAGAAAAAGAGCTGGGGCTTCACTACAGGCAGATGTAAAACAGCAAGCAGCTACCAAGGTATCTTGGGAGAAACTGGTTTGCCCTTGGGCAGAAGCCAAAATCAGTTGCTCCCCTCTCTGCCCATCCACTACCTATAAGACTGAATTCACTTTGGCAGCCCCCAAATCCAGCCTTGCCCTCACTGTTCATGGCTGCAGTCAGGTATGGAAGGCCACTGAGCTCCTTTCTTTCTGTCCCTGGTTTTGTCTCATATATAGGTGGACCTGGATTCATATCAAGCAGGTGTGATATGGTGTAAACTGGTTATCATGTTTGGGGTAACAGGACTCTGTCCTTTACATATGAACCACTTATGGGTTAAGCCCTCTAGAGAAAGCAGTGGCTGCTGGCTCGTCCCTTTAGGGAGGTAAATTTGATATAGCAGTTGTGACATTTGGGTTCACTTTAATACAGTGTCATAAAAACCTGTCTGCGTAATTTTTTTCTTGCATTTGATCTGTCTCCTTTCCCCCAAGCCAAACCAGTTCTGCCATTTTCTAAGAGTTCCTTGTTAATGAAACAGAATGGGAAACATAAAATGTATTTTAGCATACTCCTAGCATAAAAAGCTTTTTTTTAAATGAGGAAATAACAGATAAAAGGCTTCTTGAGTAGAAAGGGGAAAAGTAGGTCAGTAACATTAAGTAAAAATGGATCTTTAAAAAAACAGAAACCTTTAGAGAACATGGAAAAAACATGTCTGTGTAACATGAAGTAAAGTAATAATTTCCCCTATTAACACACACTAAAACAGAGCTAAATGACTGCACCACACCTTGATGAGCCTGTTTTTAGGAAGGTGAGTCTCATGCTGCTTGATGAGAGGTTGCTAAGCATTCTCCTAGATTCAATAGTTATGTAAATAGAGGTGTAAAATAGTCCCTTTCTTGCCAGTGCCTAAACAAACTGAGCTTGGACCCTGGCAACTATAAATTAATCCCACTGCTTCCTAGAAGTCTGTCAGACTGATGGGATTTTTTTTCTTTTGAGTGGGAAAATATGCTATTTGGAGAGGAGAAAAAAATATCCTTGAGTTCTTGGCTGCCTTCTTGGCATGCGTGTTGTGCAGTGGGTTTAGGTATTTTTGAGTAAATGTGAAAAGTATTGAAGGGGATATTTTCCTCTTGGGATCAAGGTACACACCAACACTCACTTCCATCCTGTCCCCAGGCACTACTGTATTACAGAGTCTTGCAGTGGTGCATGAGTTTCAGAGACAAGTCATTGTAAAAATGAACTGGAAAGCATGTGTTTTTCTGTTTCTCTGGTTATCTTTTTGAGAAGTACTTGATGAAGCCAATTAAAAAGAGAAAAAAACCCAGCCTCTTTTTCTCAGTGGAAATCAGTCCTTTTCTTGCAATTTCAGTGTTCAGTTCTTCCAAAGAAACACCCATATGAAAAATGCAGCTCTGGTTTACCTTTGAATTTCAGCAGACAAGTTCTTTTTTCTATTTTTGCTCTTCTCTCCATCCTCCCCCCAAAATTTGTTTTCTCTTACCCAACAGAGAAAGAAAAAGGTGAAAAAAATCAGCAAAATTAAAACCATTCTGAAAATTAAAAGTTTCGAATACAGAAATATTTTTGGTTGGTTGGTTGGTTTTTATTTTAGTAAGCCAGAAAGTATGTTTAATAGTGATTCATAGGACTTCAATAAACAAACAATAGCAACTGTCCTGCATGGACAGTCATCCAGTCCTATTCTTTTCTGAGATCAGAGAAAGAAAAGGAATTTAAAACTTCGCTATTTGGGATAGTACATTGCACTCATTTTCTGTTTGATCTCATAGCTGTCAAAGCATCAATCCTTGATAGCTGGTACTGTTGCTGAAGTGTTTGGCATAGGCAGTTTGTCATGTGATTATGTAATCATGATTTATTATGTGGTCTGTCATGGCAAGGCTGGCACTTTGTTACTCACAAAAAAGGGAGGTAGGTGAAATCCCATTCCCTTCTCAGCGCAAAGGTGTCAATTACAAGGGCAGTGTCCAGCTGTTGTGTGAGGCAGCAGCCAGGAGCCTGAGTCCCCATCGCTGGTGCCTGTACACCACCTGCCATGGGCAGCTATTCCCTACTCACTGTAAGTCCCATAGTATAGGAAAGAGTGTGCATCTCCTCATGAGAGAGGCTTGCAACAAGAAGCACATTCTTTCCCTCACTGTATCCCTCTCCTCCTTTAAGCTGATTCGTTATGCCAAATAGCCATATTCCCCTCACATCTCTAAAGGTCCCTGCCTGTCCTTCCAGCCCCTGCAAGCACCGTGTCCATGGCACCACAGAAGCTGGCAGGGCTAGGTGTCATGTGGGAAGCTGATCTTCTATACAGAGGAAAATTCTGACAAAGTAAGGTTTGGTAACATGGAAGAGCCAAGTGCTCTTTGGACTCCAAGTGCATTTCTTTGTGCAAGATTGACACCACTGACAGTTCTTACTCACAGTTAGATCTGACCAAGAAAATTACACAATTATTCTCAGTTTGGGTTTGTACATAATCAGTTTGTGTATAATCAACCTAGGTCCATAATCTGATCAGTAGCTACTAAACCTCCTAAACTCATTGCATGTAAGACTATTTACAGATTCAGACTATGAATATGTATTTGTACAAATATAATGGAAAAAGAAATCAGCCCTTGGCAGTTAACTTTTTATTTAAGTTCAATAAATATGTCCTTTCAGCACACTGTAGATTTGTGAACATTGATTCCCATCCCCTTGCCAGCAATGAACTATTTGGCAGGCAGATCTACTCCTGCCCTTCCTCTTTGACAAGGCTGACTTTATGCAAAACACTGAAGCACTGGGCACAGGTCATTCAGTGATTTCTTTATCAACTAGTGATGACTTCTTCCTTTGAAGGCAAAGCTGCATTCCATGCTGTTCCATAGGTTTTTCAGAAAGCTTCTTATCCAAGTGGAACAAATGCAGTCTGGCCCATTGCATTTTCCTGGAGATTTTTTAAGCTTTTCTGAATGGAAAAACAAAAAGGGTCAAGTTTAATAAATTCAGTATTGTTCATTTTGCACTTTCTCTGGGATTTATTTACTTTGGAGTCAATTTGTATTCACTCTCTGCTCCTTTACACAAGATGCTTAGGGACATTTTGTAATTCAACATAGCATAATGCTCCACTTCCTCTTTGCAAAGATAATGAACAGCAGATGACTGTGCTGAAGGATCCTTACTACCTACAGGAGGGAAGTGATGCCAGGAGCTGGTACTGCCATGCAGGTTCTACATGCACAGTGACCATGCACACTTGCCATGATGCAAACTGGCACAGGTAGGGTCACTTCTGCTCCCATGTCATTAGCAGAGGAGGAAGAAAACAACATTTTTACTTGTCTTATTAGATATTTTGAGTTAATAGGAATTTAAAAATTGATGGATAAAGAGTGTGATGTTAATTATGACTGTAGCTATATGTGCATAGACTCTCACAAGCAAATACTACTGCTTATAGGTGACTGCTGTCCACTAAGGCTTTCTCCATGTATTTCAATGGTCTCTCCTTATTCCATTTTCCCATCTGTAAGCACGTGTCATCCATATCTTTCTAACTTTTGTTGACTCCTCGGCACTTCCTCCACAGTTAAAATGGGCCTAGAAAAAATTTCCTGGTTCACGAAGGTCGGTCCTCTCATCTACAACCATTATATAATTGTGTCCAAGCCCATACCCAGGTCCAACCAGGAAGCAGGGAGACTTGTCCTTGCTACACCTGTTTGGATACTGCTTTCGCACAGGACTACCATAGTTGTGAGGAACAGGCTTGTGATTTCCAATGTAAGGATAGTTATTGCTAGTTTATACTCAACTGAACTTTGTAATTGGCTCAAGCTGCTTTTTCTCCCCGCTCTCTGCTTATTAGTGTACTACCGCATTTACAAGGGACAGTGATGACTGTTCTCAACCTTGGCTTCTCTTTGGTTGAAAATTCTGACTTGTCCCATGTGGTGTGTTAAGACAGTCTCCCCAGTAACCCCACGCATACCTCCAGCATCTGCTTCGTGTTCACTTCATCGGTTTCTTCAACACAGAACATGACTGAGGAAGCTGTGTACAGCAACTCTGTGAGATCTCCTTAGGACTGCCCGTGTCCAGTGAGCACTACTCTTTATCTGTCTTTTTTGGAAATTTCTGTACTGTGCTATCCTGTGCCTGCCTTTTCCCATCCACTGCCCAGTTTGGCTTTAGAAGCTGAGTGGCAAGAGCCAGGTTAGAGCTCTGGGTCACGACACAGTCTGTGTACACAGATCTCCTTCCAGGCTCATTTTCAGCTGTCAAGACTCCTGATGATTGCAAGAACTTGTGTAACTTTTCCCTATGTGTATGAGCTTGGATTTTGTAAATTACTCAACTTCTTTTTGATTGATTATCCTGGCCATCTAGGTCAAGAGTCTTCTTTATGCTGAAAATGCACCCAATTTTATATAAATAAATACTATATGACATTCCCTTTTCCTCTGTCAGTGATCATGCTGAATTCATTCTTAGCCTCATTCCTGAGAAAACTGTTCCAATTCATTAGATTCCTTTGCAGGAGAATCCTTTGTCATCTCCCCAGGAATGTCCTCATCTCCTATCCATTTCTGTGCTGATTCCAATTTTTGCAGTTTTAGTTAATAATTCCCCTGTGATACCAACAGACATCCAGAGAGATTTGGCTGACTTGTATTCCTCTGTCTGAAAGGCATGATCATATTAAAAAAATGATATCGTATTATTCAGGCACATTCCTGATGCATCTTGTCTCAATTTCCAGTTACCTTCTTAGCTGTAATAGCCCCCTCCTTTTCACATGTCCCAAAGACTTTCACAGATCACTTTCGCACTCTCCTGCATCATACCACAAGCTTGCTTGCTATTTCAGATCCCCATATGGGTTTAAGAGAAATCTTTGCACTGCCACTTCCTGCTCCATCCTCCACCTGCTTGATTCAGGATACATTATCTGCTTTGAGGGGCATACATCTAAATATCTGAAGTGCAAACATAAAGCAACTTACAGTTGTATTAAGAGAGGTTATCTGAGCTATTAAACTCAGTATTTCCTTTTCTGTTTTGGGGGTTTTTTGACTCCTAAATCTTCTTGCCACTTATATGTATGTCTTCAAGCTATAACCTTGCTAACATAGCAACATCAGTGCCAAAATTAATTTCCAACCTTGTAAAAGCAAGCTAATAATTGAAGTAAACACCTCAGTGTAAAGATGTCCCTTATATCGTTCATGCTTTGAGTAGCAACATAAACCAGGCTGTCCACAGCATTAGCCAGGCACACAAATGGGGTTTTGTACATTAAGATTTTAAAAGAAAGGAAAAGCTTCAAACCCCACCCTAACGTTTGTCTAAGTGGAATTATACTCGCTTCTAACCTTGTTATCCTATCTGTTCTGGTCTGGTTTCTGGGATCATGCTTTTCAATTAAGGACTGAGTTCAAGAGAGAATTGGGAAGTTCTTGGAGAATAGTGGGACTGGATTCAGACCCTTGAAGAATCAGAAGTGGAAAGTGCCTGATGTCTGAGGTCATCTGGAGTAAGCTGACACTCCATTCACTGAGGGTTTCCCATTTCAAACAGTCTCTTCATGAAAAGGCCAGAAAGAAGCCACCTTCCTGGTTAAATCATGGGAGGCTATTGAGTGGAAATAAAAGGAAACAGTGTCAGACCAGCTATGCAGGGACGGTAGCTGGAAAGTGTGGAAAGAAAGCATTAAATTTTTTCACCTGCAGTTAAAAACAGTGTTTCCTGATGTATGTGGACGTTGCGAAAACTATTTTTCTGCGATCATTATAAAAAAAACATTGGAACGGAATAACTATATGTAACAGAAAACAGTTGTTTTGGCATCTTTCAGTTGCAACAAAGCGTAGTGGGAAAATGCAGTTTGAAAACAGTAATTTTAGAGATAAATGGGTTGGACTTGAATCTTCTTGCTTTGGAAATCTTTGCCCTATTCTTTGTAGTAGGCCCATAAACTAAAGTATTCTTTGTCTTTCTTGATTGTCAATTTCATCGCAAGGAGATAAAAAGGTGACAGGAATGCAGAAATGTTAATAAACAACATCCATGGTGAACACACCTTTTCAAATATGCACTTAGAGGAAGAAGTCATACGAAATAGAAAGCTAGATTGTGCAGAATAAATCAAGTCCTTAGTGCTGGAGTATCTTTGTCAAACTTGTAAATGACCACCAAACTTTGCTACTTGCTCAAAATTCAGTGGCTGAACTGGCTGGTCACAGTATTACAGCTTTTTAAAGGACACAACGTTATGAAATACCTCTTGAGTCCAATTAGTCTGTTACTAGCCATGACTGATCTCCATCCTTCCTGGGAGAAAAATTAAAGAAGCTCAGAGGAATCCCACTGCTGGACCACTTCACGTGTAGGATGGGTTTGTGTTAAGTCTCTCTTGCTAGGAAAGCATCTCAGCTTCTGAGCCCACGCATGGTCATGAGAACAAATTGGTGTTAACTCTCCACAGACTTCCGGTGTTCACATCTCTGTTCCTGTGGATATGGCTTGAATCTTTTACAATACATATGGTTGATGAAGGTATCAAAATACTACCAGGTGCCATAACACTCTTGAACATTTTGGATAAGGGATCAAGGGCACTCAAGAGACTGATGAAGGCAAAGTAAGTCAGTGTCTCTCCACTGATCCCTGATTCTCAAATCATATCTCATGGTGGATGTGGACAGCTTGTGGAGGATGCTGAGGGCAGAGAGACTTCTTCTTTAATCTCCTAGGCTTCTGCTCCTTAATCTAGTAAACTTCTCTTCCCCTTCCTAGGACCACATGTGCAGCAGCATTGCTGAGCAGCCACACATGAGCACTGTCCTACCTCGGGGGAATGGGAGGTGGGGTAGAGGTGGGGACACCATGGGAACAGATGTTGCAAAGTACAAGAAAACTGAGTTGCAAACAGTGGCATTAATCCTGTGGAGATTAACCTTATTATCACCAATTTCATGAAAGTATCAACAGCATTAAATTTCTTTATTGCATACATTCAGGATCACTGTCCTGTGGTGGTACTGGCCGATTACTTGGTATGACTATGGATGTGGCGGTACTTGTGAGAATGGGCAGTAAATTAGTATTACTCTTTTTTTGGTATTCCCCTGGAAACAAACTAATTCCCCCAACAAAGTAAAAGCAAGTAAAAAACTCACAAATGAATTGATGTGAGTCTACAGTAAAAAAAAAAAAAAAGTGAGGAAACACTGATGCTTCATCCCTTTCTAGAAGAAGCCAAGGTCAAACTCCCACCAGTTGCCTTTAATCTAAGTCACAGTAATAAATGAGGTAGCATATATTATATCCAAGATGTGGTGAAACATCATTATGTGCTCTTTAGACTGATGGGGTCAAAGTTTTCCATGGCTAGAGAAAAGGCAGCCGTAAGTGACTGAATGAGACAGGCACCATAAATGGTAGTGGACAGCAGGGACTCCAGCTAGTCCTCTGCTCTGTGTGGAGCAGCGTGAGGACTTTATCCAAAGCCTGCCACAGTCTTGAAATCTTTTGACTTTTCTGTGTCTTAAATCAGACGTTACGTGCGCCATTTATCTTATTTGCCAGAGGTACTACATCTACTCTTTTTCCATCAGGAACAATTGCTATGACCAATGTGACAGATTTTTCTTTTAACAGTGTGCCATGTTTGGGTTTTCAAGAGACCTTTCAGTACTTTGTCCTGAACAAACGAATGGTAGGAAGCTGCAAATTTCTGTTACAGTGACAGGCAGAGCTGCTGGACAGTATCACAGTATAAAAATTTTCTTTCTATTTTTCACAAAAAAGACCCCTGGCTTTGATCAGTAATGACTGGGGAAGAGGTACTGTGTTGGTAGCGCTGATCCCTTCGACCACGGCCTTGCTTTCACTGAAACTCCCAAATACTTGTGTCTCCTCTGTGATTTATGGTGCTGAATTTTCCAGCCTGCAAGTGGCAGGTGAGGAAGGTTATCCCAGCTCCTAGAAACAAATCCTCCTTGTAACGGATGTGAGGTGTTTGCTTAGCAATACCAATGACTTTCAGATTAAATCCGATCTCTGCAGGGAACAAAGACCCCGGCATTTGACCTCCAGAGGGAATTTCATTGTTTGAGTTTGGTGAGGTGCTTGCCAAGGTCAACTGTGAGCAAAGAAAGAACTCTGCAAAGAAGCCAAAATGAAAATTTGATAAAAAAGAAAAAGAAATCCCTTTCTGTTTTTTACTGTCAATGTGTAGGAGCTAAGATGTATCTTCCAGTTTGCACTACTTGGAAGTAGGGATTCAGACCAGCTGCCTGAGTTTATTCACAGCTCATCTCATCAAGCACAGGCTCATCTGATATAGCAATACATGCTGGACAACAGAAGCTGGGAATTCTTATGTGTAGCAGAGCAAACTATCCTGTGGCAGGAGGTAGAGGAGAAGTGGTAAATCTGTGTGGCACAGTTGTGTGAAATTCTGTCCAGCTTCACAGCACTGAAAGGCTGGAAGAAGAGGTGAGACCTTCAGACAAAGACATGAACTGTATTTGATATTTCTTGATGCCAAGGCAGTGCTGTCATATTAGCCATACAGAGGATGCAGTGCAGTGTACAGTCCAGGTTAAACCTGCAACCTGTGTGAGTCCATAGAGATAGTTAAATAGTGCGGTTAAACTGCAGAGCCTCTTCCACTCTTCTGATCCTTCACATCTGTCAAATCCAGTAGTCATTTGGCTTGATGCCTCTGAGCCATCTACACACTTACTGTGAGGAGCCCACATATCTTCTTTCTTGGGGCCTTTGAAGAGAAGAGTTTAAAAACACCTTAGTCCCAAGTTTTTTAGTTTGGCATGATTGTTCCTATGGGACCTTCTCTGCTTGAGATCTGTTCTGTCCCTGTTCTTCTCCAGTGCTGGATTTATGAAATCTCAGAGGCCACCAGTACTTGCTAAAATGGTGAAGCAGCAGAGTGAATCCCATACCCGTCTTTGTCCAGGGACATCATCTGCTTACTGTCTGCTACTATGAACTAGAAGCTATCCCAGTCCAAGTCTGGTGCTTTAATATAGTGTAGATTAATAGAAGGATTAAATGTGAGGGGGAAGAAATCACTGCAAGGCTTATTTTTTTTCTTCTTTTTCTTTTTTGTGCAGGGAAGGGAGAGTGAAGATAAACAAATGATTAATCTTTTGATGGTTAAAGTATTCTTTTATATATGAGTCATATGTCTAAACATTCAGGGTCACCAGTGACCTTGTCTTGGCCAGATTTACAAACTTTCTTCCTCTTTTGTCTAATTGAAGAGTCTAGATGAATTCACTTATCTTTCCAGACTTTCCTAGGTCTATGCTCTTTGCGGACAAATGACATGAATATGATAACAAAGACAAAGGATTTTTTTCCCCCTGTATGACTTGCATAGTCCTGTGTCTTTTGCGGGCGTTTTTGCTGGGCAGCATATAAAACATATTTTATGTGGGAAAAGATTCTACCCAAATATTTTTGGGTGCACTCACTGCATTATCAAGATTTATAGAAATCTTATTTTGAAGAAAACTGACTGAGATGGAAGGAGTTACAGAACAATATTTATTGAACTACTAGACAGCCAATATTACTTCATAAAACAGGAATAAGCAAATAGTCACTGGTTAAGGGATAGAAATTTCTTACAGAATTTAATTGGGCAGAAGTCATCTCAGGCAGTCCCTACTCACAGCATCTCTACTCTCTGCATATCAAATAAGTACTACACTAGTTATGACTAGGAGATGCAAACATTTTAAGTCAAAACTGGGGACTATATTTTCAAAGCTGATGTCTGTTTTCTTAGGTTACTGTCACTGTCTGCACATCCACATTCTCACGTGATCCACAAATACATGCTTTAAACCCTGTCCATGTAAGATGAGGGCAAGATGTAGGATCCTGCTCTTACAGCTGTTCATAAGGTTAGGTGAAGGAGCTGCTAATGAATAAAAGTACGAATACCTATAATATCTGTTAGGGGTATGCCCAAGTACTCTGTAGATTTATACAAAAGCAAAGTCAGTACAAAATAGGGATATTAGCTCTCTGAAGTCTAAGTCTGTTTCCAGCATATGACTTGGTCCTGACATTGCTCCCTGCTGCTTTTATTACACTATTTTTGCTGCTACAATCACACCATTCATTTTCATGGATTTACTTCCAATTTAGGTCTTGATTTACCAACATATTTAAACACCACTACAGGACAGGAGGTGAGGTTCATTACGTGTAAGAATTGAAAATTCTTGAATTAATAACCTAACAATAGGATGTTGGAAGGAAAGTGGAAAAAGCCCACAGCCAATCTTGTGCTGATCTTTAACAACAGATGTATTGTGTAATCCATAGGAGGTAATTTTTGAGCTTTGCTTAGTGTGGGCGAGGTCTTTACTGGAGCAATGTGTTTGCTTTGGGGCCATACTTTTGATGGAGACTAAGTGGAGAAGAGCCAGAGGAGACCAACAAGGATGATGAGAATTTTGGAAAACATGACCTGTAAGGAAAGGTTCAAGGAGTTGATGCGTTTGGTTTGGGTGGTTTTTTTCCTTTTTTTTTTTTTTCAATCTCAAAAAAAACCATCCTGAGACGGGACATAATGAAAGACTTCCAGTACTTAAAACATTACTCTGAAAGACTATGATCCGCATAAGTATATGGGAAGAACTGGCTTAATTTAACCTTCATTTAGGTTATGTATTAGGAAACACCATTTACTGTTAGGAAAATCCAGGACTGGAGGAGAATACCTAGAAAGACTTGTTATTCTTGTGATTAGAGATTTTTAAGGACGGATCAAATATCCATCTGCCAGGAGAGGCCAAGGCATTGTTAGCTTGCGTCTGTGTGAGGAGGGGTGGGGAAGGTGTCTCTTGGGTCCTTTCCAACCCTGTATTCCTGTAATTCATGGTCTCTGTGTGACTTCAATCTCTGTTAAACCAGGGTCTTGGACTACAATCAGCTCCTAGATATCAAAGGGTTTGGGAAGACTCCTAGGCTGGCCATGTGTCAAACAGTTTTCCGTCCTCTGAGGAGAAGATAGTTCTCTAGCTGTCACTCAAGTCTCTGAGATAAAACTAACAGAGTTTTCTGCCTTACTCATTAGTCACTCAGCCAAACCAGACCTGCAGCAGCACAGCAAGAGGGCAGGGAGTTTCTGGAAAGGTTTTCCAAGGAAGTTTGAACAAGTCCAGGATGCACTGGGAGCTGATTTCCTTTCACATGATCTCCTCACCCTGTCCTGCACTCTTTTTGCCAAGGGCTTGGTGTTGGAATACTCTTCAGAAACACCATTCAAGAGGCTGAAAAATGCTCAGCGTCAAATGTGTAGCCAAAAGTTAAAAGCTGAGTCTTCAGCCAAACTAGATGTGGAACAAGTGTTGTCCCAACAAAAAACCCAAACCAAACCAAACCAAACCAACAAAAAACAAACAAAACCCCCCCACAAACAAAAAAACACAAACAAAAACCCAAACCAAACAAACCCTGGGCACACCAAACTTTCATACTCAGTGAAGCTGGCCTACAGGGGCCCCACATTTACTTTTAGAGACGGAGGAACCATGAATGGTGGCACAGGATCAGAACAGCATTGCTGTACTAGCACCCATGTTTCCTCTTAAAAGGGCCAGTAAGGTCAAGAGATGAGATAAGACCAAGGGCCCTTGGCGGCAGATTTGACACAGATGTATTTTTTACCGGTTTTTATACGAATGCTGTT
This sequence comes from Neopelma chrysocephalum, assembly GCF_003984885.1. NCBI lineage: Eukaryota > Metazoa > Chordata > Aves > Passeriformes > Pipridae > Neopelma > Neopelma chrysocephalum. Next base: position 12,911,661 of record NW_020897691.1, read on the forward strand.
GCTCATAAGCTGCCTTGGGCTTTTGAGGTGACTGTTTTTTCTGCTGTATGTAATTCTGTTTGATGTGTCTCTCGAGATACAGCACCAGTTGCTGACCTTGGCCTTACATGCACAGTTGTCCCACCCTAGTCTGCCACTGAAGGTCCCTGCAGCTGCGTGCTCAGCTGGTGACATCTGTGAAGGTCTGCGTGACCGCAGGAAAGCAGTGGTATGGAAGCTGACATTAAAGAGGAAGAAGGTAAATGTTAAGTATCTGTAATAGATGTGCTGCCATGATGGTAATACCACCATCCTGTAAAATATACAGCAGGCTGCTTCTAGTTGCTGATTTTTCTTTCTCCAAATTTCTTATTCTCTTGACATTGCCTTTGACCTATGATGGAATCTGAAATCCCATTTGGCCACTGGAGGGCAATCCAAACTCTTCACCACGGATATTTCCAACCCATGGTTTGTCAAGTAGCAGCATCCCGGCTATATGGCTCAGGGACTGCAGTTTGCTTTTGTGCTCCTCTCTCTTTTCCCCCTCCTCTCATATACACCACCAACAAGCTTGTGTCAGTGAAGATTTGTAATTATGGGATGTCTTCTTTCCAACAAAATTCCAACCATGCCAAAACAAATTCCTCCACAAGTCCTCTCCTCATTAGGTCTGTAGGGAGTGCTCACACTTGGCTGATAGATGCCATGGCGAGTAACATCTTCATGACCATCAACCATTGGCAATGATCAGTGCCAAGCGCAGCAGTGACATGTTGGACAAGGGTGAATTTCATACTGTCAAACTGTGCTAATGCTGCATTATACTGGATTGATTAAAATTTACCTTGGGGAAACAGAGATGTGTAGAAGCATCAGAGTAGGCACACTACACCTAGGGCAACACAAGAAACTCTCGGCACTGTTATGTGTCTGCATCCTGTAAGAAAGTTAGGCTGTTCCTGCCTAAACTTTCAGAGACTACATATAAGAATAAGGGACAGAAAACATTCCATCTTTTGTGTTTTACATTTGAATCAGACCCATTCTGGGTCCAAACAAGATCCAAAGCGCCTTTCAGCAGTTGTAGAATTGCAGCATGAGATTTTTTTTAAAGTCCTCTCCCACTCCTGAAAGTTTGAAGGTACCTGGAGGCTTTTCATCAACCAGTCAGCAACGCTCAGTCCCTCTCTGAGCAGATCCCCTTCCCTTCACTTCCAACGGGGCTGAGCACAGTAACAGTCTCTCAAGGCAGCCGTCACTCTAGGAAAACCTGGCATCTAAAGATGTTGAACAGCAGCCTCTTCAGTAACGGAGAAAGTCAGCAAACCAAACATATCCTGACCTCAGCCTTGGAACTATAAGGCTTCAAGAAACCCTAGTCCATCATCTCAGTTTCCCATAGATCCTTCTCTCCAGGGTCAACTCTGTATGCATTGTGCAGGCTGCTCATTTGCAACAAGGTGGCAATTGTGCACTCCCAGCAAGGCACCAGGACAGCCTTTGGGATACCAATGGGTTCATTTCTTCTCTTACCAGGATGCTGGATGGCCTCCTCACTTCCTGGTGGCTTGCTTGATGATTTCCAGAGAGCCAAAGCTACTACAGTTGCAGAATCCTAAGCTCTCAAATATCCAAATTCTATTACAACTGCCCTAGAGAGGAGCTGCTAGAGCTTCCAGGCTCTCAGTCCTCAGTTCCCCGTCAATCTTGGTGATGGTGAACTGGGGGACTGCAAGCCACAGGACCTGGACTTCAACCTGCCTAAGTCACTTGGATAACTAAGGTTTCCCTAACTCCACGGAAAGTCACCAGGTAGGATAAGCAGGGTTCGAGACCCCTAAAAATACATATTTTTAGTTCCTATGCCAGCTGACATGTGCCGCCAACAGCAGTGTCTACTTTGGGGCAGTTGAGACTATGTAAGTGACCCTTTATCTGGGGACACAAGAACCCCCAAGCTCTGCCCAAGGCCTAGGGAAGCTGAAAATTTCAGGCTCAGCCCAGGGCAGAAGTGCTGGGTCCCCTCAAGCTCAGCTGCCAACAGCAACTGGGGCAGGTGCAGCATCTTGCCATTGCTGCCAAGCACAGACCTCAGCACAGTTCGGGAGCACCATGGGGCAGGCAGCTTGAGACTGTGAGGGGCTGAGAGCAGTTAATTCCTGAGGTCCTGTAGGAATACTGTGTGAGTCTATCTGGTGTGCTGCAGCCCCCAGATGTGCTCCCTCTGCCACATCAGCCACAATGTACACCTTGCCAGGTGCCCAGCTCCGTGTGCACAGCCCGCACAAAACACTTCTGTCATGAGTTTTCAACAGTTTTTTCCTTTGTTTAACATGATCCCATAGACAGGACCTGTATATGGCTATTCTGTATATAAAATGAAAAAATTTTACAGCCCTTCCTTAAGCTTTTCTTTTTGAAGCCATAAGTATTTTTCTATAGGTTAGATGGGAATGTAAAATTGCCAGGAAGGTGGGAGATTCACAGAAGGATGGTTGAAAAAAGGCTCTTTTAAATTAGATTCAGGAAAGGGCTAAGCATTTTCCATTAGACAGGCTTTAGGACTGGGACATAAAACAAAAACCAAGCCAAATACTGAGAGCAATGTAACCAGTGAAACAATGGGAAAGTTATTTAGCAACATACACAGCCCTGGAACAGCCACGCTGTAAGTTAAGCACGCACACCAAAAGTATTTTGGGCTGCTGGTGCCAGAGCACTCAGCTAACCCTCCAAAAACTCACTCAGACACAACATGCTTACATTTCCGTCTCAACAACAGCTTGTGAGGCAATCACTGTGAGGGGATATACAGCACTTATTTATTTCAAACAGCCACTCGTGCAGGACAGCTTGGACTCTGATCTTAACCAGAGGCTCTTCAGTCATCCCACATGCAAGGTGCATTGTGCAGCTCCATGTGCATCCCTAGAGCAGCATGTCCTGCTCTCCTACTGCCCTGTACTAAGCACTGTTGACTGCTAACCACTCTGTCAAGTAACTTCAACTGTCTCCTAAGCATCAACTCTCACAAGTCAGCAAGTACAGGACAATTTTTGTCATTGCACAAGAGAACGTGTTCTTGCTCCCTCAGACAGGATGCCCTTCCTTGCTGGTAAAATAAAGCTGCTACTAAATTAAACTTCTGCAACAGCCTTCCCTTTGACCCAAGTCTTCCTCATTGTACCATGTTCCCTCCTGAACTGAAATACGCTTGCTGCAGTGGCTGTGGGAGAACAGGTACCACAAATCAAGTTAAGCTTATCTGTTTCACAGATGTCACTTGCTATTGCCTGTTTTTTTGGAGATGGTTTAGCTCAAAGCATGCCTGTGCTGATGTAAACTGAATTCAGGGATGACTTTGAAAGCTGAAATCAGAAGGGATGAAGAAATCTGCGATACATAACCAAGCTGAAGGTCTTGGGTCCTCTGCCATTATGCAAAGGTGGTTGACATAAGTCATGTGAAGGCTTTAAAAGCAACCCACATTTCTTCTTGGACTGTTTCCTTGGCAGTGCTAGAAGAATTTTTTCTAAGTTTTTGAAGGATCTACAAGACAAAGAAGGTTGACAAGTGCTCTGATTTTCCTGTATTTCACCCTGTGTTTGGGAAGAAAAGAGCTTTGGTGTTTTCTTTCCAGTTTCCCACATAAGAGCCTTGGGAAGTGTATGTCATTCCAGGTTTGGAGAGCAGTGCAGCATACAGCATCATCCCCAACATAGAACATGCTAAAGGGGCATTCTACCTCTTTGTAGCTAGCAAGGAATGACAGGAGCACCATGTTTCCTCCTTGTGACACAATTATTCCTCTTTTTCAGCAGGGACTTATCTGCACTTGATAACCAGTGCGCTGGCTCTCACAGGCATGTCCTTCATGACTTGCTGTTTCTGTTTCAGAAAGTAAAGTATTCAGAATGATTTTTCAAGGACTGAAATTTTTTCTTACAGAAATGTTCCTACCACAACCACCAAAACTGCAACCCTAAACACTTCTGTGAGAAAGCAAGTCCTGAAGAAAAGATATATTTTACTTATCTGATCACCATTTTGCCTCAGCTGAGAGGAAGTGCATCAGACACCTCTGATAGGTTTTTGATTTACGTTTACAAGTTTTCTGTATCATGTTCACAGTTTGGAATAGCAGAGTCATGAGCTGAAACATGATGTGTCGGCGAATATGTGTATGTGTGTGAAACGGAAGAGTAAGGAAGGCATTGGAAACTTTAAGTAAAAAGAGGATTTTTAAACCTCAAACTTTGCTCAACCTGAATGTTAGGACAGATTATTAGAAAACTGTTTTTATATCCTGTAGCAATTTTCTTTTTTGTTTGGTTTTGTTTTAACAAGCTCTGCTTGCCAGCACAAAATGAAATCAGCTGGGTCTTGTGCTGTCAAAAAGAAAGGGTTTCCCATTATTCCATTGATTTCATTGTATTAGATTAATAAATCATGCAGTTGGCTACCAAAGGTATGAGCTCAGAGTACACTGAGTAGTGATTCATGCTGTTGCATGCTGAATCTGCTAGGGAAGTTTGTCACTGAAGAGGCAAACACAAACTCTTTATTTAAATTTTCTGGATCAAGGTCTTCTCCCAAAGAAGTCCTAAGTATTAGTGCAGCTTTTGGGTGCCATTATAGCATGTGCAAGTCAAAATAACTGCATAATCCTAATTGTTAGATGGAAATGAGTTCTGCCGAAGCAGGAGAAGAGAATCCTGGACCAGGGCCCCGCCTGATCAGCACACACCTTGGCAGGCATTTACGTTTGCTCAGCATTTTGACTCCTGCTCTGCACCCCTGGGAACTGTCTAGTTGGCTTTATTTTAAAAGAAACAGGAAAAACTCATGCACTCCAAGAGTCATGAAGAGGTGTGAGGAGCCAGCTTGTCCCCGAAGATTGATTTTGAACACTGCATCCAAGAAGTCATGTTTGGACTTGCCTGGTGCCATTAGACTTGCCTGTATGCAGGAGTGGCCTCTGCCAAAAACACTTCAGTGGCATTTGAATTTTTTCAGTGGCAGACTTTTAAGGGAAAAATTAGGTACACACTGCTCTGCCATCACTTGTCATTTACCAGGTCATAACCAGCAACCTCTACAGAACGCCCACACATCCCACTCTCCTTTCCTGCCTCTCCCAAAACCTTTCCCCAAAACTGGATCAGAGCTCCACAGTTTCGGTTGGAGCCTCATTTTCCACTATTCTTGCACTTACTTTCTCCACGGTGCCCCACTGAGCTTGTCTACCACACATATTCAGTGGGAAAAATATGAAAGAAGAAAATTTGTGTATCATGTATTCCATGGGCTAAGCAGGAACTAAAACATTAGGAAGCCCAAACTTAACAGATGTTGGGAATGGATGTTGCTTTTATTCCCATGCTGGCATTTGCCTTAGCCCAGTGTTAGGATCTGTTAATTTGTGGGGATCACTAAGGCAAGTTGCTTCGGTGTGTTTGCATTTGGCACCACAGAGGTGCTGATATCCAGAGGGACCTCCACAGGATGGGGAATGGGCTGAGAGGTCCCTCATCAAGTTCAGCAAAGGGAAATACAAAGTCCAGGTCTGGGGAGGAACAAGCCCAGATACCAGCAAATGCTGAGTGACCTCCAGAAGGGCCTTCCAGCCCCTGTCACTCTGTTGTCTATGATTATTGCAAAACCACAGCAATGTTGTTGGTGCAGCTACAACTGTACTCCTGCAGATGAGTTTATGATGACATTCATAAAACACCCAGCATGGGAAAAAAGTACCCTTGCATGTCAGGTCAGGATTTAGTTTGAGAGAGTGCTGGAAGAGAAGGCGAAATTGTCTAAGGACACTGGGCAAATTGACACATCTTAAAAGATGACATAAAAATTTTTCAGAGGTTCTGACAAAGCTGAGATACCAAGAGGAAAGGAACACACAAGACAGTTGAGTACAGAAGAAAATCCATTTTTATGACTGTTTTGAGGCTCCATAATTTTATCACAACTTAACAACAAGGAAACCAATCTGAAAACAGCTTGCTTATGGCCTGCGAATTCCTCCTCAGAGAGAAAATCCAGAGGTGGAAGAGTTATTTAATCCTGTTGAATAACAAGTACCAAAGGCTGGAAACCAAAGGCAAACAAATTCAAAAAGAAATTAAGCCTGAGGGGAAAGACAAATGCAGGAGAAACTCTTCTTGTTCCCTCCTCTAAGCCACAGGTGTCTTCTGGGCAGGTAAGGGGGGCATGGGTGGAGCAGAAAGGCACCTGGCCAGCAGCTCGGTACAAGCACTGGGGCTAGAAGTGTCTCAGGTAGGTTTGTCCCTCACCTGTGACATGGCTTGCTCACTACCTCCACTCGCAGATACCAGCCTCCCCTTCCTCTAGAGAAGGTCACCAAAGTCCCTCTGGATGGTCCCAAGTGGGCAGGTGAAGCCTGAGAGGACGTGGGGACACCGTTTCTCACTGTAGGAAGGCTCATGGACATCCGTGAAGCAGGATACAGAGATACCAGCAAACAACTCACAGAGCAGGACACAGACATACCAGCAGTGCCCTGCTGTGGCTCAGTCCTTCCCGCCTCTGAGCAGAGCTAAGGGCCTGCTTCTGAACCACCAGGTCTGATCCACACCCTGTCCCATGGTCCAGCTACCTTCTTCCCCACGCCTGAGCCTCTGGTACCACTGTGCCAAGAATGTGAAGCTGGGCACAGCCCCCCTCACCCCACTCCATGGTGCTGGTTTGCAAACAAACTTGAAGTCACCACAGCCTTGCCCAAACAGCAAGAATACGTATAATTAACAAAGCTGGATTCATACTGCCTGCAAATAGCTAACTCACTGGCTGGATTGGGTCAGCTGGATATTTGGTAGGTCCTGCAGGAACCTTGGGCAATATGGGTGCTTTGACTATACAGCCCTTCATTAATTAGGAATGTTTCTGCAGTGTGTTTTTACACATGGATGTACTCTTATATGCATCTGGCAATGAGTTTACTCCTAAGAATGTGAAGTAATTTTTGGCCTCAGAACTGGAAGCATGAGTGTCTGTTTTTTAACTCTCTGCTACCACTGGGGATGCTAGATGAGCCTCTGAAATGCAAGAAATGCCTTCCCCTTTGCTTTAGCGATAGAGAAAAGGTTCTGAGGCCTATGGCTTACTTGTTACTACAGGAAGGGTTTTTTCATTGTAATTAATTTCAGAACTTAACAAATCTTTTTAAAGTAAGCTTTTTGCTATTTTAAAGTAGTTAGGATAAGATTCTGGACAGTCCATAGACAGATAGGTTTGGCTGCATTTTACTGGTAGTGTAGCTGTCATATCTATGTTGTATTATGTTTTTCATTTATTTTTTCAATAAAAGAATTTTTTATTTCCACAGTCTTTGTTTCTGTTAACTTTGGCTGAAAGACCAATATCTTACTGTCACCTAAAAATGCTTTACTGCAGTTTTATGTGTTGAAATCCAAAGAAGTTCTATTAGAAGAAGACAAATCCTTGACATGAAGTTGGATCAGCATTTATTAGTATAAATCCCATGATCTGAATCTCCCAGATCAGATAGTTTTTCTATTGCAGAGAAGGATGAGGTTTAACTAAGTACTGTGCACAGAATTTTTTTCACAGCAGAAAGAATATCACAAATCCTTTCATGTTTGAGATCCATGTATTCAGAGAGACAGCTGGGTAATTTTCCTATGTGTGAAGAGATTAGGGCAAAAGAGATGAACTGTTGATGAACAGATGGTTTGGATGTTAGTTTTATGTTTCACTCGCAGTTTTTAAAGCAGTGCTGTAAAGAGAACCTAAACATGAGATGGTTTCAGTGGACCTGATTTGTAGTATATAAAAAAGGGGATTAATCTTTTTTGTTATCATTCACATTAGGCACAGAATAAAACTAGTGATTTGATTTTGAAGTATGAGCTTTTGGAGTAACAGATGTTCTGGTTTGTGATGCTCACTGCTGTGCATCATGTGTTTTAAGTGACTGAGTAGGGCATTTTTTCTGTTCTGTTTCCCAAAATGGAATAACTCATTGCAACTTTGTTGTCACCAAATACCAGCCTGTAACGTAAACCAGAAAACATGCAAAAAGGAAAATAGCCTATTTTTTCCTCAGAAGACCAGAGATCAGATCTCCTATCTGTCTGTGACTGTTTCCTTTATTCTTGTGAACTTTCATTCTGTGAGAGATGCTGCAGAGGAGAATCTAGCACATGGATGAGAACAGAGATCTTCAAATTCTTAGTCCTACCCTCAGAAATCTAGAGGGAGAGACAGAAAGGAGTGAAGACAAACACACTGATTTTCTGCAAACCAACACCCAAATCTGTTTCTCCGATTTCATCATTCTCAACAGCGCCTGAAAGGCATAAACTCATTCCCTCCTGATCTGGTGGTATTTGGTACCCTCTTTAAACTTAGATGCATGGTGAGGTGCCAGGCTGTGGAAACGCATGCCCCCTTAGTTTTCTGTATGGCCTCCATCCTCTCCTTTGTCTACATCCTTCCATGCTCTAATACTGGCTTCTGGTCACATTACAGCTTAGAAAAGCATGTTGCAGCCCATCACTGTTGCATCTCTGAGGTATTCAGCCTTGCTTGAGTGGCAGCTGAAAGCTCCTGCTGCATCTGTTAAGGTTACATGGGACAAAATGATGAAGGGTAAAACCCAGTAAGCTTCACTTCTGCTAACTGCAAGGTTTGGTTTGACACCAACACTATTACAAGATTCTTATTCCAAAGTTCTCATGTTGATGCCAAATCTTTACCATTACAGTCTAATGTTTTTAGGGATTAATCTTCTGACTCAACACCCTGTCTGGGGATCATCACTACCTTCACAGTCTTCATAATGGGGCTCTTTCTCAGGCTGAGAGAAACACCAGGATTGCCTGCTCTGAGTCCTTCAATCAGCAGCAGAATAAGCAGAAGAGCAGCTTTCAGCTTTCTTCTGCTGATGGTCTTATCTGTCTGAACTGTCTGAAAGTCATTGACACTAGTTTTTTCTTGGCTCTTCTTCTTTCTGAGCTCAGGCTGAAAAGTGAAGATCAAGCCTCTGACCTCCAAGCAGAAGATGGGTAAGGGGAGCAATGCATCTGAGTAAGTCCTGGCGCACGTCAGGAGATACAAATGATGCTGCACTCCTGGAAGGTTATCTCCAGTAGAGTTTTGCAGATGAATGTTGTGATTCAAATAATCTCTGAGACTGACAGTACCTCTGCAGAGATTGGAGGTCAGACCAAGCAAGTCTGGTTTGCAGAGCTGGTGGGTAGACTTGTGAGCATAGCCTTGGGTTCCTAGGGAAGAAGCTTCTTCTGCTGTCAGGAGCCCTTTCACTGTGCAAGGGCACCAGGACACCTGCAGTGTAGATGCAAGGGTGGGCAAAGAGCAGAAACTCACTTATTTGTTTTGTCTGTTTGCACCTGGTTGCCAAAACATATAAATGTCCATTGCAATGATATATGGGTTGCTAAAACACAGACTTGGCTAACCCTGTGGCTGACATGAGAACCGTTGCACTGATGGTCATTTAGGACATCTGGCTTCTCCCAGAGAAATTAGTGGTATCCAGCCAGAATAAACAAGCGTGTTGCACCTGCATCCTCACCAAGAGCAGGCTCCCAGCTCTGTCACTGCCCATGGCCCCTTGTGCTCAGCACAGAGGGCTGTTGTGCAGAGGCTTGTGGGCTGCTTACATGGACTGCTGTTCAAGAGCTGCTCAGTGCAGTGACACCTCAGTGGCTGCACCTGCTGGGCTGGTAGCTGGAGCTTGCACCAGTGTGCCAGAAGAGACCCACAACCCTTAGTTCTCACCATAACCCCTGAGAACTAAGCCTTTGAGTCTAGAAATCATCACCAACAGTAGGAGGATTTTCTAGGAATGCTCCCAGGCATGCAGGGCAGATTCAAGTTTCCAAGTCCAGCAGCAGCTGATGACAGAGGTGAGAAACTGACCATAAGTTCTTGCACCTCTTCCTCCGTATGGGGAGCAGGAGGAAAGGCAGTGGCTGGGGGAACACTCCTGCTTGCCAGCTTTAGCATGGAGATATGGCTTTTCTCCTCATTTTTGCACTTCCCACCATGTCTCCTTGTCCTTGCCTGACCTCCCTGGCCAGTGTCTGATGGGCCTTCCCAGCCCTTTTGCGCTGTATAAACTGTCGACAGCTCCCCTCAGGGGAATCTCCATTCCTTCAGTGGGCGCATGGCAATGGTGCAACTCAGTCTTCAGGGCAACACCCAAGCGTTTTTGCTGTGGCTGAGAAAAGATCCCCGAAAATAGGGCAGTGAGATGTGCACATGGGATAGAAGGCTCCTATCCTAACACATCTTGTCTTCCTGAGCAGGTTGGGATGCTGGATTGCTCCCTTACTCATCATCGGTGACTGTCTGGGATGGAAAGTGATGAAGCTAGAGGTTTTGCATTGCTAGGATCTGTGTAAATTTTACAAAATCATGTCATGACTCCTACACATTATCCAAACCCAGTGTGGGAATATGAGCTAAAGCGGGAGTAATCACCTCTGGCTTGACACTAGAGTTGTTATGGAAAATGAATACATGGTTCAAAAGCTGATTTCTATAATAAATTGCTTCCTACTTCCACTGCTAGTAACTGGATTCAATATGTCCACCAGTCTGAAAAATAAGCCAGGACTGTGTCTTAATTGTACTAAATCATTAAGTACCCATCACTCTTCCCCCTTTGTTGTGGTTGTTATTTTGTCAACTGTTTGTCAAACTTTTACCTCGGTAGTAATCCAAGTGTCAAAGTTGTGTATCCACTACTTAAAGAAAGAGACCACGGCCATAAAAATTTAAGTTGAAAACCATTAAGTCTCTTAGATGTTTTTGTTTCATAAGAGCCAAACTCTTCTGTTCACTGGCTTTGTAAATTGCTGCACATGAAAGCGTACCACGAAACATGGGAAGCATGTCATGATTTATGTTCTCTGTCCTCATCCTCTTTGAAGTGACACTGGGCTCCCCTGGCAGCACAGCAGAAGGGATGTCATGGTACCAGACCTGGGGGAGTCCAGGGGCAGGTGGCTGCACACCATGGCAATCACATGTACTGCCCAGCTCCCCGTGAAGTAGGGGGTCTGCACAGGGCTTGCAGAGCTTAGCTCCTGGCCAAGGAGGGGTGGAGCACTGTCCCATACCTTGTAAGGAGCGGGGCTGCCCCAGTCCCATAATGCCCTGGGGATGAGGCCCATGGAGCTGGACACTGCAAGAGAGGCAAGGGCTGAGCCCACAGACCAAACAACTCATGGTTGTGGCTTTTATTTGGGTCAAGGGGGCCTTTCTGCTCCTTGGTCACATAGACATGTAGAGTGGTCACCCTGTCCGAGAGGCAGGGGGAAAGACAAGAACAAAAAGAGTGAGCATAACTACTGCCTTAAGAGCACTTTGGAAGAGGGTACAGGTGTTCACCCTGCGGTCCACAGTGTTTTCTTGAGATCCCTGGGAACTAGATGCTGTGGTTTTGCCCACCTTGGGGCTCCCAAATCTTTCCTGTTTGTGCACAAATAGCAAGGTGAATAATTACAAAAGAAAAACAGGACTATGCAGAATATGAAGTTTCAGGAAAATGTGTTCCAAATCCATAGACATGAGAAGCTCCATGAATACAATGTAGTGCTGCTTCCTTTGTTTTGCTAACCAAGAAAACTGAAAAAAAAAGATATACAGTTTTTAGATTATTTTATTCACATTGGAGCACCTCTTGACACAGGAAATTTCTATTATTCATTGAACAGTGATGCAAGGTATGAAAACCAATCCCACCTCTGTGTCTAGAGGGACTGTGTTACCTTAGATCAGCTGTCATCCAGGAACTTCCCAGAAACCTGAGAAGGGGGTGCTGTAAATATTTATGCTTATGAACAGTTTTGTGGACTTTCCTGGGACTGGACTTGATAGTAAGGCAGCAGGTAATGAGTGCTTGCAGAACTGGGAACATTCTTCCTACTCTATGGAAAACTACATTTTTAGAGAGGATCAAAAACCTCACTTATTGTGGCAAAAAATAAGGAAAACCAAGTTATTTAAGGGATCTGAAAACAGCTTTGCTTAGGGCAGCCAAAGTAAAGAGATTTTTAGATTTTTTGGGGGTAAGTTTTATGAGAAAGTTTGCTGCGGTATTCTTACTGAAACCACTATTGAAATCATGAGAACCTTTTTTGCTTCAGAAAGACAGAGACAGACCTTATTTAGTAGCTTGCTGAGATTACAACCCTTTCAGAACTGGTGTTCATGGAGCTTTTGGACTAAATCCAGCATCAATCAGGTGTTTCATCCCATCTAACAGTTCGAAGTGAAAGCTCAGTGTTGGGATGCGTGCAAGCAGGAACAAAGTTGGGGGACCAAAGCCTAGTTTAGGGAAATGTACAGTCGTGATTAGCTGTCCAAGGAACCATCTGCAGCTGTCAGATAAACTTCTGCAGTTGCTAAGCACTGTCTGTCAGTGCTATTTGTATGGTTAAATTTCACTTCCGTTGCAATTATAGTCCTGTCAGTGGAGTGACTGAAGTTGCTAATTTGGCTTCTTTAGTTTCTTCTTCATGCTTTTCCCCTCCATTTGCACTTAAGATTTTCTAACACATTTTTTTTGCTGCTTCCCTCTGGCATACATTTGTTACTCGGGAAACCACAGACCAGTCGTTATGAGAAGAATTTGCCTGTCACTCGCGAGTGCTGTGCGAAGTATGTTTATATAGCATTTTGGAATTTACGCAGCAGTTTAGGAAATGTGTAGGCATTCAGATGATTTTTCCTAGGATCACATACATGATGGCATGCCATATATATTTTAGGTGCAAGACATGTGCAACAGATAAAGTTTAGTTTCTGCTATTCTTAACTGTTATTCTGAACTGACAAGATGGAATGTGGGATGCCCAGTGATCTCTTTGCAGCTTCTGGGTGTTGTATCCCGTGGCAGTGGTCACCTGGCAGGGCTTGGTGGGTCAAACCTTGAATTCACTGACATTCACTCTTTCCCACTCCTGTGCTGTAAACCAAACAGTGGATGCTCACTACTCCAGGTGTATCAGTCTCATAAGGACTCTTGCAGGGAAGGAAAGGGCAGGACTGTGCTCCTGTGACTGCCAAGACACCAGCATGACGGGAGCATGGCTCTGAATCCTGACTCATTAAAAAGCATTGTCCCTCCAGCATGCTTGCCAGCTTGCTTAAATATACTTCATTTTTGCTGTATGCTGTATCCGTTGTTAACTGAAAAATGTTTTCTTGATGCTTATTTTTGCCTCTTTTTTCTACTAATGTGCAGCACACCATGGACCATGGTGTGTCAGGAGGGGGCAAGTCTCAGAAAAAGATGTTTTGAGGGGGCTTTTGTACCTGCTGGTCACTTACACCTGGCTTTTTCCCTATGGACAGCAGTGTAGGCACATGCAGCTCAAAATAGCCAGTGCAGTTAGAAATAAAGGCACTAGTTTTTAAACTGCTTTCTTTAGTTTTTAACAATAAACACAGTTCCTAATATTTCTTGATTGAAAAAAGCATTGAGTTTTACATTTATCTTACCTAGTTTTTAACCTACCTCTGTGCCTTTATCCATGAGAAAGTAATTTATTTATTTTAAAAACAAAAGGAAATAACTTCTGTGGGATCTGTTACCTGTCAGAAAGCCAGGAGGCCTGGTTGAGATTCCTGATCTACAGCATTTTTTTTGCTATTAGCCTTTTACAACTGGCCACTGCATGGTCAAACCAACCACTTTAGACCATGTGGCACAGACTACCATAGTTGATTCCATTTGTTGATGCCAAGAGCTTCCTTAATTTACCTCCTTGAATCTTTTTACATAATTTTTTGCAAGACTTCTCTAAATATTTGTTCAGATCATCTTTCAAAGGAGTAGCAAAGGGTTTGGCACTCAGATACCAAACTTTTATAACAGATTAGATGTTCATCTCACGTTACTCCGAGACAGCAACAGCAACAAAGGCAAAGTTAATGATCTCAGGGAAGAAACATTTTTGGGTTTTTTTATATTTGATGACCTCTCATGGTCTTTAGCTTCATTTATTTGGCTGATTTTGAATAGACACTGTACTTTTTCATGCTTCTGAGAAGAATGTTTAATCTGATGGTATCCAGTGCCTAAGAAATGTGCAGTAGTTGAGGACCTTTTTCCCGAAAAGGTATTACAAAAGGAGAATCATTTTAAGCGGTCAACATCTGAGAAAGGATCCTCCAAATCAGTTTCTGTTCAAAAATATTTCCTGACTAGAAATCAACTTATGTTTCATTACTGAAAAACTCTAAGAGTACATGCTTGATATAAAGCTTTTTTGTAGTCCTGCTTAACCATATTTCTTGAATCAAGGCCTAAAATTATGAGGCCTTCATTTACAAGAAATGGTTTTATTGCCATTAATTACTTTGACATGTTACAGCAGCTTCACAGAGGGGCTGCTTGGTAGGAGGTCCGTAGCTTGAAGTGAGCCGTTATGTATGGAGAGCATGAAAGTTGTTTAATTTTAATTGACATCCTACTTTTCCTATATATGTCTCTGAGAAAAAAAAAAACTAAATCTGTCTGGAAAGACACAACACTGATGCCATTTGAAACAAGGTGTGTTGCCGTCTTCCCATCTATGACTCAGACATTATGCCCATAGAAAAAAATCTATTGCTATTTTTTTCCTTTTTTTTTCCTTTGGTGATATAAAAACCCAAGCCATTGAAAATGGACATACTGCAGGAACAGAAAAATTTCCTCTAAGGGTGAAAAGAGAAACAGATGAATTAAGAAAAAAACAAGGACTCCCTGACCCCATATTTTCCTACTGAAGTAGTACACTACTCAGGAATTAAAATGAGTGCTAGCAGATGGGGAGTGGAAAAGTTTGCTGCTGCTAACATTGAGGTGATACTGCTCTATGTAAATGTAAAAGTAAGGACTGTTTCCATTTCAGTCTGCACATTTGTTTTGCTTGCACTTTCCAGACTCATCTCCCAGGCATCTGCACATGCTTGGTCACTGGTACATGAAAAAAGCTAGGAAATACACTTTCTCTGCTCTTCTGTCTCTCCCTCAGGTATGTGTCCTTTGCAGAAGACCCTACTGTACTTCTGGATGACCAAGAAAAACTCTCAGCACTTGAAGAATAAATAAAAATATTCTAGGCTGGTGTTCACAAGCCTCTGTTCAACAAAATACTTATATGCCTGCTTAAATCCATCAGTGAAACACTGAAGCATTTTAATGCTATCTCCATGCTCAGTTTCATTAGTTTTAAACCTACATTGAAAATCAGATGCACACTGATGGATGTTTAGAAGAGTATTGTCTTGCCTAGAGTCTCAGGACCCTCAGAGCTAGGGGTGACCCACTTGCCAGGTAGTTCCTCTTCTCCTGTAAGCAGCAATGATTCAGAGTCATGGCTGTTAACATGGAAGGGCTGGTGGTCAATTCCATCTAACAAAAGGATGTGCAGAATGGGGTGGATGAGCACTTTTTTTCTGAGATCTGTATTTGGTGGCTGGATGGCTGAGAGATCTTACTTTTGTTTAAAGAGGAAATGGAAGCAAAGGCATTGCTGGGAAGCTCTTGTGATCTTTCCCAGGAATGTTTCTTCAGAGGCTCTGCTGTTAATTACAAACCTCTCCAGCCCAAAGTCAGACTGAGAAGTATTTCAGGGTATCAGAATATATTATCTCAAGCAGGAGTGATTTCGTGTTTGTAGGCAGTTAGGAAACACCCATTGCACAAGTGGGGCAGGAGCCACCGAGGACTACATCCAGTCTATCACCTGCCCATCGCCAGCCATGTCAGCTCTTCCCTAGGGCAGAGTAGCAGCCCTCCTGGAGCACTGATGGACATCCCTACAGAGGCAATGGAGTTTTGCCATTTTTCATTAGCTGAGGATATGGCCTGAAGGGAACTGGAATAATACACATGACAAGCGAGGCAGGAAGGAGTGGGGGGCACTTTTGGTACAAAAGGAACCTTAACTTTACCAAGTTTTCAATTAAAAACAAGTGTGAAAAATAGAGAGATGAGGGGAAATCGCCCACTGATAACAAATACAAATGGAGAGCCAGAGCAAACAGACTTTACAAGAGGGTTATGAAGAGGTTACCATAAAGTTTCTCTTCACCTTTTGACCCCTACTATGAGTCACTCCAAGATAAGACTGAGCAGAGAATTGTCATATGGGAAACTAAGAAAAGGCAGCACTTCTAAGCAAATAAGTGCTCTACCCAGGGGGAATTACAGATGTAAAGCTTATCTCTCTTTCTTTCATATCATTTATTTTTGTGTTTCTGGGCATTGCTTTAGGCATTTGAGGTTCTGGAAAAAATCCTAGCCTTAAGCTCAGGAACTGGTAAGTAAAAAGAATTAAAGAAATATAGTAGCACCCTTTGCCATGTAAATGGAAAGTTAATTGTCTATACAATCCTCCCCTCTCCACTGGAGCTCCATTAAGCAGCAAGCAACTTTTATAGAAAGACTCCATGAATTTCAGAGGAGTTTCTAATGGGACACTTGAAATCCTTGGAAGTCTTCTCTTGATGTCTGTGGTAGAATTCATCCCATGTTCTGCTGCTGATGCTGGGTGGTTTTGCTGCCTGTTACCAGGCAAGTCTCTGAGCTAATGATAGCCTGTGCTCATATTTGGGTTTGCAGAAGTCAAGCACAGAGTTGTGGCAAGCAGAGCAGAGCAGAAATATAACTGGCTCCTCTCCAGCTGGGTTTTGCAGACAGCTACTCTGCTAGCAAAACTAAGCAAATTTTGTTACTTGGTGGGTATATCTGCGTAACACCATTGTGACCCACCATGAAGCTGGAGCTGTGATTGCTGTTGGATAGCCCATTGTACAAAGTGGCGCTCTGTACAAAGTACAAAGGCATGTGAAAATGTCTTGAGCTTGTCCTGACATGCATTTGGTTAGGGTCTTATCTGATTTATTGGACCTTGACACATAAGATTGGATTGCCCTCTTTTGGTACTGAAGAAAACGCTACCATGGGATCACATTCCTCTCTCTCTCTGAAAAAAAAAATAATTTATCTGCTAACTGAGGGCCCAGCCCTTGAGTGATTGTCACTGAACTTGTACCAGCAGTGTTGAACCCAGGTGGAGGGATGTGCAGAGCCAAGTGCTGTGAAACCAAGCCATGAAATGGTGAGGTATGCTACACAGAAGTATTTTTGGAATACCACTTCTTTATAAAGGATCAGTGATAATGAACCAGGACAAAAGAACCAGCAAGTAATTCAAGCAGATGGTGTTTCCACATACTCCCAGTAATTTCTCTAACACAGTGCTTCAGCAGTGCCTTATTGTTGAGGAGTGGATGACATACAATGATAAGAAATGGTCTGGTTTTATTTTTAGTGATGTTCTTTCTTCATACAAGGAGTTTAATTTTATCTGCTCTGACACTACCTTTTAACAAATTTAAGTTCAGTGAGTTTTGTTTGCATTGGAAGAGAGACATACATTTTCTCAGATCAAAATTGGCATTCATCACCTTGGAAAGAGAGACTGTATGAATTAAAGCCTACCAATGCAAATCTCAGCAACTGCCCTCTCCTGTCACCTCTCCCCTGCTTCAGCTCAACTCCTTGCAGGTACTCAACACTGCCTTCCCCCCAGAAACCTGACAGCCATCACATGGTACAGTTGATGTGATACTGACTGCCACCACACCATTGAATCTGCTCATGCATTTAACTCAACTCCTCTCTTTTGCATTCTCTATTTAGACAATGTCCTCTCTGGAATAAATTACTGGAACAGGGAAACCTACCTTGGCAGTACTTTGATAAAGAAAAAATAATAGCAATAACAGTAATAAAAACAGTGATAATAATTACGGCAGCAGAAACAGAATAAGAAGGTTATTCAGTTCACTCTTCAGTGAATACAGTTGCTTGGAAAATTGAATCAGATCGAATCCCTTATAAACAGCCAATCCATTAAAAAAATATATGCAGAGGGCTGAGGTACTCGCCTATCAGCTGTATCATGGTAACAGTCCTGCAGGTGCTCTTGGAGCATGACAGACAAAGTAAGGCATCTTTATATAGTTCCAAGAGTAAAATGTTTAAGATAAATGTCATCACCTTGAAATTACTACAGATATGCATAGGGTAAGTGTCATTGCTCAGCCCATGCTGAGAAGCCTGTTGATCTGCCATAGTGTCACCTTGCACTGACAGCTGGTCAAAGACCCGGACCAGATGAGGTATCATTAACTACCCAGGATGCCTCTGTGCACCAAGATGCCAACAACCCCTCAGAAGTCCAGGGTGTAGCATTTTAATAACATTTAACTGACAGATGAGCCTGTGTTTTCAAAACAATTTTGCTAATCTAAAACCAAATGGCAGATAAGCTTTGAAAAAACATGCAAAAAAACCCTCTTGGAAAATTAAAAAGTTTGGCCATAAATGCCCCCAAAAGTTCCTTTTTATTGTTTTGACAGAAGAAAAACAAGTTAGAGGATCCTTCCCAGACTTACAGGGCCAATTTCAACCTCAGCATGAGGGCATCTCCACCAGCAGATGTTTAATTTATTGCACTGAACTGCTGGAACGTCACATTTGAGGCTGCCTCTTTGATTGATATGTGAAAGTTAAGAAGAACCCAACCAAAATACCACAAACTTAAAGGAAACAGATCTTGTTTTGCTGTCAACAGCCTGACAGAGAATAGGCAAGGCCCCATTTTCCTCACAACCTCTCAAAGACTAACTTGATCAAGGCATTTGAGATAAATAAAGATGACATGGTCATGCTGGGACAGGAAACACGCCTCCAGCAGTGGCAACAGAGTGTGTATGTGTTTGCTAAGAAAAGGGCAAGGGTCTTACTTGTTGTCTCAAGTGTCAACTTTCTGCTTCAAAAGGCTTTTGTGAGCAAGTGTGAACATGCTGGGCCTTTGCTGTCCCAGCCATTGACTGAGGTGGGAAACCAGGACCTTCTCTAGAGACAACAGTTCATGTACTGCAGGGAAAATAATCCTGTTTTGGGGTTTAAATTACTTTTTGTAGTAATAAAGCTGAAAACACCAGTCTGTTTGAAACTTTAAAAAAAAACACTCAAGAGAGTGAGAGATGTTTTCCCAAGTCCATAGCAGGACCCCAAGAAGTAGGATCTTGTCTGTTCTGAGTTCCTGCCTGCTCTGGCTGAGGCAGGAGAGTACGTGACAATTATCAGGCTATTCTGGTGCTACAGCTTTTCTCCAGTAAAAATTCCATCCTGAACTCAAGACAAGGTTGGTCCATGCTCACATGCTTCTGCAAAGCCATTAGTTTTTCAATAAAACAGATTTTTTGACCAAAAAAGGTGTTCTGAAAAGCATTTTCTTGCATCAGGTGCTTTTGCACTTGTGTCCAAATGTCCATAGTACCAAGTGCTTTTCCAACAATCAAATATTCTGCATTCTTCAGTAAAAGATCTGAAAAAAAGTGTTTAAAACTTGCAAAATATAAGGGAGATCCTGTTCCTGCAGCCAGATAAACCTACAGTGGAGAGCTGGTTTGAACATTTTAATGGCATTTTTAATTTTGTATCCAGATACTAGTTGGATGGTGAAAATGTTTTACAGGGGTATAGAACTTGCAAAAGTATTTATGACACGATAGCTCCCGAGGCACTGAGATAAAGGCAAATAATATAGAGACAGGAGATGTGACTTCATTCTGCTTTGTGAAAGCATTTTGGCTTTTTCCTAGTCTGGAATAAAAACAGCTTTAGGCTCCCTTGTAAGTCTGTCCCATAGCAGTGTCACTTCCTGCTGAGTCAGATAACAGTGCTGACCAGGTGCTTGGTTTTTCTAGCACTTTGTTGGATTTTTGAGAAAACTGTGGAATAAACTATGAAAAGGAATAGCACAGCCCATGCAAACCCCCTAGACACCCTCATCTTTCATTTTATGTTCAATTCATCTTATCCCAGCTGTGATGCTTCTGTTTTCAGCACGCCACAGGCATTTTAACTGATGATATTCAAGTGCCTCAGAGTTTTCCTACTTTCAGCCCTTAAAAGCTGTCACAAGGGCACATAGGAAGAAGAACCCATCATCTTCCTGTAAAACATTATGTGGCCAGTGGGAAGAATGTCTGCAACATTTCTTCAAAACGTCTTGTAGCTATTGGAAGGACCTCCCATGGATTAGAACTAGGGTCTTGCCAAGTGTTGAAAGCTGTTTTCAGACTCGGGGCAGCAACAGCTACCTTCAAGTGAGAATCAGAACTTTTTCATCTTGAATATACAATGAAAAAGAAAAACTAATTCAGACGTAGTTTTCAGCTTACCATTCTTAACGTTGAAGAAGCTTGACCACAGGACATATACTAATAGACTAGGAAGGTTCAAGGTTGAGCAAGGCAGAAAGGCTGACCACATCCAGCCAGAGGTGCCTGGGTGCTGGAGTGGGGTGAAGCAGTCACTGGTCTCCCCCAAGGGTGCTGCCATGAACTCTCCTCTGTGCTTCCCCCTGCTCTCACTGCCAGGGCTGCCAACTCGCAGCAGCTCTGCAGAATGATAGTGATGTAAAACAGCTGTGAACTGAGAAGTGAGCTATTAGGACAAGGTTTTGCACTCAGAGGATAGTTGAGCAGTGGAACAGGTGATGCCAAAATTTAGCCCCCAAGAAAAACGGAAAAATTGCTTAGAGACACCAAGCCTGACAGAGTTCAAGAAGGATTTGGACAATGCTCCCAGGCACATGGTGTGATCCTTGGGGACGTCCTGTGCAAGGCCATGAGTTGGACTTTGATGATCCTTGTGAGTGTCTTCCAACTCAGAATATTCTATGACTCTATGAAATCTCTGTCATAGAAACAAACATTAACATTTCTTAGTTCTATTGTCTGCTTGTAAGATCATTTTTTCAGTCTGTTTTAGGACTGGTGATTTTCAGGAAAATCACAACAGCTACCTTACATTAATCAGCATATGGTCTGTAGACAGGCCTGAATTTTAGGATTTACGCTTTCCCTGTTTGAGAGGAAGATGTCTCCCTAGTCCTGCTTCAAAGATACAGAGAGAGAAGAAGAGTCTTCCTCTGAATTTTATTATTGTAAAAATATGTTCATCATGAAAGAAAATGTCCCATATGTTATCTGTGCTTTGCAGCACACACACGGCCAGAGCTTTCTTCTGGAATGAAATTAGGCAACGGCGTAATTAATTTCATGCACCACATGTGCTGTCTTTCATTTCAAGGATTTCACTGTGCTTTTCAAATGTCAATTGCTTAAGGCACACAGCTCAAGTAGGTATAACTTATCGGTTTTCATGATATTTATTACCAAGATCATTTAAGTGGAATCCAGGTGTTCTGGGATAGAAACCCTTCCTCCTCAGCAGGCAGCACTCCCTGGCCCTCGGGGAGAGACAATTCTCTTCAAAGTGATTCCCAGGAATTCATTTCCTCAGCCTGTGATTAGATTTTCTAGTTTTTTTCAGTTCTGTGCTGTGGCCTTTTACGTTTATGCAGCTGGGCACACATCTGAGTTCTGGGGGCGTGGATGCCCAAATTGACGATCTTGGTAAGACTTCTTCCAAAATGCCATGAGACCCATCTCTTACCAGGGGTCACTGACTGTTCACAGAGAGAACCCAGACTTCAGCTGGAACAGAAACCCACATCACTCATAGGAATCTTCTTGGCCTTTGGGGGACAGTGCCTGAACACTCCTTGGTTTGTCTTGTAGGTGTGCCATGTGCTCTGCGGCTCAGCAGTGCCCTGCTCCTCCATGAGGAGTCCTCACAGGCAATGTCAGCAACTCCTGGATCAGCATTCCCTTGCCAGGGCAAAGTCACAAGAGGGCCAGAGTATAGTCAAGTTAAAAATTAACCTGGATCTTCGGGAACTTTTCATCGGGTATACACAAGCAGATAGGTTTGCCATAAGTGAAAAGCAAGCATGGCTGTTTTACATCCCACACTACTCATGAGGTAGCCTGCCTGTGTGCAGAAGTATGATATGAGTATATACTTGCCTGTCGACTCCACATCAACTGGGATGTTTTTCAGTCCTTTATTTAGACTGACTGTGAAATGATTAAAAAAATAATATCTGAATGCCTGAGAGTGAATATTGCACCTGCATTTGACTTTGCAAAGTGTTTAAGCTACTTTAATTTTAATCCCCTATTTTTGCCCACTCATGTGGTTGCGAATTGAAAAACAACCCTGAGCCTTTAAAAGTGACTGAATTGCATTGATTTTACTCTGGTAGATTTTATAATTTTTTTATAGAAGTAGGGTAACCAAGTGCTTTAACACCATAGTTTTCTACACAACTAGTTATAGTCATCCTTTAAAGTGAATATGGAACACTCATTACATGAAACCTGTGCACACTGTGTTCTAAGCAGTGCCAGTGCAGTTAAGCCCCAGTTTATAAATCTGTTAGTATTATTGACAGCAACGTGTATCTTTTAACACTTGTCAAGAAGGATATGATGCATCAGAAGTTAGGCTATATGTATGGGCATCTTGTACTTATCTGGCTAAGTTTACACACAGTATCTGGAAAAAAATACCACTTTCTATTATTTGACCTCTGTTATGTTGAATACAGAGAGGATAATATCACCAGTGTTTTGAGTAATGTGTTAGCAAGGGACCAGGGATTTTGGAACAATCAAAAGAAAATCTGAAAGGAATGGATGTATATAAAAATGTTTTCCTGAGTGTTATGGTTTTTACTGATTTCCAGGTCTTCTGTCTTTAATAAATGGCTTCATTTCATTGCAATTCCCCCTATGAGATCATCTACATTTGAACCAAAGTACTGAAATGTCTTTTGACCAAGATGACTATTATGAGATAGATTTACAGAGTACATTGACAGAGGCATGTTCTTAACTTGGTTTTTTGGCACTGAAAGATGTTCATGGAGAGGGGAGAAGCAGAAAAGTTTCCACACCAGTATTGGCAAAAGGTTTCTGTGGACAAGAAGAGAACCAGGGCTAGAGTATCTCCTCAGAAATTATTAGCTTCAGGCAGAGCTATGGGAATTGACTGGCTCTGCCTTTTTGTGCTAGGGGGTGACTTGGGGTCCTGGTCCCCAATAGAAGGTGTCAGTAAGCAGACTATTTTGGGTATGTAGCAGTAAAGAAAAGTTCTCCCTGATGACAGCTTTGGGGAGAAAAAACAGAGAGGTTAGGCAACTTGTCTAAGACAGGCTTAGGAAATCTCTAATAGGTTCAGAACTAGCTGACATCTGTAAAATAAAAGAGAGAGAGAAAGAGAGAGAAAACAGCTGCAACAGAGTTTTGTAGACTGTAGCTGAAGGGGTAAAGACAACGGTGGAACTGCCAGTATCTACACTGGTTTAAATTATGCCTCTTACCTTCTGTAAATAAATTAAATGGTGTAAATGCAACATATAAGGAGTTGTACTGCCTTAGCTGTATTATCATAATTAAAAATATGCTGATCTTGCCTATAGAAAAGGGTTCAGCCTCAGCAGACAGAGAATCGACACGAGTAGCCTTGCAAAATCCCTGTTCGTTTGGGCACTCTGACCCTTTATGCTGTCTTCTGGACCTGACCTTCTGTGTGCAGTCCATTTCTGGCCCTGATGGGACCTCCAGTGCCTTATCTTCCTTGTACGAAGTTAGCTGCAGCACAGGCTGCTCAGGTTTGTAGATAGCCATGTGGAAATAATCAACAGCTACAAGCAGCCTTCGGCATAGCAAAAGGTGCTGTTCGATACACAAATTAAAAAAAACCCAGCTTTCCTTGTGAGAAACACTTGGGGCTCAGTCCTTACCAAGCTAGGCTTAAGATGAGTGCAAAGGACAGAATTATTTGGAGGTGACAGGAAATAGTGCTGTGGCATCTGGCACAGAGCCAACCAGAGACTAAAGTGACTCCCAGCACTAATCAGAGGGCTGGCAAACCTCTGCTCTAACATCTGCCATCTCCCCCCTCTGTGGGCATGCTTGGAGTTGCAGCTGCTGAAGCACTCCTGGTTATGCCAGCCATCATCGTTTGTCTTTGATGAGCAATTGGCAGCTACCCCTTAGCACAGGTTTTCTGGTTTCAATCCAGGATAGATTGATACTGGTCTATTGATGTACCAGGGCCTTACAAGCATTTTACATGACCTGCTTCCCTCTTACCAGAGGGCAATCTGATTGCTGGAGACAGCCACTGATAGAGTAAAAATGCTGATAGGAATTGGCGCACTGTATGAGAGGGGGAGCCCCACAATCTGTGTTTAGAAAGGACAGGAGTAAATCTCAAAACTAGTTTTAAAAAGGTGTTTCACCAATAGGTGCCAAAGTCCTGACTCATTCAGCCAGTGCCTTAAATCAATAATTGTTTCCTATGGGCAGAATGTGTCACATGCATGTCACCATTGCTTCACTGAGCTTCAAAGCCCTGTATAAGCTCATATATAGCTGAATTGAAAAGGAATAATTTTACATGGCAATTTATCTTTAGAGCATTCAGGACTCTGGGAAAAAGTGCTCTAGGAAAATATCTGTCTTCTTGTATGTTGCTTTCTGTTGACATAAAACCCGGAAATTTAGGGCACTGTGTACAAACATATGCTTGCCAACATTTGTCATTCAGAAAACAACAGATTTCAGTCAGTTTTGGTCCATCCCTGAGGCACATCTCACTCCTCAGTTGTACTAGCAACAGCATATCCTGTGTGGAGGTACATGAAGGAGAAAGGAGAGGCACAAGAGTTCCTTGGTGCTGTTCATACCTTTGGAGGTATGAACCAGTCAGCAAGTAGAAAGCCACAAGCAGAGCCTGAAGTTCCTGAGGAGACACAGGCAGGGAAGAGGTACAATAATGAACAAGCCTCTGTCACCTCTGGAAGGAGACGAGCTTGAGTAGAGGTGACTATAGGAAGAGAGAGATTTAAGCAATTTGGCGAGCAGAGATCCCCAAATATTACACCACAGAGCATGGGGAGGGAGTAAGCAGGAGAGGGGCAAGGGCTTGCGGAGGCAGCTGTCTTTTCCCAAAAGGGCTGGAGCTGGCAGGTCAGCAGGCTTATTCAAACTCCCCATCTCCCTAAGGATGAGCTTTGATCCCATGCTGTTGAGGGCTTAGTATTTGTGAGCAAGTGAAAAACAGGCCAGAAATGTACAGCTTTATTAACTCTTGTGAAAACATTTACACAGGCCTGTTTTCTTTATTCTTTCTTGGAAACATCTTGGACCAGACCTCTTCAATTTAGACAGCATCTCCTTTCCTGAAGCATCCTGTGACAGGGAGTATCAGCTCTCTTGGTCTTGTGAGACAGAGGTTAGCTGTGTTTTGGCTAAAGAGAGTCAAGTCCTATAGCTTGCTTTTTCCTTTCAGCTCTCTACAAAAACAGCACATACAGATGGGTTCAGACTTATCAGTCCCAGCTGTTGTACATGATGGGCAGAAGGGAGGGACCAGCAATCATTCTGCTGGAGAGGAGTTACAACATAAGAAAATCCTGGTTCTAGAGCACTGGGAATCTTAACTTTGCCCACTATAATAAGAAAACCGAGTGGGGTTTGGTTTTTTTTTTGGTGCAAGAGCATGATGGAGAGTGAAGAACATCTTTTGTCACATATCCCAAAGCTGGGGGTTAAATTGGGATCCTCACATTGTATTTCCCACATTGTTGCAGGATTACTGCAACAACTATAGAGACTGGATAACTGCACCCATCCCTGGGATTGCATGCTGGATATTGCAGTACTGTCTTCATGGACTAAGACACATTTAGGTGTCCAAATGGGTGATGGGTTCCCACAATATGGCAACATTTTAAGAGGAACAGAAGTTAGTTCTACCAGCTGGTTAAAGAGAAGAGCTTTCTAGCTCCTTCTTGGGTAACATTTGAGAAAAGAGAGCTTGTATTGCAGGAGTTATCTGATACAACAGAGTCCAATACATTAAAACAAAGGAGGACAGGTACAACTGTAACTGGATAAATGGGGATTTTGGTGAGTGAAGAGTTTTTACTGCTATTGTTCATCAAGAAAACATTACCCATGATTGGATGACATGTTTTAACCAGAACAGGTCAAACAGGCAATGCAGCACTATATTAATTGCAGACAGAGCTGCTGAAACCTTTAGAGATTCAGCTTGTGTGTGGAATACAGTTTGAAAGCTTTACACTTTCATCTGTTTAATCAAGTATCTACTTGCTCTTTTGAATATCTGCAAAAAATGTAGCAACACATTCCCCACTGTTAGAAGAAATTTGACTTATCTCTCCCAGAAAGGTTACTTTGGGGATTCTTGAAATGATTCAAAACAAATTGAGTCTATTTCTTGACCAACATGTTCAGTACTTAACTAGGAAAAGACATTAGGAATAACTTTTGCAGTATAATGGACAGTGAAGCTTTAGAATGTTTTTCCTGTGGAACCCATAGAGTTTCCATCACTGCAGGTCTGTAGGAAGCGATTGAACAAGTGCCAGTCAGCAATTACTTAGTTCTCCCTACCCAAGGGTAGGGAATGGAGTGGACAGTCATTCTGTTCTCTTTCTACAAGGGAAACACATGTTCATCCAGAAAAAAATAGGACAGAAGTTTCATGTGTTGTTCTCATCAATGATCTCATTGCTGAAAAGGTCCTGAATAAGCAAGAGGATTATTTTAATGAGTGTAAAACATAACTTTAAAGTAACTGAGCTAAGTCAGTAAGTATTCATTAGAATTTGGTAGAATGCACTTTGTGTGATGGGATCCTCAGGGAAATTTTGCTCACATGCTTGATTAGGCATCCTAGATTCTAAATAGGCTTTTTAGTGAGTTCAGTTGAAAATCATGAAGTATGGTGAGGTTAGAAGAGACTTGGGGCCATATTTTATGAAATGAGCCTGAAGTTTATGTAAGGGGCCAGCTAATCTGAGGGAGCAATTCATCAGGTTTTTCCTTTGCCTCTCTCCTAAGTCCTTACATGAGAGGAAAAAAGCTGACGGGATCCAGATGGATTGAGCATGTTAGTCAGATTATCCCTGTGGATGGTCTTCATCTGCTCACACTGCTCAGTCAAAAAAAATCAACTGGCACACCCTATCACATTTAGAAAAGCAGGAAAATATCTATAGGTCAGCTATAACTGAATCTTTTTTCTGAACTAAAAATATGCCGGATAGGTGACTTTTGAGGTAAACATAATATTGGCAGTGATATCTAGAGCAGAAAGGTTTGTGATTCTCTATTTTTTAAATACCTAAAATATTAAAAAATGGCACTTAAAAATCATTTATGAGTAACTCATGTTCCCTTTTCTCTTTTCATCCCTCCAATCAAAATTGTACACAAGTCTCTGAAGGCAACTGTCTAAAGAAATCTTTGTATGCAGATTTCAGATGGCCCCACATCTCAGACTTTATCTTGCTCTTATCTGAAGGTAAGTATTTCTTCACATATCACTTTTAAGAAAAGCTGATCAGTGAGAGAGACGTGTCCTTTTTTTAGTGAGTATTTATACACACAAAAAAATTATTTGTTTATCTTGGGGCAAGAAACCACCTTTTGGCTTTTTATACTGAAGTGAACCCTATTTTAGCTACTGAACTTGATTTTAAAGTGCCAACGGGATAATGTCATGATCTATACTGAGTAAATTGTTGTATCTTTCACAAGGATTGACTTAGACCATTGATCTTCAAATGATGGAAAACCAAGCACCTTCATAGCTTAGATCACAGCGATAACATTTTATGCCAGCAAAGGAGGTAATGCAGTTTACACTATACTAAAAAAAATAAATAATTAAACAGTTTGTGCTTGTATTTGAACACTCGTCTCACAATGGTTGCAACTCTGAGACCTGAAAATCTCCAAGATTGCCTGAATGGGTATGTTTCTTCCCAATTGATGCCAAATGACATTGCTGAGTCTGAACAGAGAGGTTTTTCTCCTCCTATGGGAAGGCTGCCTGTCTGACTCCACTGAGATAAAGACCAGTTTGACCCATACAGTCTCCATTCAGAGAAGAGCACCCTGGAAATTACGGGGGTAGACCTAAGATTGCACATGTCTGTTCTGCCATTTTTGGCTTGTCACAGGACACTGTTAACAGCAGCCACTCTAGACTTGATAGGACCTTTGGTAGACATGCTGAATTGCCATGTGTGGGGTAAGAGTCTAACCAAAAGCAACAGCAGCTATTATTGATGTTAATAGTTTTTTCCTACTGTGTAGTTATGCAAAACACCTGTCTATACAATAGGGTTAAGAGCTTAATTCCTCCATTAGCACTGCATTACCCAGAGATAAAAGGCTGAAGGAGACTTTCTAATCCAGTGAGACTGCATGTGTTGCTTTTCATTAAAACCCAAGATGATGAGCCAGCAGAAGGCTGGTTAACTCATGGGCACAGTTTAACGGTAAGGATTTGCATCCTTATCATGAGCACAGTTTTATGATATGGATTTGCTAGAAGGCTGTGATCTCTGGGAGAGTGATGGCAACAGATTGTAGGAATATTAATTCATGGAGTACTCAGGGTTGAGCACTTGGAAGGTGTGGGTCACGGAGTATCCTATCAGAGAACTCTGGAGACAAGAGGACACTGCAAAGCAGAGCTGTTCATGCTGGGGAAGTGGCCTGAACAGTACAGCTGAGCAGCATCAGTTTGCAGAGCAGTGAACTCTTCAGAGAGTTCAAGAGCTGTGCGGTCCTGAGCAGCATCCAGGGCCTCATATGTGTAAGGAGAGGCTGTCAGATCTTAATTTTAAGCATTGAATAATCCCATTGACCATGTGGTTAGTGTATATAGAGGTGCTAACTAGGTGTAAACCCACACAGTTCAACTCTCACTCCAGCCCAGCTTGCTGTGTGCTGCCTGCTGAGCAAGCAGACCGGAGGGGAACAGTGCATCACCATCACTGCTACTCACTGGTTAGTGGCATATCTGCGTATGGCTTGGCTGGCATCGATATTGTGCGCCAGTTGTGCCTCCCTGTCTGCACACAGAGCAGTTGACAGGAGCATCACTGCAACAACACACTGATGGAGTGATTTAGTTTAAAAAGCAAGCCTGCTGGTAAGCTGAAGAAGCAATCTCCTCTCTCTCTTACATTTGTCTTTCAGGTGTAGGAAACCATGCCAGTCAGTATGTTGTAGGTTATTTGGATCCTGGCAGGAAAATTCAAAATCAAAAGGCAAGTGAATGAGGGTGGAAGGGAAAGGCTTTGAATCAAACATACTCTTCATTCTTTTTATTGGGTGCCAAGAGCTCTTGTGATCTGAGTGAAAGCTGTTAGCACTCAAAAATCTTTACTCCAAATTCTCCAGACATCTCTCTACACCTGGCAGTAGGATGGGTGGAAGTCTTATTACCTCACTTATGTACCTAAAATTAGCCATCTAAGCTCAAGTCAGTCACTTCGAGCCTCCTGGGGAGAAAATGCCTCCTTCAGGTTCAATTCTTGCCTTAAGGCACCTGGATATCTATTTTTCTTCACTGGGTGTAGAAGGACGTTTGGGTTTTTAGTGTCTTAGACCACTCTACTTTTAAGTGTCTAAAGGTAATAAGAGATTTTCCTTCCTAAATTGTGGTAGAAAAATATCAGTAGGCATGCTGGATCAGACCTGAATTTCACTGACAAAGATGAGCTATTATGTGCCTATGTCCAATGGCAGGTGGCTGGGAAGGGCACAGAAGCAGGATGAGAGTTCTGAATACTTTCATCCCACAGTAGTTCTTTCCTTGGGGCTTTATGCCCCCAGGATCCTCAATTTAATCTTTCTTTGAGAAGTTAAAAATCAGTAAGCCTTAGGCAGAAACTGTTTGCCCCCAATTCTACTTTTAAGTACCTGTATATAATATTAATTCAGAGGTCCATGGGTAGCTTCGTGTGCACCCTGAATGCAACTTGCTGAAAACATGTGGGTTCATGGACTTCCAAAGACTGCCTGATTTCATGGAAATACACTGTGCACAGAGAATTTTCTTGCCTGGGCATGGATATAAACCAGTCAATGGAGATCTAGGACTGTCCAAACTTGTGCCATTTTATTTGCTGTCACTGTATCTATCGGGCTGTGCAGATTTCTCACACGCCCCACAGCATTAGATGCACGTGCTTTGGCAAGTGAAACCTGCTGGTGTTGTCTGCTTAGCTGACAAGCTAGCAGGGTGCTGCTGACTCATTCCACTCCATGGGCTATAATGGGTCCTCACAAATCTGGTGCACATGGACAGACCTTCACTGAAACGATCTTACTGCAGGTTTTCACTGCTAACTACTCTGGTTTTTGAACACCCTAATGGCAGTGTTCAACCACATGTTGCTTTTTTGGTTAATTTGACTCTTAAAATTAATTAGGAAATTAAGATAAAAGTTATATAGTTAAAACAAGACCAAACGGAAAAAAATATGTATTAAAAATGCTCCAGCCAGTAATATTAAATTTACCAGGCTGCTTGAAAAGGTCAGTTCCAGCCATCATGTGCACAGATCCATCCCTACTCCATAACCCTAATTTAAAGGAGACCTGAGTTTAATCCTGCATGATCCCTGGATTTCCTTTCCACTTCACTAAGCAGCTCCATATGCCACTGCTTATACACCATGAATATTTACCACCTGTGCACTCCATCTTCACACTGTCTGACTCCACACTGCTGCTTGAACCTTCCCAATTTCCGGTGTAAGGGGATTTTAAATCCTTCACCTAAACTTTGTGTTAACATTTTCAGTGGGTAAGAGCAGTATCTCTGCTGCTCTCTCTTGTTCTGTGTGGGTGAGTCAAAGAGCTGGAGTCAGCAAAGGGAGGCAGCCAGTATCTCACTGCTAGTTGATCTCATGCTGCTCTTCATTTTGGCTATGCTCAGGAAGATGGACCCGTACACAACCTTAGCTCAGCAGCACCTTAGCAGGGACTCTTTCAACCAGTTTATAAACTCCCAAAAGGAGCCGTGGGGAGGCCCTAACCGGGCAAACAAGTAATTTTTTGGGGAGTGTGAGCAGGGAGTCATTGTTACCAGAGGTACTTAAAGGTACCTGAAAGGGGTTCCACTGGGGTCAATTCCCCAGTTATCCCTCACCTCCTGCACCATGCCTTGGATCAGGAAAGGAAGTTCAGGTTCTTATTAAAACTTGTTTCTTGCCTGAAGGACAACTTAGCTGCAAGTTCTGCTAGTGTGACCCATCAGTATCCAAATGGTTCAGACATAAGAATGAACATTATCTTCTTGTTATCTCCAAGAGCAACACAGGACAGTTTAAAGGTTTTTCTTGCCAGAACTCCTCAAGTTTCGTCACAAAGCCAGATGTGGTCTCAGTTTTTTACCTCATATATCAAATGTTCTTGGAGCTTATCTTTTCATCTGCATTTTTCTTTTTACCTTTTGTTTCCTTTTCTTCCTCATTAAGGTTCTAAATTCTGCTTTGTATGGCATGTCTAGAACCCACATTTCTTGTGGGATGACCTTTTTTCTAGCTAAGTGAAGAAATGGTGTTATATTCAAGAGAATCATGTAAAGGTAGTTTATTCGGTATAGCAGAACCTGTCAGCTGATGCAGAAGTGGTGTGTCAGGTTTGCACACAGAACTGATGGAGCAACACAAGCCAACTCTCAATTTATCTGTTGTAACTTCCCCTTTGTAAGCTGAAGATGTTTATGTGCAACAAAAGTATATACGTGCATTATAAACATTCAGACATCTGCTGGGAAAAGCACAATTATGGTGAAAATTGAAATAATATGTTCAGGATTCCCAGTTTTCATACCATCCAAGAAAACTGGAGTCCTCAAAACAAGGACCTTTGTATGAGGGTGTTATCCAGCATTCGAACTTGAGTGTCTGGAAAACAGAAGTTGGTCCACCATGAACAGATAATTCCAATGTACTAATTCATTAGCCTCTGATGAATGAAAATCAACAATCCTTTAATTTCACACAGACTTATTCATCTGGAGTTCTTCTCCTCATCTTGTTTAAGTCTTTTTTGCCAAGAGTTATAAGAGAAAGACAGAAAATACAACAGGGTCCAAAAAAATTATCCCAAAACGAAAACAAACTTTTCTTTCCAACATTCCTCACTCTCCCCCCCCCCCCGAAAATCCAACTAGCCAACCAGCAATGTTTGTAAAATTGTCATTACAAAATTAAACAAACCATCTTATTTTTCTATTTTTTCTCCCACACAAATAAGAAGATCAGGGTGAGGGGTAGAGGTGGGGTAGAGGTTATCTATGTGTGAATGGAGGAGGGGAGAAAGAAAATTAGGCCATATGTCTGGAAGCAGTTTTACACTCTTCCAGCGAGAGATGTGTAAAAGATGACTTTCCAAGGCCAAGAGCAGCAAGATGTTCCCATCTGTGAAGGATCTTCTCCAGTGTGATGTTAGTGCAGAGCAGGGTTCTCTATGTGTGGGCTGGACAGCCTTCCCAAACACCACCTCCCCCAGCAGGATGTACAGCCACGGCTCCCAGACTCTCTGATGGGCCAGAGGATGGTGGCCGTAAGGGCGGTGTGGGATTCAGCACAGGCTCTACAAGCCTGCCTGGACCCTGTGTGTCTTCCTGAGGGACCCCTCAGGCTCTGCCCCCTGAGCTTATTCACTGCTCTTCAATTAGCTAGACTGAAGTTGTCTATCTGGGACACAGGCACACAGACAAGTACATTTCCCAGCTACATTAGGGCTTCACTTCTGGCAGCTACAGACAACTCTCAGTGTCAATAGTGAGGCTATCTGAATTGCAGATATGCTCAGAGGGAACTGCAAAACCCACAGAGAGCAACAGCATGCTGGTGTCTGAAGAAAAATGCATCTTCACATGATAAACCTTGAAGCTCCCCCAAACTGGTAGGTGTGCGATAGAAATCTATAGCTCTGGTGTCAACAGAGCCCTGTGGTGCATTTGGAGACTGGGGAGAGGCCCCATGGGAGTATGGAGAAGGGAAGATGAGGGCAGTACCCCATGACCAAAGTCAATAGTCCCAAGCAGGAATGGAGCTTGGTACTGTTGAAGTGAGGCCTTCAGTGCATTACAAAGGGTAGGATCCACCTCACCTGACTGACAGCTGAACGAGTCGATCAGACTGCCTCCGTGCGGAGAGAAACAGGCACAATTTAAGTCCTCCTAAAATAGAGATGATTTGCTCTGGGCAAATGCACTGTGGACATCTAAAACAAGGGGAAACAAACTCAGGTTTGGGAGTCCAGCTTTTCACATCTGTTTCCGAAAACTGTAGCTGGAGTTTGCACACATTGAGCCATGTTACACTGGATTCAGTCCATCCATTTTATATCAGCACAGACTCCAAGTGGAGGAAATGTGTAAAAAAACCCAGTCCGACATACTTTACTCATTCTTATTCTCAACCTTCAGTTTTTATATGTATTATTTAAAATTCTAAGCATGGAGGAGCAGGGAACTGGGTGTCACTTCAAGTACACAAGATCACAAGAGCAACAGCAGGAACCTCTTTAAATCTTACTGGTGTCTCCAACTAGATGCATGCTTCTCTGAAATTAAAAGGTTTATTTACAAACAAGGCATCCCTGTTTACATACAGTCTCTTAAAAATATTTTAAAATCTATTTAGCATATATTTAATTGATTCTACATAGCTAGGATTTCTCTGACCTTCTCAGTTAGAAGCAGTGAGTTCCTGTCTTTGAGCTGCATCTCCAAGAATTGAGTCACTTTCACAAGGCATCTGCCTTTGCTGCACGTGTATGTACCACATGAACATGAAGACTAATCATGAAATTCGCTTGGAGATTAATCGTTTATTTAAAACCACACATTGCAAAAATAAACAGTAAATATTTGTGGAAGAAGTTTATATTCTTATTTTTTTTCAAGTATAAATAAATTGGGTCGAAAGAGGCTATTACATTAGCTGTTCACTTAATGCATCATGCTTCTATAACCACAGAGCTCACAGAGCAAGGATGGACAAGGGACACCGACAGCCTTTCCTCTCTCTGTGGGGATCTCCTGTGCAAATGTACACCTGTGGATATACCACTTGTGTAAAAAACATTTTATTTACAGATCTCGCCTGGTCCCCTGAGCAAAGCCAAGGTCTGTACTGGGGCATAATATGCATGTTCTATATCACATTCCTTTTCTCAATGGACTTGCATGGGATGGCAACACAAGTCAGAGCTCAGCTCAGGTCAGAGCTCTACATTCTGCTTGGTATGGCAATACCTAACTTCTCTTTTTCCACTAAGAAAACTTTTTTACTGACTCCAGTGGCCATATAAGCCTTCTAGCTCTCTGCTGTCCTCTCGGCATCACTAAATTTGGTGATTTGATCCAATTTAAGCTCAGTACCCGAAACAAGAATGATTTGGATTAAGTGCAGTGGGAAAGCCATCTATTTGAATACTTGGCATACTACACTGTAACACTGTCCATCCTCAGTCCCAGACAGGCTGCTGGAAAGGAAATTAATACGCTAGGATAGCATATATGAAGAATATATATAAATGGCCACAATACATATATAGGCTCTGAGAGAGGACATCAGAGTTTTAGTGTACTTGCACTTGCCACAAAGGTAAGGACACATTGAAAAAAGGCTTGAAACCTCAACTCTGTGCTGTGAGAGGGCAGACACCTGGGCCCAGCTCTCAAGGTCTAAATCCACCTCGACTGTCTGGGTGTCAGTCTGAAACCTGCCACCATGCAGCAGCTCAGAGTGATATGCTGTCTCACCATCATCTCACTGTGAGATGGTCCTTACACCTGTTGGAGGTAGACTCTTTACAGCAGCTGACACCTGGTAATTCCAGTCTTTAATCTTATCTTTGCAGATCTTTAATCTTATCACGGCACATGTAGACTAGAACTTGAAATATCCAAACCCATCTTCAAGGCAGGCACCTCCAGGGTCTTGTTTGCTTGCACTGGTTTATTCAGATCTATTGTTCTGGAGCAACAGCATGCCCTGGTCTTGCCAGAGTCACCAGAGATCACACTGCACAACACCCAAAGCATGAGGGCATGCAAGCAGACATGTAGACACAGACAACAGATGCAGCCATCCCACTAGCCTGGCCGAAAGCAGATATTTTGGGAAATTCTGCATAGAAAGCAGATGCCTGAATTCTTCATTGCAAATCACAAAAAAAAGTTATAAAAGTCTCTACAGAAGTAGACTTGATACAAGATGCCTTCCCTAGCCTTTTTTTCTTAGGACTTTCAGTGTCATTATGATCTTGTCCATCAAACAAACTAATTCAGGAGCACTCCAAAATGTTGCCCTTCATAATTCATCTCTCTTCTTGGTCAGTTGTTTGCCTGGTTAGACCTGGACTTTTTGTGATTGCTATTTTATTAAAAGGAAGCCTCAAAGCATCTCTGAAGACCTCTCTCACATTTTCTTCCCACTGTCTAGTTTACTTGTAGACAGTCAATCTTACTTCAGCCTTGATTAGCCTCTTGTACCTCTGAGAATGCAAGCACACACTCTCCAGCTTGCCTGCGTTGAGTTGCTTTTACTGTAAAAATAACTCTTTGGAATGTGATTTGCTTTTTTTTTTTAGCTTCCTGAACAGGAAGTTGTTTTAAATAATTTTTCTTGTATTTTCTCTGTCCAAGCTTTTATTGACTTTATAACATCTTGCAAGAGCCGTGTATTTGATTCTGTGTGATTCTATGATCCAAACATGTTTGTGGTAGCAATGTTTTTATAGGTACTGCCCATAACATGTTAACATGGCAGATGACTAAACTGGCATTTGAGGGACTTGGTCAAAAATATCTTTTCCCCATTATGTGTGTTACAGCTTCACAGGTCCATTGCAGATCTTAACTCAAGAAGTGTTTGCTCTACTAGTTCTGTTTTGAAAGATGTGGAACAACCATTGCAGCGAGAAGTCAAGCCAAAGCAGCAGAAATTCTACTTATGGTTTTCATTCTTCATAGCTTTCATGTTCACACTCAAAGACAGTTGCAAGACCAACTGAGACCTTCAACGTTGGTCTTAAAAATTGGATCTCATTGCATAGTTCAAGTAAGAAAAACCAATTTTAAATCAATTCTATAGTGCTGGTGGAGTCACATACCACCACCAGTGATTACTTTTTCTGGAAAAGGATTCAATGCCTAACTTAGGTGGCTCAGTTGAAAACTACGAACAGGAGTTTTCATGTGCATCACACATGTTTTTATTCTCTGAGTAGTTTCCACTGTCCTCAGTCAGACCAACTAAAGCAGTGTTCCTGAAAAATTGGCAGGAAGAAAAAAAGTATTTTGCCAAATTAAAAGGGTAATTTGCGCACGTTGTAACAGAAAAAAAAATGTTTTGGAGTTTAGTCCCCTCCAAGTCAACAGCATACTTCAGCTCTTTTAACTGATAAGGTATATATGTAATTAGGCTTTGTCTTCCTTCACTGAGGATAACTAGATATACACCAGTAGATTACACACTGCTATCTTATTTTCTTGTGGGATTTACACCATCCTGCCAGTGAGCAAAAATGACCTCTTCAAAGTGCTGCTCAGTCTTCACATCTAATAGGAAACACCTACTATGGTATGCTGTTCAAATGGCTTTTGGTTCGGAAGTGACTGCACAAAATACTTTTGCCCATCAAAGGGTTGGGAGCACCAGCTCATGAATGCAGGAGATGACATGGGGTTCATGCTGTCCATCTGTCAGTCTGCCAATCACTGGCACCCATGGCCATGGCACAATACGAGCCAGGGTTTGCAAACATGACCCTGAGATTAGCTCGGTTGTTTGGAGCATGGCTAACAATGCCAAGGTTGTGGGTTTGATGCCTGTATGGGCCATTCACTCAAGAGCTGGACTCGATGGTCCTTGTGGGTCCCTTCCAACTCAGAATATTCTGTGATTCTGTGACTATATGCCATCCTACATTCTCACAGCACTAAAAAGCAGAGGATGCATTCAGGGTGCAATAATCCCGCACTGTTCACTCTGGTATCCCCAATATCCTTTTCCCCTTTGCCAGCAGATGGCACTCATTATATGTTTGATTTGTTCCCAACCCAGGTGCACGCTTTCCAGAGAGCAGTGAACAAATTTCCTTCTCAAAAAACCCAGGTGGGATCAACTGATGTCCCAAAACATGGACTTTAACTCCAGTCATCATCTTAAAAAGGAACTCAAGAATGAGATGGTCAAGATAACACAGCAAGACCTTGAGGGAGGGGAATGTATAAACTGCCAACACTAGAAATGGTCAGTGCAGTCATCAGGCTTGATCCAGCTGCACACATAGAAGATGAGAGATTTATTCTGCATAAAGGATCTCTTTTAGAAAGATAACCAATCTCTCCTTCAAAGCTCAGGAAGTAAAGAATCTAAACTATAGTTTCCTCCCTGCTTCAAAAAAGTAGGGACTTATTTCAAATATGAATTTGCTTGCTTCCAAATTCCAGTCATTGGACCTTGTTATGCCCTATGAGAAAGACTGAATACACTGGTCTCCCAACACAAGGATGACTGTCCAGCCCTCAGGTGACTTCTGTGGCTCTCTGCACTATTCCTGCTTCTTCCTCTCAGGGATGCTTTGGATGCATGCAGAGTCCAGGGAGTTGCACCACCATGGATCACCTGGTGTCTGTCCCCATTTCCCCAATGCCACCACACAGACATAGCATGGTGCCCTGGCAGTGTCACCTGGAAGCCATTGTCCCCATTGGCCCGCCAATGTTGTTGTATGGCAGGGGACTGCCCAGTTCACTGTTGGTTTCTGAAGTAGGAAACTCCTCAGTCAGTTTTCGTGAGAAACATCCTGAATGGAGGGACATTGATAAGAACATCCCAATCCCATGAAAAGAAAATTTTAAAACACAAACCAAAAAGTCTCCTGAACCTTCTGAGGGAAACTGAAGAAATTGCAGCTTTTACAAAACAAAGTACTAAAGACCTAAATCACCTCAGCTTCTTTCCTACAGCAATTGCTCAACCAAAAGGTACTTTTTGCTATATGCAGTAGTTGGTTGGAGAAGAAGTCAATCATATGGCTATATCTGTGACAGCAAACCCTGCATGATGTGTGCTAATCCTTACCAAATTTTTTAGGAGATATAGGAATCCTAGTATTTAGAAAGATGCTGATGAATTGTAGCTAAACCTGAAGCAAAAGGAAACTTGTGTCCATCCCCATAATTTACACTTTGCTTCCCGAGTTGTTCTCCTTTTCCATCAGTTCAGACCCCAGGAGAGGTCTATTTCTGTATTCTACTTCCAATGCAGTACTGCACCACTGACAGTTACTCTTTGTAGATGGGTTCCAAACCAGTTTTGTAACCACTTGGTTCCTATTTCCCAAACTGTCTTATAAGGATATCTTGCAAAACTCTTGGAGAAAGCCTTACAAAGTCAGGATGTACTGCATCTCTGCTTCGTCTTCTCAAGAGCTGTCATTTTGTCCTTGAAAGGATGAGGAGTGATTTCAAATTATTTGTCTTTGAGATACATGTTTTAGTTTCTCTTCATCTCTTTTGCACCTTCTAGGAACCCAAAAAATAAGTAGTTTGATGACTTCTTTGATATTTCTCTGGTTAACTAAAATTATATTGGTTAGTTTATAATTCCCTGTCTCTCTTATCTCTCCCTCTAAAGGAAGGGCATTGTGTTTGCCCTTCCTTGATCTCCAGAAACATAATCTGTCTCCCACAGACTCTGTTAGTTGGTGGGCTCTGTCTTGCTTCCTGGGTTGCTCCAGGTTGAGCCTGTGGCTTTGTGCACAATATGGCCATTATCATTGTGATTTGTCTTCTTGCCATTCGGAAGCCTGTCTATGGGGCTAGATTTACTCTCTTTCACCTTGGAGGCAGGAATCCCACTCCCTTATAAGATCCTGCTTTAAAACCTCAAAATATCTGTGAAGATGATAGCCAAATATAATAATGATTTCTTAACTCTTGATCTCTCTCTTGCTTTCAGATTTAAAAGGAAAAGTAGTTTAGAATAGTCTGATATTGCATCTCTGAATTCTGCTCCTATTTTTCAAAATTTTTGTCTAGCTCTGACTTGTCTTATGTCAAGATGCTCTTCCAAGGTGTTCAAGTATTCCTACAAGCATCAATGCTGCATTCACTTCCCTGCTTCACACACCCCATATAGAAGATAGAAAAGTGCTTTCCTTCCATTTTCTTTACGTTCCATAAGTACACTCAAGTCTTGCTTTCATTGTGTTAATGTTTCAGAATTTTTTTATCTGGACAACCAGCTTTCTTGGTGGTCTGTGGATTTCATGCTGCCTACTCCCATCTGCTATTTTGTTTGTCTATTAATCACACTCATTTCCTTGCTGTGGGGCTCCCCAGGCTAAGGGCTACCAACATGTTCCATATACTGTGTGCTGGCAGGGAGTGCAAGGGAATTACAATCTTTCAACAGCTAAAAGTGGCTAAATTTCCAGGGATGCTGTGATCAAACTAGCACTCTAAGCAAGCACACACAAACTGACTTCCTGTTTCCCGATAAACTAATCCCATTTTGTCCCACCCTTGAAGATTCTATGCAAGCTGTCGTGTTCAAGAATGAGGGAGTCCAGAAACTCTGGTCTGAGCGCCTTCCAGTCTGGGGTGGCCTCATGTTAAGGTCCCTTGATTTGAACCAGCTCATCTGGTATTTGACTCCATTTCACACCATCCACCTGTGCATGGTTGAGAGAGTTTGTGCATAGGAAACTAAGACAGTTCTAATAAATCATATTATTTTCTATGGAAATACTCAGTAGCTTCAGAGTCGTACAGACAGTTATGAAGCCAGACTTTGAGGTTGACACCAAAATAAATAGCCCTCTTAAATATTCCACTCACTCAGTTCCTTGGGATGGCTCAGGTTCAGTAGTGAGTAGTTTTACAGCCACTTCCATAAGAGAAGAGGGAGGAAAACAGTAATTAAACTATCTTGTTTTGGCAGCACAGCCCCTGTTGCTCAAACTGAGGAGGAAGTTTGGTGCCAGACAGGAAAGTGCACAGGGTCTGCAGCAGTCCCCTGGCATGCCCAGTCTCCAGATACCTGCAAAGGACAGACTGTGCCTAAGTTGAGTTCAGCCTCACTTGTCTCCTGCAGAGGCCAAGGAGGAAGCCGGTGTTGGGAATCTGAAGGAGAGGAAGATCTCTAATGTGCATGTACACACACTTGCAACTCTCTGGGAAAGAGCTTTGTGCAGCTAGAGTTTTGGCCTGAGTCTCCAATCTTACAATTACTTTATATCATTTAGACATTATTGAGCCTCAGTAATTTGTGTTTCTCTCAGAGAACTGCAAACAAACTGAGAAATCTTGATCAGGTTTCCAAGAGCTGATGTTTCACTCTTATAGCCCCTGAGAGCCAGATCAGCCAGACCCTTGGCCAGTTCTGGGTTACAACAGTGGTTTGGTGGCTACGTAAACCAGTAGATACAGAGATATTGGAGATGCTGGACTGGGACATCAATGGAGCCAAACCACTGCATGGACAGCCACTGGGGCTCTCTAGGGGCACAGGACATCACCACTTTGACAGTTTGGCTGAAGGGTGTTTGTGTCTGGGCTGTATGGGCTTGTGTCCATGTCTGCAACCACCATCTGTCATGGTAATGCTGACAGCATTCCCGCAAGAATCTCTTCTTTGACCTTCCTTACTTTGCTAGTTCTGTCTGGAAAGCTTTTGTCTTTTGTCTTCACCCAGAAGTGTTCACTGAGCTCAGGACTGCTCTTTCCACTGGCATAAGTCAACACCATTTACCAGCAGAGGCTCAGAGTGATGTTTGCTTTCTGTTCGTGTTTGCAGCCGAGCCAGCACTGCTGGAACGCCAGTGAAGGAACTCAAAGACTTCCTGCTACCTCTTCTCTTTCTCCCTCTTCTCTGCAGCCAAGTCCCAGCGCCCAGAAATTCTAAGTCAGATCAGTTTAGTAAATGATGGGAATTCAAAAATAATACATGTGGTGGTTTGCTTTTGTTTCCTTGCCTCCAGGTTTTTGAGCCTTCAAAACTGTATTTTACTAGCCTGCATTGATCTGGATCATCTTTTAATGAAGATCAAGGCCAGAATTCCCTCACTGTCATGGAACAGAAATTACATTGAATATTGCACTAAAGTAGTTACTGCTCTTTCTGCTTCCTCTATTAATTTTTCACTGTGGAGTTGAGGGACATATTTGTGGAAGGTTAGTCACATTCTTCTAGTCAGCTGAGACCTCCGATATTTGTCATCATTGGCATGAATAAAGTTGGCTAAAAGGAAAATCTTTGTTCTGAGATCTGCACCCAGCAAACCTACCTAATTTACTGCAACTGGCTTTCCTACTAAAACAAAAGACAAAGAAGACAAAGAGGTTTCCAACATCCCAGTAACAAGTTTATCCAACTAGTTTTCACTTTATGAGACATTAGCTTTTCTGTGACTATTCCAGCACACTCTATCATTCCAACAGCCCATGGTTCCCAAATGACTCCTGTTTCAATCCACATAGAGAGGGAATACTGGCTTTATTTCTTGGCTCCAGTCACAGGCTGTGTGGTTTTAGAGACATTTGAATACCAATATTGGTTTTCAATTTAGCTGTTGATGCCTTCAAAAGAGTGTATGTACAGTTAAACTGCCATTACAGTTAAACTGCCATTAAATGTAGTATTTTTCAAATCTGTCTTGCTCGTTACACTGTAAGTTACAACCTGAAACTGTATCATCTGTGAGAAGGCTGTGTGTCTTCTGGTATTTGGTAATGGAGCATGCTGAAGATACTTTCATGTTGCCAAAACCAACAGCAAAACTAAGAGACAGTGTGTCGCATTTCCCTTATACACAGATTCAAATGCCTGGAAAATCACAAGAATGAGCAACCACAATAGTTAGTTCAACAACACTACTCATTTGACTGCCAGAACCAGCCTATGTGAACCTCTGGTATCTCTGTTCTACAGGCAGGGAACTGAGACTGCACAGTTTATCTCCCACCTGACTTGGGTCTCTCTTACATGAAAACAAGTGTAGAAAGGAGGGGAAACCCATTCATTTTGCCCCAGTCTGGCGTTTTCCTACGGACAGCCCTACCTGGGAAGTGTTTTTGGACTTTTCTGGTGAATAACACCATGTGATGGGCTGAGATTTTGAGTGTGTTCTCACCTCTAATCTGAATTTCAGGTTTAACCCACAGCCCAAATGCCTTTTCTCCTTTGGGATAGACCTTTCAAAGGGCTTTTCATTTCACAGATTGCCATGAATTTTGGCAGCATACATGATGTACATGACATACAGCATACTTCTGCTCTCCTACACCAAGGTTCTTGTTGTCAGCAGTATTTTTTTACTTACAGTGGTTTTGCAGTCAACCAGCATCCTGACATCTACAGTGGATTATTACTGTTACATAGCTTCAGCAGGACATGAGTTTTCTCCTTCACAACACAAAGCATCAACAGAAACCGGAGAAATGTACCAAGGAAAGTAGGGTCTCCCTGGCTGGGTAACAATTACTGCTGGCAGAGCGAGTGGCGCAGCCTGCCAAGGACTCCCAGCCAGGCTCCTGTTAAAGAAAAACTTCCATGAAAAGCACAAGTCGAGGATGTTCCTACTTAAACCGAGCACCCACTTTGCAATCAGATATGAGTTGCCATGGTTTGGCAAACCTATGTGGTATCATTAGCATTATTTGGACATGCTACAGTTTCTTGCTTTTACTAATTTCCCTCTTAAGTTTTAAAAGAGACTTCATCAAGAACCTGTCAACCAGCATAGAAGGTCAAGAAAAGCAGTGTGCTTACCACACCCTTGAGAAAAGACAAAGTTGAACAAACTCATGCATAGTTACCTATACATCAAGAAGAGACATATGTGTTGGAGCTTTTTCAAAGAAAAGTGCTACAACCCAGATTAGCCATTTCTTCATATAGTTTCAATTAGATCTGGAAACCAATTCAGAGTAAACATTTTAATTGATGAATTTAGTCCCTTCTTGCCAGAAATTGCCTGTAAACAGACCATGACTTCTCCAGAAATACTTACTCTTAGCTGAAAGTTTTCCACAAGCAAACATCTGTCTGTGACTGGCTCACAAGTTGTTCACCACAACTATTCGTTCATGTATCTGAGATCCAATATCTGAGCTGCACAATTAGTTAGCCAAAGGCATAAGGTATTGCATGTCTTTTCAGCTACATCTGACTGCCTACTGGAGCAGCTTCAGCACAATGCTTGTTGAAAATACTGTATTTACATGATTAATCACCACTGTCTTGCAGCAAATGCTGTCAAACACAAAAGCTCCCCCCCATCAGTGACTTTCGTATTAGCAAACATAATAAAATCATAATAGATTTAGCATTGACAAAAATCTTGGAAGAATTCTTCACTCAACTCTGGTTTCAGTCTAATTTGCCACACCTTTAATCTGCATTCATAGAGAACTGGGGTGTCTGTAATCATAGCATACAGGTGTATACCTTTGCATATGTATTCCTAGTAACTTTTGAATCCTCTAGACAGTTTTTCTCAGATTTGACAGAGGAGAGATGCAGACCTAAGTTTCATATTTCAGGGAAAGAGATGACTGTACAGAAGCTGCTGAGTCTATTAGTGCAGACAATAAAGGTAAGACTTCAGTATATCCTTTCCCGTACTAGAGATAAGAGCCCAGACATTCCAAAGTTCAGCCTCAGCAACTTAAAGCAAATCAGTTTTCACCGACACTATTACCCATCAACTCATGGATTATCATGATTTTGTGCTTTTGTGGTAGAAGGTGCAAGTCAGCCTAACTAGGCTTGTGTTCAATCACTATGATTGAAATACATGATTTTACAGTTTGAAGATAAGAAAATGTGTTATTTTCCTACATGTGAGCACTGAAACTGAATGCTGAGAAAAGATGAAGGATTTTTCAAAATCCTTGTCTAGCTCTGACTTGTCTTGCATCAAGATGCAATGGAATACAGGAAGGAACTCTGTTAGACCCCACTGAAGTATTTTTGAAAACCTCACCCACATTTTTATAGTGTTACTTTATATTACTCCAGTTTGCCTACAAACATGAAACAACTGTTTGGTAATTACACAAGTATCAGGACATCATGACCTATGAAATGAACTGTTGAACATTGTTCATTGTTAAGTATTGCCTTTAAAGACTTTTTAAGTTTCATGTTGAAATCTGCTTTCCCAGTTTCCTAACCTTCTTTAAATATAACCATGTTTTTAACAGACCCCTGGTGGCCTAGTGGTTAGCATGCAGGACTCTCACTGCT
This sequence comes from Neopelma chrysocephalum, assembly GCF_003984885.1. Taxonomy (NCBI): domain Eukaryota; kingdom Metazoa; phylum Chordata; class Aves; order Passeriformes; family Pipridae; genus Neopelma; species Neopelma chrysocephalum. The sequence goes on from NW_020897691.1 coordinate 12,955,766, forward strand.
GCGACCACGGGTTTGAATCCCAAGTCCCCCGGGCAGATGGTAGCTCGTTAGCCCTGTGAGGCCATCCATCTATGAGAAGGTCACTCTAAACAAACCTACGTCCTGAGGACCTCACTGCCATTGTCCAAGCTTGCTTGGCCCCGGCAGATGAACCTTAGGATTAAAGGGTGGGCTCAGTTCAGCGCAGGCTGTGTCTCACCTAAAAAATCCATTGCGCAGGCTGGAAAGGTAAAAGACCTTTCCCCAAATCTTCGTTCGCGAAGACTGGCCATTATTATTATTATTTATTATACATATTCGGAACAGGACTCTTGGGCAGTTTTCTTGAACTTCTAGAACTGCCAGTATGACAGGCTTACAGTTCTCTGTCCTTGCAAGTCTGTGTTACGAAAACAAGAATTTAATTTGGTTTACAGGAGAGACAACTGTGCCCATTCCAGCCCATTAAAGCTAATAGGAGAGGTAATGATGTAAGTAGAGAAGAACTTGGCCAAGAAACTGCTTATTCAGAAAACCATTTCAAGAAGGTAGAATCACAGAATCAGAATCTTTAAGGTTGTAAAAGACCTTTAAGATCAACAAGTCCAACCATCAACCTACCACCACCACCACCACCATATTCACCATTAAACCATGTCCTCAAGTGCCATATCCACATGTTTTCTGAACACTTCCAGGGATGGTGATTCCACCACTTCCCTGTTCCAATGCTTTACAACCCTTTCCATGATTTTTTTTTTCCTAATAGCCTCCCCTGCATGCTTGAGGCCATTTTTTCTTGTCCTATCACTAGTTGCTTTGAAGAAGAGACTGACACCCACCTCACTACAGCCTCCTTTCAGGTAGTTGTAGAGAGTAATAAGGTCTCCTCTCAGCCTCTTTTTCTCCAGGCTAAACAATCACAATTCCCTCAACCATTCCTTATAAGACTTTTGCTCCAGACCCTTAGCCATCTTCGCTGCTCTTCTCTGGACTAGGTCCAGTGCCTCAGCAAGGAGCCCAAAACTGGACACAGAATTGAAGATGTGGCCTCACCAGTGCCTAGTACAGAAGGATAATCACTGCCCTGGTCCTGCTGGCCACACTATTTTTGATACAGGCAGGATGACACTGATCTTCTGCCCACGAGGGCACACTGCTGGCTCATGTTCCGTGGCTGTCAACTGGGACCTCCAGGTACTTTTCCCCGAGGCAGCTTTCCAGCCACTCATCCCCCATCCTGTAGTGCTGCATGGAGTTGTTGTGACCCAGGGGCAAGACCCAGCACTTGGCCTTGTTGAACCTAATACAATCAGCTTTGTGTCATCTATCCAGCCTGTCCAGATCCCTCTGTAGACCCTTACTGCCTTCCAGAAAATCAACATTCCCCTCAAACCTGGTGTTATCTGTTAGCTCACTTAGGGTGCTCTCAATCCCCTCGTCCAGGTCATTAATAAAGGTGTTAAACAGGGCTGGTTCCAATACTGAGCCTTGGGGAACCCCACCAGGGTTAGACCTCCAATCAGATGTGAATCCATTCACCACCACTCTCTGGGCCCAGACATCCAGTCAGGTTTTTACCCTGAGAAGAGTACATCCACCCATAACATGGGAAGCCAGTTTCTCCAGGAGAATATTGCGGGAAATGGTGTCAAATGTTTTACTATAGTTCAGGTAGACAATAGTCACAGCCTTACCCTCATCCACTAAGCAGGTCATCTGGTCATAAAAGCAGATCAGGTTGGTCAAGCAGCACCTTCCTTTCACAAACCTGTGCTGGCTGGGCCTGATCCCTTGGTTGTCCTGTACTTGTTGCATGGTGGCACTCGAGTTGATCTGCTCCATGGCCTTATCCAGCACCGACGTCAGGCTGACAGTCCTGTAGTTCTCTGAGTCCTCCTTCCAATCCTTCTTATACATGAGCATTGTATTTGCCAACTTCCACTCAGCTGGGATCTCTCCAGGTGACCAGAACTGCTGGTAAATTATTGAAAGTGGCTTAGTGAGCTCTTCTGCCAACCTCCTCAGTACTCTTGGGTGAATCCTATCCAGCCTTATTGACTTGTAGTGGTCTAAGTTGCATAGCAGTTTGCTCACCATTCCCTCCTGGATTGTGGGGGCTTCATTCTGCTCCCTGTCTTCCAGCTCAGGGGGCTCGGTACCTTGACAACAACTTGTCTTGTTATTATATGCTGATATTAGCATCTGAGGGCAAAGGTATTGCAACACTTCCAGGACAATGGTTTTAAAATCCCCAAGTATTAACTGGACCTCCAGCTTGTTCGTGACTAAGCAAATAGGAGTGAACATTAGTAAAATTACTGTTTGAAAGATTAGCAATTTTATTTTGGAAATTCTCTTCATTTTAGTATTCCTCTCAGTGAGACACTGAATCAGTTTCATTTACATTGGAGGATGCATAAATCTAGCAAATCTTGGAAAACTTTGCAGAGACATATCTCCAGAAGCCCACAGTAGGAGAACTTGACACCTCCCTTAGAGACATATTTTTTTGTTTTGGTTTTGTTTTCTCTAGGTCCCCTTTCCATTCTCTCCATACCCATGAGGGCAGTTGCTTCTGAGTCATTTCGAATAGTCTGGATTTCAGTTATTAAAAGTTCCTGTTCTTTATCCTCTGAGGGCTTTGCCAAGGTGCTGGCAGCCTGAAAGCCAGTCATTCAACTCCACACTGCTGTTCAGGCTCAGCAAACAGTAAGTGACAGAGAGTATTTTCCACCTATAAGCCTTTGGGAGTCCAAACTACTCATGGCAGGGAGCCCACTGAAGTTTAAGAAGAGCACAAAAGCAGGAAAATTGTGAGGACCAAGACAGGTTTTTGTTGCATGGCATAAAAAAAATTGTTACAGATTGTACACTTCTTGTGCTGACTTGAGTGGGAGAGCAGTCCCTTCCAGTCTAGAGTTTCCTCAAGGGGTCACACCAAGGGGCATCTGCAAACCTGGTATTTACTGTTTGTGCTCTCCTTGGTCCGAGACAAGGGCACAGGCAGGACCTGGGCAGCAAGAGTTCAGTCCTCTCACAGCCCTGTTCACATGCATCCCTTCACTGCCTTGCTAGATCCTCCAGGAACTCCAGTGGGACAGGAAGGGAAAGTCACCTGAGGGATAACCTGCCAGGTTGGAATGAGTGGGCAGAGGCCAGCAGCCCAGCCCCAGCCCTGTTGCTCCTCACCTTTCTTCTCAGTGTGGGGGCCACAGGCATGCTGAGCCTTCCCCACAGATCAGGATGTACAGCGCAGTGGGTTTTGTGGTGAGCTGGATAAGTGCGCAGTACTTGGGTGACTCAGAGAACATGTCAACTGTGGCACCAAAAATTGTATTTACTAAAAGACACTGCCCAAAACAGCATCCTTCTGGAGACAACTCCCCACTTTGGAAGGACACTCACAGTAAGCTTGGAATACCACAGAAGAATGTGTTAAGATCCTCCTTGATCTCTGTTTAAGTTGTGGCTTTCTGTTGATGTAATGAACAGTCAGGTTCTGGGTTTTATTAATTTTCTTGTGTTGGATACCACCACATGCATCATTCCATCCCCTCCTGCTCTTTTGGCAGGTGCTTCACCACCATCTGTTGTCTTAGCCCCAGAAAACCTAGACACTTTAATCAAAAGAGAGCAGTGGGAAGCAGGCAATCATATGCTCTTTTAATGACTCAAGCATCAGCATGATGTCCATGGCACCACAGCTGTTAACAAAACAATTAATAATGATTAAAAGAGAATGAGGAGATAAAAAAACATCAGCATGACCTTGTCAAGAACTGACTGCCTCAGACCAACCTAGTTTCTTCCTCTGAAGGGATAAACCATCTGGAGCATAAAGGGGAACAATTCCTTTAAAAAGGAAATCCGAAGATCTGATCCATATCTTTTTCTATTTACTATTTGGACCTGAACATAGACAGAACTCCTGTAAAAGTTATTCACAAGACAGACGAGAATGGGCACCAAATCTAAAATTATTTTAATAAAACAGAGAGACAGTACCAAAATTGCATTATTGACTCATTTTCATTTTTGATTGTGTATAGCTATTTGACCTCTCTCTCTAACATTTTTGCCTGGCTGACTGCTTTCCTCTTTATATCTCTGCTTTTCACTTCTGTCTTGTGGCATTTGTCTCTTCCACAAGTTTCCCTATAGAGCTTAAAGCAGAGGACAAGAAGAAATCCACTTAATTTGTGGCAAAGGAGGTTTTGAATCAATATGAGAGATGATTGTGATTCAGAGATGGTGGGCTCTTGTCTACTGGAAGCTCTGAAGAGCAGATGTGATAAGCATCTGTCAGGCCTGATCTCCTAGGGCTAAACCAGTCCCACATTCCAATGGATAACTTTAAGAAAGCAGCTGCGGATCCAGCAGTTGCAGCAAGGACACACGTCTCTCGAAGTTGCAGAGCTATTGACTGTATCATAAAATCCACAGCTGGCTTTTATTGAAAAAAGGCAACATTTCCTATCACTCCCTGCTCAGAGGCAAACAAATCATGCAGCATCTGTGCTTTGGTCAAAGAGAAAAGCTTCTGCTACTGAAGTATGATTGTATTAATTTAGAAATTCTTCACAAGCATGTTGATGTGTGTACATGGCTCTAGGTACGTCTAGCTGACATTTCAAGAGAAATAAAGAAAAGTGGACACTTTGCACACCCCACCGATCTTCTCAGGACAGTTGTAGAACTGGAGTAAATTAGCTTAGGCAGCATTTTTGCTGCCTGAACTATTCATGACAAACCTTGTGCTGGGCTTCCTAGTAGTGCAGCAAAATTCAAAGTGGTTGCCACAAGAAGGAGGGGAAGGTATGGAGTCGTGAGTCTTTATAATGCCTGTCACAGGAGACAAAAAGGGAGGGAGAAGGAATGCCAAGTGATAATCTCCACATCTGGTACATTCCCCTCCCTCCTGTCCCATCCCTTCAGAGGTGGCAGATTCAGCACAGAAAAAATGCACAGTGAAGCCTTGGCCACTTGGTTGCAGTCTGGTGACTACTGCTCTACGTAACTTGAGTTCAGGGTTTCACTTGTCCTACTTTGCTTTGTCAGTGAATTATGAGTTATTTCAATTAAATATTGATAAAACAATTTGTATGCGCAGAGCCCAACTGGAGGTTACAGTGTCAAGTGCTGGCTCTCTGGAGACACCCAATGGGACACCCCAGCCCACACCAGCTGTGGGAACTGGGAACTAATTCACCAAAAACCAGTGCTGCAAGTAGCATGATTCCCTATATGCAGTGTGGAGCCTGGTTGAGTAGCTTTCAAGTGCTGTTGGCCTAGTGGTTAGCGTGCAGGACTTTCACTGCTGCGACCACGGGTTCGATTCCCCGGTCTCCTGGCCTGATGGAGGTCGTTAGCCCTGTGTGGCCATCCATCTATGAGAAGGACACTCTAAACAAACCTACGTCCTGAGGACCTCACTGCCATTGTCCAAGCTTGCTTGGCCCCGGCAGATGAACCTTAGGATTAAAGGGTGGGCTCAGTTCAGCGCAGGCTGTGTCTCACCTAAAAAATCCATTGCGCAGGCTGGAAAGGTAAAAAGACCTTTCCCCAAAATCTTTGTTCGCGAAGATGGGCCATTATTATTATTATTATTATTACACTTTGAAGGAATGATGTTTCTGCACTGGACTGTCAGCCTCCTCAAATAGGAAAACCTGCAAACTGCAGATCTTTGGCAACTTGTGACCTGGGGGGTGGCAAGGGCTCTGCCATGCAGGACAGACACCATAGCTTTAACCTCACTGTAGAAAATAAGAACTCCTTTATTTCCCGATGAGGAAAAGTCTGCATGTCTGAGTGCCAGTGATGACTATTTCAGAAGAGATTAATACAGATTGCTGTCATTTTAACCATCCTTAATGGCAAACCATTCCCATAATGCTAGAAGGTGCAGAGTATAAAATCCCATAGAACTAAGTCATTACAGCAACACAAATAAGGCTGTGAAGACCATATTCAAGTATTTGGTTAAGCTTATAGAACAAGAAAACAGCCTTTAAGAAATATAAATCCCTGTGTTCTTACAATTAACTTAAGTTTCACATATGTTGTGGTCCTTTATGGATCTGGTACTCCTTCACTATTGATCCTTCCCTGTTTTCCTACAAGAGTAAAATTCTCAAGAGGCTTTTTAAAAGTGAGAGCAAACTGACTGAAGGGAAGCACATCAGGCCAATCTCACTTATTAAAAATAAGGGTATTTTAGAACATGAATGTCTCAAACACTATGCAATCCATTTTGGTACCTGAAGATTCTTGTTCCTTCGTTAATACCTAAGCTTTTCAATTTGATAAAAAGCTTGGCAGCACTTTAAAATGATCTAATTTGATGGCATTTCTTTCCTGGTCTGCCAGTTTGACATTTAAAGAGGATGGCATCTCCATGGCTGTGCCTATGAGTGACTGTGTGTCTCAAGGGACTAGTCAGCAGATGACAAAAAAATCCTCATGTCTGGATATCAGCTCATCACTGGGGCTGGAGTTATGGGAGGACCATTCAGTAGCTGTCGCTGCCTGGAGGAGCATCAAAGATGTTGAAGGGGTGGTTTGCAGGAGGTCCTGTGGGATTTGGACATCTTCCATTCACTGTAAGCTAAGCTATGGGGGGAGATGCTAATTACTGTTTATGCAGCCTCTTGGCAAACTTGGCAGCCTGCTCTGAACTGATCCTGCAAGCTGGCAGCCCTTTAGAGGCAGGATAAGGCCAGTCCCAGTCAGTCACAGCACTCCCTTTGAGACCACAGTGGTGCCTCTGCTCCTGCCTAGCCGTGGAGGTGGTGATTGCTGTGCACTGCTGGGCATCCACTGCTTTCAGTTTTGGAGCTCCACATGGTTGTCTACCTCAATCTGAGATATTTGCAAGCCGAGATGAACAGGGACACTTGGCAGGAAAGGTGTACCCTGGGAGCCCTAGATAGGGGGAGCAAATTGCACAGCTTTCTTCTGAAACAACCCTCATCTCTCCTTTTCTTTCACTCTGTGGTCCTTGCATGTGGACTGCAGGAGCTTATTACCAAAAGGAAGGCATTTCTCATATCCAGCTAAGCCACCTTCAGCACATTTTTACACTCCACCCCAGCTGCATACTTCTCCTCCATTATTCTTCTGTTATCAGCAAATGGCAAGGTTTAGAGAGAGATAACTGTGGCTGGACCCAACACACAAGCCAGCTTACTTTAGCGGGCTGCTATTAATTCTGTGGTTCAACACAGGCAGCCAGAGAGGGAGACAAAAAAATGAGGAGTATTATTTCCAAGTGAATTCCCAAGAGTGCATTCAATTAGAGAGGTTGCTTTTTGACATTTCACAGGCTTCATTAAAGCCTCTATCACTTTTCCAGAAAAAACAATTTTGGAAACAGATGGGAGTAAATGAAAAATTTATGTTTGCAATGCCACATAACCCAAAATGAGCAGTCTTGAATGATCTCTGCTGAGTACCATTGTTCAATTAAGAGGAAGCTTATGAAGCCTTCATACTGTGAAACACAAATACTTCCTATAACCTACTGGGAGCTGCCTCATGAGAGAAAAAACATGCACTCTATTAATTCAGTTGGTATGAACTTTTGCATGTAAACTATAAAGTGACTTAGAAAGGGAGCTTATGGATGCTGGTGTTAATCACTGCGTGATGATATAAAGCAAGAAAAAAACAGGAAAGAATTATTATTTAGAAACAGCTTTTAAAAATACACAGGAAAACTCCAAGAAAAAGTATGAAATAGGTTTGGGAAAGACCTGAAAATTTATTTCAAGGGCCTAAAATCTGAGAAAAACTGGAGGAATAAGACAGTTTTCAGGTCAGGCTGGTATTCAGAAGAGATCCCATTGCTCACAAAAATTAAATACTCCTTAATAGGAACATGTGATTCTGTGTTGTCTTTTAGCCCATGTGTGACTCCGCTTAAATCCCTTTTGGATATAGCCTTGAGGGTCTGCTGATATCCGGAAGAGTTGTTTTCCAGCTCAGAATGGAATGTTTTGTTGGAAGCACTCTGCATCCCACCTGTGTGGTGCTGTGTGCTGTGCCTGTTACACATTGACAGCTGAGCAATGCTTTCCTGAGTGTAGGTCACGACAAACTGTCACCAGCAAAAGTGAGATGCAGCCCATCTCTACTTCTTCACTTTGAGATGAACCTAAACTAAGCACTTCAGGCAGGGAATAAATTTAGATTAGGTTCCTTTAACGAATTTTATCTCTATTCCTATCATATGCTTAATACATTGTTTGTGTAATAAGATGTGGCAGAAAGAATTACAGTAATTTGAACCAGCTCTCCTGAAAAACTTTCTCTAAGCTACTTGAAATGTGAGAGAATAGAAATGGTCACAGCCTGTTGAATTTCAGCAAATTACAGAAGAGCTTTTGGACATCAGAGCAGGAAGAAAACACAGTTTTACCTGTGGAAATCAGTGTAATCAGACTGGTATAAACCCATGTAACCTGCAGTCAGTGCTCACTGAGCAAACTCGGAAGTTCAGTGCTCTATTGCATAGATCATTTCTGTGCTAGTATGTGATTGTACTCTGATCCTTACATAAAATAATTTGACCTTTGGCCACCAAAGGAGCAGACATCTCTGCAGCCGCTCTGTGTACAGAGGGGATGACGATGGTGCTTTTGTCATTAAGGCCACTTGCTGTGAACTCTTTGCCAATGAGCCTTGCCATTTTGTGTTAGTACACAGACAAGAGGGGCCTGAGTCTTCAGCATTGCAACATACTTGTGATTTATGGGTATTTTCTTTTCAAAGCATGGTCTCTGAAGTTATTCTTATTCCTCTCTTTTTCTGAAATTCTTGCAAATGGCCATCTCCGTACCACGTAGGAGAACTGACTACCTGTTACCAACAACACCAGTGGTGTCTCTGCTGTGCTGCAGGTGACAGGGGTCTATAACCATCATGTGGCAGATTGGAAGCATGCAGGGAGGGAATGACCCCCTGAGCCTTACATGGTAAGGCACCATCCAAGCCAGCCTCGCTGGGAGCCTTGCTCAGGTGAATTATCTATGGCCAACTACTGCACTAAAAGTGTCTAATAAAGGTTGGAGCAAAGGCTGTGCATTTTGCTTGTATAGTCCTTGAGACTGTGAAGGGTGCATGTGTTCAGCTGTCTGGAGAACAAATGAACCAATTTCCCTGTACCCAACTGCTTGCTTTACTTCTCTGCAAATATTCTTTTGGAGGCATTAATGCCCATATGATGGAAGGCACAGCTAACAAAACAACTAAAGTTAGCTTCATCTGGAATGAGAATAAAAGTGGTTATTTTATTATGCCAGTTGCAGTCTGTTTCTGCTGGGTGAGATGTGTTTACTGGTTCTGTCATGACCAGCATTAGGTCACACAGTCCTAAAACTCTTGACATTTTCAGCTGTGTATATTTCTAAATGTCAGTTCTAAATATAAATAAATAAATAAGCTCAAACCATGTCTTCCTATGGAAAAAGATACTTCTTAACAATAGCATTTTTAAAGATCTTCACTGTATTTCATTTGTGAACATTTGAAAATCATTCCATGACCTAGGACTTTTGGTATTTTACAAATAGTTCTTCAGTAAATTTTAGGGACGACAAGACAATAGGGTTTAGAGTTGATCCTAGCACATTGTTTTACTGCTTACATGAGGCCAATCACACCAAATGGACATACACTCAGCTGTACGTAAAAACATTCACTTCCTGCTGAAGGGCAATGACAGGAAAGAGGGAAGGAGGAATATTCAGACCTGCTTGTGCTAGACTGACACTTTCAAACAAGGTTTTTAACCTTATAATACTTTCCTGCTGCTTCTTATTATCACCCTGTAATCTATCTTTTCAAAGGAAACAAACTACAATAACAACGTAAGTTTATAATTGAGACCATCAGTGAAATCTGCTCCTCTGGAGATGTCACAGGCATGCACTCCCTTCTCCAGCTCTGCAAGTGTGCAGACATTTTCTGCCTCTCTTATCCAATCACATGGTGCTGACACAGGGCTGCCGAGGCATGAGATATGCTACAGCCATAGATGCTTTTTGTTGTATCCCAAACGTATAATGGTTTGGGTTGGGAGGAACCTTAAAGATCATCTAGTTTCAACCCCCCTGCCATGGGAAGACACACCTTCCACTAGACCAGGTTTCTCAATGTCCCATCCAACATGGTCTTGAACATTTCCAAGGACGGGGCATCCACAACCTCTCTGTGCAACCTGTTCCAGTGCCTCACCACCCTTGCAGTAAAGAATTCCCAAGACCTTCCTCAAAAAGTGTGTCTCTGGTCCCATGGGTTTACCCCAAGGAGAAAAATCTGCAGCTGGGTAGAGCAGACCTAGAAGAAGACCCTTGTTATCCTCAATGGGTCTATCTTGAGACTTGATGCTTCTCTTCCAAAACTTTTTCCAGCATATTCTTCATTAGGTCTTTGTGTGTCAGAAACCATCCATCAGACAGGAAATATGAACAGAATCATTAAAAGATGTACCCAAGGCTTTAGAGGATACCAGGTCAGTATTAAAATTTACACCACTAAGTGACTTCCTGTGCCACCCTCATTTCTTTTCAGAACAATATGTGTTGCAGTTTAAGAAGGGACACCAGACACCACAGAGTAAGAAAAGGAAGCTGCTTGATGATAGCTGAAGTTAGCCACTGAAATTGGGAGAAGATGAAAGGAAGAAATGTGAATTGTCTCTGGTGAGATCAAATCCTGCTCAGCTGCAGGCAGGTTCCCACTGAGGTAGGCAATGTACCTTTGCGCACTGATGAACTTAATTGCAGTTATGTTCACTTCTGCGGGGTTTAGAAACTTGAACCAGTCTTCTCCTTGAGGCAAGAATGTGTAGCCAGCCAAGATCCAAAGTTATTTAAAGAAACACCATATAAAGAGGAGGAAAACATTTATTCTGTGCATCTAGCCATATAGCCTCTTCTGTTCACATTAGCCAAGACTTTGGGGAAATACATAAAAATGGAGGTTTATAGCTGCATTAGGTCCAACTGTGTATCAGTGAGAAGATAAAGTTAGTAACACTTCATGCCAGTGTCTCCCCTCCTTCAAATGCTTCTTCCCTGTGATCCAGAAGCTTTGGGACAATCTCTATATTTCAGTTTTTCAAAGAGGTGACAAGTTGCACGGCAATGATATTATACTTTTTATTAAATCTGTGAAACTAGCACATTGCTTGCTGTTGATGCATTTAGCAACTCTTGTCTTGAACTGAAACAGATGGAATTAGCACAAATATGGTGTTGTTAAGGTTCAGCACTTGGCGAACAAAGGTGCTTTGTTGCTATGAGACCAACTTCTAACAGTACATTTTTAAAACAAAAATTAATGTTTTACTCTTTGCATATTGATATCCAATGTCATGCACCTCTAGTAATCCACTTCTCAGAGCAAAATATTCCACTCCTAGAGTCCAAACTTTCCTGTCTGCTTGTGAGCTATGAGACTATAGCACACAGGAAAAAGTGAGGCTCATCCAGAAACCAGCAGTTCCTCAATGTTAAGGGCTGGATATTAATTGTCTCCCAGCTGAAACAACTCTACAGAAACAAGCATCTCTTGTTAGAGAGAAATCCAAGCCCTGTGTCTCTGATCCATGGGTGTCTTGCTGGGATAACTACTGGCCCCCTAATTGAATGTGTCCAACACAACGTACTTGTCAGAAGAACTGGAAAGTCATATTACTCCACTCTGGACCATTTGGAAAACAACTGTGAAAAATTACCAGGTCGAATCCGGTTGTGCTCTCAAGAACTGAGAACAATGAATCTGCTGACAGGACATGATGGAGGCAGGAAAGTGCTCACCGTGTACCAGATATATTGAGAAGAAATCAGATTACAGACATACCCATGCATGGATTTGTCTCAGAAACCAAAGATCTGACTCTAATACATCCACTGAAGGCCATGTGGTTATGCAGCACTGAGTGAGCATATATGAGTGCTGCAACAGGCCATTAAAAACAACAGTCCTTTGTGATAAATTACTGTCAATAGCAGGGAAAGCTAGTCACTCAAACACTTTTGGAATCAAGTCCTATTGACAGGTAACAATATATCTGTCATAAAATCAAAAACAAAAGGAAAAACCATCTCCCATAACACCCATGCAATAATGTCAAAGGAGCAGTGCATACCTTCAGAGCTGAAGTGCTGCCTAGTCACAGCAGATTCAAGTTCAGAACATCTCACTGAGCTGTTTCAGCATCAGACACAGCTCAGCCCCCATAGGCAGATTCACTGCGGCTGGCTTTTCTTCCCTGTGCACCCCTACCCCAGAGCACCTCAGCAGCTATACAACTGAAACTGAAGGCAACATTCTGCACCCCTCAAAGTATGTCCCCATCTCTGTTTTACTGGGAGTATTAACAAGGCAGCTGCTCAGATGGAGAACTGCAAAATAATCTGCTTGCAGGAGCTGGCAAAACCAGGGCCCAGGGATTTGCTCCAACTCCTGCCTTGTATGGAGCAACTCCAGCCCAAAATGCCACTGCTGTGCATGCAAAGAGCACACTCATGCTTTTAACATGTGGACATAGGGTTTGCCTTTACCCATCAAAGTGGAACAGGGCAGCTATGGAAAGGCCTTGTTACCAGAAGTGTGTTCTATTCCTGGTCTGCAGGATGCCTGGCACCACTGTACTTAGGCACCAGCCCACAGATTCTTGCAAGCCTCAGGGGTGCCAACAGGACACCCCAGTAACAGCCACCCCATCATTTGCACAAGTTCTGCATGGGACAGGAGCAAAATACTGTCTGCTTTGTACTGACGGGCTTGTGCATGATGCTGCCCGTAATTTATAAAATGCATCGCCAAGCTCATTAAGTCACTTTCCACACTCCCTCTTTCTTCCCCGACTCCCAGTTTCTCTCTGTTCTTTGAAGTCCCGGGAGCTTGAACAGCATTAACTTTGCACCTGGCAGCTCAGCCAGCACCTTTCATCTCAAAGTCCCCATGAAACCACTTGCTTTGAAAGTGTGAGAGCTTATTATGCAAAAAGCTTGCCTGGGCTTCGGACCCCACAAGGATATTTCCATTACATTGTTTCTATACAAAAGGCTCAGAAGAAAAAATAAAAATTAGGCACCTGCACAAGCCTAATTTAGCCTGGTAGACATGTTGGAGGTCTCTGCAGACCTGTGTCAAAGAACAGCCTCTCAGTGCATTTGCAATCGTTATAGTCGAATTCAGTGTGCTCGAGCAAACTAACCATCAACATGTCTCAGCACTGAGATTGCCAGGCGCTGATTTAAGAAATCTGCAGAATCCCTTAAAATGTTGTCATGCCCAGCAAAATACATTTGACCTTGGAAACTAAGGAGAAATCAGCACGTCCTAGACAAGAACCAGCAATAAGACCAGTAGCTCACTAGCCCACCATGAAAGCTGTGGGTGCTTTGCAGCCTCTGACGGCAGAGCAGACCCCCCTGCTCAGCTCTGCCTACCACCCTGTGCTTCAGCACTGCCACAGCTGCTTTCCTGAAGGCTTTTCATGCAAGGCAGCCACAAACTTGACACAGACCTGCTGCGTTTTGCCAACCCAGAGAGGAGTAAAGCACAGCTTGACAATTGGTCCTGCAAGCAAAATTATCTTTTCTGCCCTGATAACCTGCTTCAAGCAGAATCAGAACTTGCTTTCCTGCAAGGAGTTCTCATTATAAAATTCGTCTCAAGGCAAGCAAATCCCATGAGGGAATGTGCTCCATGTATAAAGACATTGATATCAACAGGCAGTCATATATGCCCTCGTAGTTGGCAGCTTCTCTTTGACACTGTATCCAAAATGTCACAACTTTTGTAAAAGAAAGTTGGCTCCATTTTGCTGAGACATCTTGCTTTGCTGTCATGAAGTGGCACAGTTTGAGGCTCAGACACAGCAGAGCACTTAATTACTTCTCTAACTTGAAGTACCTGTGCAGCGCTATACCAAGCCTTAGTGGCTGGCTTTGCTGAGGTGAAACTGTTTTCTGCACTTGGAAAGCCTGCTGGCCTTCCTCGGGCTGTTGCTTGCCTGACAGCATGAGTCTTCTCTGCTATGGAGTAATTCTGTCAGACTGAAAAATGAAAGCAATTTGAAAATGTACTCAGACTGACATCTCTCCCATTTGGCTGACCCGGCTCTGCAGGCAGGGCTACTGGCCATGGTACAACCAGCACCCTGCCGCCACTGCGTGCCCTGGGCTGGGGCTGTGCTGGGAGGAAAGGGGACCAGGAAGGAAGGGACATGGTGTCTGGTACCACTGGGAAAGGGAGTAGGGCAAATTTGGCATTATGGGGAGGCAGGGGATGGGAAATCCATGTGGACCTCTGTGGGAGGACAAGGAGGTGCCTGGAGCCAATAAGGAGAGAAGTAGAAGTTACAACTGAGACACTGTGGAAGAAGAAGGGGTGTCTGAGAAAGGGAGGTCAATTTGACAGGCAATATAAAAACTCTTTCTTTTCCTATCCAATTACTGGCTGCTTCTATAATCCAAAATTAACTACTGTAGTCCAAGACAATTACAGGCTTCATTAAAGCCATGGGAGAATGAGCTGTCAGACTGAAGAGCTGTCAAGCCCTTTCATCTAAGGAAAACAGGAGGTTCAGGCTGGTGCAAGCCATGCTGCAGGCAGCCTCAGCAAACAGGCAGAGTTTTTCTCTGGTGACAGGCTGAGCACTGTATTGGAAAGGCAAAGCCAGGAGGATTTGTGCCCATTGTGGATGGCTGCTTGGGTTTGACATGCTGCTGTGCTAGCGAGTTTGAGAACAGCCGAGTTGCAAGGCACTTCTGCTGCCCCTGTCTCTTTGGGAAATGGGGTACCATACTTCCCTAGGGATGCATGGTGAAGTCGTGTCAGATAGCCTCCATTTGTATATCTAGTTCTTCCCTAGCTGAAACTGTCCTCCAAGTTACATCAGCTGGACAGTGTCGCTGGCTGGGCCATGCGGGGCAATGCCCTTCAGATGCATTTCAGCCTACAAGAGTAGTTTTATGTACCTCGAGGTGTGGAGGGGAAGGCAGGACTCATCAATATGCTATGCCAAGGATATTTGCAATGTGCAAATAGATGGCTCTGCACGTTGGTATGAACACGCTTGCTTCTGCCAGTCTCACATCAGTTCCATGGCCTGTACCTGCTAGATAAGATGTTCAACAGCATATACTCAACACAGTATCTCTGATCACCCAGGGTGCAAAGGTCTTCTTGCAGCTAGACTGCAACTCACCACTTATATCTCCTCCGTCTTCCCAGCATTTGGCCTGTGTATATTTCCTCTTCTCTGGGAGATGGAATGGGATTTGAAGACTATTTAATGCTTAAAAAATCCATGCAGCCGTGTTCTACTTAATAGAGAGGTTTTACATGGAAAATGTGTTGTTTTTTCCATTATGGTAACTTCTCACAGCTCTGCCTGCCAGTTGTAAATCCTTGCTTTTAAGCTACTGATGAGCCTCAGCGTCTGTTCTTCTGGGCATCCAGGTCATTTGCAGTTCTTTAAAAGCAAAAACCATGAAATGCTCCTTTTTAAAATGACTGGATGCCTTCCAGAGTTGGAGTCAGTTAGTGAAACAGGCCTGCAATATATTGCTGATATGATGTTGCAAGAAGAATAGGTTGAGAGCTTATCCATTCACTCTAAGGCTACCATAGCCTTCTCCTGTTCTAACCCAAGCAGCAGAGTTCTCCCAGGCACTGTGAGGGGGTTGGAGAAGCCAGTCCTTCTAGTATATGTTAAGTTGGAAAAATAGTTTTGAATACTGCTGACAGCCTAGCTGCTCTTTAAACCTGAGTTAGATCAAGGTCTCCTGGTGTGGAAAACAAATCAAACTTTTAACAAGGCAAAACTGCAAGCAAAACCTCTGGATAAAATCCTGATGGCATTTTCCAGCTAGTAAAACTAGAACCTTACATTTTATAGCTGGAAAGTAAAGTACTCAACAGCTGTATGGGAATGAAGCCAAAGTTTTGTGACAAAGATTGTCACTCCGCTGTTAAGCCAAGTTTTGCCCATGGAACTTCTTGACAGTATTGCTTTCAGTCTTCAGTGGATCTCACACAGGAAACAGCAGACTTTATCAGTTGCTGTTAATGTTCAGGTAGGCAGGAGAGCCCACAATGAGAGATTACCTTTTGCTAAGCCTCTCCAAATGAAGGTTCAGCATTTCTTCTGGACACCAGAGTTGAAGGTTTTACAAAGCAATACACAGAACTTTGCACTTTCCTTGCTGCTAAGGTGTTGTTGGGCGTGCCATATTTCATACTACTGACACGTCTGGGAAAGGCACAATGTGACTGAGAAGTGGCTTTCACTGACTGTAAAGTTTTCATTTCATCATTTGAGGTGTCAGTTTTGCCTGTTCATCCTGGGCCATACTTACTTCAGGGTTACAAGCAACTGGAAACTAGTATGAGAGGAGTGGAGTCATAAAGTTTATCAGACTCCCCTTCCTATCCCTGTCCAGATCCCTCCTGAGAAAGTCAAGGGAGGAGAGATGTCAAGGCAATGTATATTTGTGTAACAACCTTCTTGTCGCTGCTGGCACAGTGGCAGTGTGCATGTGACATAAACCAGTCAAGCGCTTCCTCATTGAAGACAATGTGCATCAAGATGGGAAATGAACAGGAATAAGTCAAGGCACTTCTCAGTGTATGTACCCTTGGCCTGGATATTAGTCCATTCATAAAGCTCTTTTTTGATCTTCTTTTTTTTCCCTTTTCCTCAAGTTGGTCTGCCATTGACATTTTTTCTGTCTCCATTTTCCCCCTTTTAATCATGCAAGTGACAACAGCACTAAGATGCATGTGTTTGCAGACTAGAACTGGGCTGGTATCTCAAATTCCTCTGCGCTGCAGACAATTGCATGACTTCACCCACTGGTCATACAGCAGAAGGTCGAGGGGCTGCCAGCCAGCAATGTCAGGCAGTGTGGCAGGCAGCAGGAATTCCTTCTTGACTTCTGGCACCTGGAGAGATCAAACGCAGCAAGGGACACAAATGCAGCCTGCCTCCGGCAAGAGGAAGACCATGGTGAGCAGGTTGTGGATGGATTGTGCCTATGTGTATCTCCACCCCCCATTCATCCATCTGGGGAGAATGAGCAGGTTCAGGTGCATGTGGTAAATTTGCACCTTACTTGGGTAGCCACAGCCTGGCATATGTGTATACTCATACTGTGTGTCACACGCTGGCCTGGGGCACTTTAATGTGGAGTAAGGTCTTGCTCCTGGTCCCTGCAGGAAAGCTCTACCAACTGACCTTCAAGGTAAAGAGAGGGAAACAAGCCATCTTCTGGACACACCAACATGCGAACAGCTTGGTGAGCATCGGTATCACAGATTTGCTTCCTCCAGGTTTGAAACCTAGAGATGGCAGAAGTTTAACTCCAGTTGTTTTACAGACAGTTTTCTTGCAACTCTGGAGAAAGATGAAATGCCCATCTTTCCTTCATAAATTCTCTGCTGTTACATGGACTGAAGACACTGGTAGTACCTTTGATCTCAGCTTCTGCTTTCCTGAGGCCTGTGATAATTTTTTGGCTTCTGGTTTTACCTGCTGAAGGTCTGAACTTTGCTGCAAGGTGTTGAGCACTATGATGTGGCTACCAGCATCCGGTTGTGGGGTCTGCCATCCCCCCCTAGCACATACATCTCAGCACTGATCACCAGTTGTCCCCAAGGACAGGGCACAGAAGCCCAGGTTTTTCTGACCCAAACTTTGTCTTGTTGTCCAAGAAAACAGCAGATGTGGATTTCACTAATTCAGGGTTCCTCAGATGTTTAGCAAGGCAAATCAAGTTGACTATTGCTATATTTTGAGAAAAAGAAGATGATTTTATAAAGAGAATTGTTTTTCTCCCACAGCTTTCTTTAGAAATGTCCTCCAAAGCAATTTCACATTTCAAGTAGTTTAGGAACACTCAGGTTTCATCTCTTTGTTTTCAGACTCTTCTGTCATACTGAGGGAATATGATGAAGGCTGGTTTGCATTGAGCCAAACTCAGACAGCTGAGACAGGGATTTTTGCTGCTTCAATAGATTTCCCCGTTTGCTGTCCTACCTATTTCTAAGAAAATATTCTCAATGAGAGATGATATTGAGGCAATTTTTTTGCTTGGCTTTTTCCTGCTGATTTTGTGATCATTCATAACCATGCCAGATGTGTGGACTGGTAGTGTGTTTCCCCACCTTCATTTAGTATGAATTGCCACCTCAGGAGCACAGCACTGATAGCTGGTCACATCACATAACTGACTCTCTGAATCTTTGTCTCTTCCTGGAGCAGAGTTGGGACTCTTGCAGTGCCCACTGCTTGGACATCCCATCCAAATGCACATTTTAATGGATGTCACAACACAAATGCAGAAGATAAATTAACTTAAATTATCAAATGGGTCACTGCATACTCTTTCTAATATTAGCTTTAATGCTGAATGTGGTGTGTGAAAATATGAAACAACCCCAGAGAGCAGAAACCAAAAGCTCCCTGCAGATGTACACTAATCAAAAGGCCAAATCTGAGATGCAGCTTTGCACATCCTTCTCTCTCAACTTCTGTTACAAGAATAATAATTTATATAATAAGAGAAATGCCTGTGGTTTCACCTGATAAACTTCATCCTTTGTCCCAGGGATTTAAAGTGGTCACAGTTTGCTTTATAGAGGGATGTTCTAACAGATATTATGAAAAAGATGTTTTCCTACTCTATTGTATTCCCACAGAAAAGCCATTGCAAACGTGGAATAAAAAAACCCTGATACTTTGCACAAATAGGTGAAGAAATAAATTTAAGGAAAAGAGCTTACTGGAGTCAAAGGGCTATAGGGCTGCTTGGCTTTTCATAGATCTTCTGTTCACCAATGTGCAGAATCATCAGCTCTATCCCTGAGGGCAGCTAAAAGTGTTTACAAGCCATTTTGGTACTAGGGAACACAGTACTCTCACACAGAAGAGGTCAGATCCCAGCATGAAAATCCTTGATAGCATACTGTGATTGAAGTGAGTATCCATATTAAAATGTACATAATTCCAAATTGTTGTACATGTCAACAAATTATAGACACCCTGCTGATAATATCTCTCTGGTATCCCTGTAACAAAATGTAATTTGTAATTTGAAAGAGCACTGTCATTTCCCATCTGATCTCCTCCAAGTTTTCTTTTCATATCCAAAGCATAAAACGAGAAGAATTTAAATCTGGAAAAGCTCAGTGTGTTTTGTTTTGTATACTTTCTTCGTCTTTGCTTTAGACACCCGAATCATAATTGCTTTGCAAATTGAGCTTTTTGCATCATTAAAATAAGTGTGACCCATAATTAGTGTGAGCTAAACAATGCTGTTTCTAATGCGAATGCCACAAAAAATGAGAGATGTTGATGAATATTCAAAGGTTCAGATGAGCTTGGCAAAACAGCAATCCTAGCAGTAAAGAACTTGACTGCTGTCTTTGCATCCTGTAATTACAACCCTTCCCAAGGACCTTTGCACAGAAAGGACTGATGTCTGCATACTGGCCTTTGCTTTTGGGGAAGAGGCTGATGGGACTGAAGTGGAGTATGTTTGCCCCACAGTCTATGGGGAAGGCTGAGCCAGGCATCTGCAGAGCAATTGATGGCAAACTTCATGCTGCAATGGCCTTACTATTTCTGTACTCAGGCCACTTTGTTCAAGGCAAGCTTATGTATCTCCATACTATACTGTGGTCTATTATAGAATCATCATTGAATAATAGCATAGCCTGATTTGGAAGGGACCCAAAAGGATCACTGACTGAGTCCAGCTCCTGGCCCTGCACATGGCAGCCCCAAGAATCCCACCATGTGCCTGAGAGCATTGTCCAAACGCTTCTTGAAAGGCTTTTTGAATTCTGGTAGGTTTGGTGCTGTGATCACATCCCTGGGGAGCCTATTCCAGTGCCCAACCACCCTCTGGGTGAAAAACCTTTCCCTAACCTCCCCTGACAGTTTCATGTCTTTCCTTTGGGTCTTATAGCTGACTACCAGAGAGAAGAGATCAGTGCCTGCCCCTCTGCTTCCCTTCGAGATGAAGCTGTAGACCACTATGAGTTCTCCCCTTAGTCTCCTCTTTTCTAGGCTAAACAAACCAAGGTATATGTAGATGTTCCCCAGGAAATCTAATTTCCTGACTTAGGAGAACAAAAATGGAAGCCAGATTAAAACCATTTTTTTTTTAAATTTGCTCCCTGGTTATATTTAGTTCTGCATCAGCTTTTCAAAAACTCAGCTGAAGCCTCAATTACACCTCACCACCCACTCTGAAGAAAAGAAACCAAATCAGAATCTTAAACTATCATTTGAAATTTCTGTCTTCTTTAAGGGTTTGGCAGTACTAGGTCTTGCTTGTGAAATGTAACAGTCTCCCAGCCTAGTACATTCACTTGTTACTACCTTCTCCTCCAGGACTGTGGAAGGTTTAAAATGATCAGGGAAGTCCAATCAATATCAGGATTTTTTTGTTATTTTTCCAGTGTTAATTTCCTGTTCTCCTTTCACGTGAAAAAGTACCTGGACAAAGCACAGTGCATGATTGGCCTGGTGTGCCTTACCACATTATTGCAAACTACAATCAGACCAGAAGCTATTCAGCATGTATTAATACCAACCAAAAGTAAGTTTACTGTGGAGAGCATCCAACATAAACTTCTATTTTCTCTCCACAATCTTATATGGGATTAAAATCATACTCATCAGCGCTTTTGTAAATGTTTTTCACTGACATTGCAACTGATGTTTTCTCTTACAATTTAAGCAGCTCGGTCAATTACCAAGCACAATAAGGTCCCCGTAATTCCATCTGTGTTATAAGAAGGAAGGTGTTTTACTGAGGTTTGGAAATTCCTGTTTACCACAGCCATCTGTTCAACACAGCCCTCCCAACTTTTGGAGCCACAGTTGTTAATTTTCTTCTTCCCTGGCAGGATGCCTGGCCATAACTGAGGTTCCTTTTCTTGTTGCACTGTTGGTGCATGCGAGGACCAACACTGCCTGTATAGATTTGTGAAAAATCAAAGTTTGGAAAGGAATGAAAGGAGAGCGAGGCTTTGTCTAAGGCTGCAGTACAGTTTGTGCCTGTGCAGCCCTCCTGCCCCAGGCAGGTGACACACAAGGAGGCTTCCCTGCCTGGTTCATCCCAGGCAGTGTATTGTCTGCAGATCATCCCTTTAGGGTGGGCACTAGTGCGTTGCTTGTGAACGAGAATTTCAGACCTGATATTGTAATGCATGCAAAGCTCAGCATGTACCTGCTTTGCAAGGTCTGGAGGCACAATAGCCAACTTTGAATTCTGACTGGTGATTGAGTGCTCTAAAATGGAGTGAACAGAATAAACATTCCCACTGTGTAACACTGGCCCTCTTATTATTTTTCCAGTTGAGGCACCTCTTGTGCATCAGCTCTGGCTCTCACACACCGTCCAGCATTCCTGAGGTCTTCTGGGCATTTGCACTTGCACTCTAGTTTCTAACACTCTGTGCAAGATCTAGTCAGCCCCACCTGACAGTTCTTTACAATGTTTGCAAAATCCACATACATCTGGTCACCACAGAGGTGTTCTGTGCTTGACAGCAAAGAAAACAACTCTCAGATAAAGGGGTTTATATCATCCAAGTCACAAGCCCCACTGATCTCAGAATGCTTTGCCTTCTCCCAGGTAAAAAGTGATGTCAAAGGGTGAATGATACTATTGAGGTCCAGAATTTCCTTTGCTTATTTTGAATCTTTATCACACAGACAACTCTTATACCAGTGACATAGCTTTAAGGATATGTTGTGTGAGGACGGATGGTGGTATTGAGGCCTCTAGGTAGTCTTAATTGTCTTCTGGAAACTCTGTCAAGAGATTCCTGTCTTATTTCTGGGTCAGATCCTTATAGTTGGATGATATGAACACCCTCTATCTCTCCCTTGTGCAAGAAACCCTTGTTCCCCTCCAGCAATATTCCTGTGTAATTCCTCTGCCAGGTGCTGTTGCTGCAGCTAAGGCCAAGCTCAAACCTGTATTTAAATTAAGCTGTGACTTTAAGACCTGACCCAGAATTTATAGTCTCACTGTATACAATCCCAGAGTGCTCTTTCTGGCATTAAGTTTCCATAAGAGCTAAATCCTAGCATGAAAGGACTTTGCAATGTAGAAGAGAAAGCATGAACAAACCTAGTAAAATGAAGTACTGATCTTAATGAATAACAGCTTAAACGAACTTTCAGAGTAACTCTGAGACCACAGGCTCCAAATACTGTACTGAATGTGCAGAAATCCACATCAAATGCCATCACACCACCTCCTAAAGCCACATCCACTGCAATTCTTGTACGTAGTTTTGTGCTAATTAGTAACACAGTTGCCCTACTGTCTCTTCCAGACCTTGGGGGAAACTCGCTCATCTTTGTGGTTTGGATAAAACAGCAAGGAGGAGAAAATGTAGTAACTGGGATATGACTACTAAATCCCTGAGTGGTTTCTTGTTTTCTGGTATTATGTATGAACTTATAAGTTCATACATAACTTATAAGTATGAACTCAAGCTTTTGATCAGTAGTTGTAAGCCAGAAGAATGGGAAAATGTTCAGGGATCACAGAATCAGAGAATCATTTAGGTTGGAAAAGACGTCTGAGATTGTTGACTCCAACCTTTGACTGACTGCCTCCTTGTCAACGAGACCATGGCACTGAGTGCCATGTCCAGTTTATTGAACACCTTCAGGGATGGTGCCTCCACCACCTCCTTGGGCAGTCCATTCCAGTGTTTAACAACTCTTTCCATGAAGAAATTTCTCCTGATATCCAGTCTGAACTTCCCCAATGCAGCATGAGGCTACATCCTCTTGTCCCATTGCTAGTTGCTTGGGGGAAGAGAACGATCCTCATCTCACTACAACTTTCTTTCAGGTAGTTGTAGAGAGTGATAAGATCTCCCCTGAGCCTCTTTTTCTCCAGGCTAAACATCTCCACTCCCTCAGCTGCTCTGTATAGGAGTTACCCTCCAGACCCTTCCCCAGTTCCTTTGCCCTTCTCTGCACTTGCTCCAGTACCTCAATGTCTTTCGTGAAGTGGGGGACAAAGAACTGAACAGAGCACTTGAGGTGTAGCCTCACCAGTGTGGAGTACAGGGAGACATTCACTTCCCTGGTCCTGCTGGCCACAGTATTCTTGATACAGGTCAAGATACCTTTGGTTTTCTTGGCTATCTGGGCACAAATGTTACAAGAGCTGTCCAAAAGCAATGCAGAGATTGTCATGATTAGGTGTGGCTGTACACAACCCAGGACTGAACAGAAACCCTCTCTACTAACATAATCACCTTCTCATTAAGTGATTTTTCAGCTGCTCCTGGAGATGCATTCCCCCTCTGTGGCATCACAGCCCTCTGTACTTTGGTCAGTTTTTCAGAAAACAATTCTCATATGAAAATTAGATGTATTTTTGATCTACAAATATGAATCTTGAGAGTCATAGAGCAAACAAAAAATAATACATCATAAACATGGGAGTGTATGAGTTCAGACAGCATGGAAGCAGTCAAAGACCTGTGCAAACCAGTCCTGGCTCTTGGTCTGGCCTAGGGAGCCGTGCTGGATTAAGCACTTGGCATCCAAAGTGCTGTATGTCTTCAAACTAAGATACTGGACAGGAGGCCGCAAGCACAGGTCAGATCAGTCTTGCTACAAGCTACTTCAAAACCACCATGTATTGCTATGGCCCTGTGCCCCATGCTGACATCCTGTTACCCCACAAAACTGGCTTCTCCATAAAATGAAATGGGAAAGGGTTAAAAAGAGATGCATCATTGTTTGTGTCCTTCCAATTCCCATTGCTGTCCTGTCTTGATCTAAAACTTGTCCAAACAAGGCAGCCTGCAGATCACTCTCATTTACCTGCTAGTAGACTCTCAAGCTATTCTGCAAGCTTGTGTCAGGGTACAGACACACCATAGCTCTGTATTCTCTGTCCCCCACCATGTCGCTCATTTTTTTTAACCTTTTAGAGTTTACAAGGCTGTAGCTTTGGATCTGAAGTGATGAGGGATAAGCCCTGTGTGTCTTTAGGACAGCTACTGAACTCTATTCTCTTGAACCTCTGAAAGTCAGAGGCAAAGTCTGACCCTCCTCCCTAGGTGCTTTGCTTTGTTTCCCTTTCTGCCCTGTAAAGGTGGGGGACAAGGCGGGGAGCAGCACAGAATTATGTCCTGTCTGTAAAACTGGGCTAGAGATGGCCACCTGATTCCCAGCATGCAAAGGGGCAGGATTTATCTTCCCCATTTGGAGGCAGACCCAGAGCAGAGGGTTTGTCCCTCCATGGGGCAGCCAACAAGGCCTCATACAAGCCATGAAGACACCTCACTCATACAGGTTCATCTCTGTCCTGGTCCCTAGCTCCTTACTAGGGATGCACCCACCAGGGGTGCATCAGTGTTGTCCCCAGTACCAGGCCACTCTGTGCTCACTGTGTGACCAAAATCCCAAGCCGTGCTTCAGACATAGTCAGGAGTTGGTTTTTTGATTCCCTTATTTTCTTTTTAATCCAAATACCCCAGGGTTAGCGAAGTATCGGCTTACAAAGCACACAGGGGCTGCTGCTGCAAAAATAGCTGGATGGTGCCAAATCCCTGCAGGGCTGTTGTCAAAATGTTTGATGCGACACATGAAGTGTCCCAGCAGACCAGACTGCATATTCCCTTGGGTCCAGATGGGCTGTGCCCAAGCTCTGTCCTGTGCCATGCCATGCCCTGGGGAGGGATGCTGTCCCTCCTGCCGTCCTTCCTGGCGTCCCTGTGGCCCTCACCTCACCCCACCCCTCCCCACAAGGCCTGTGCTATTTCCCAATCCAGACTGAAGTCCAATAACATGTCTGCTGTGAAGGGATGCACATCCTTACTTTGCCCATTAACAACTTACTATCTCTGCCATCACTGTTAAGGCATGGCTGTCACGTGCCATGGCACATGCTCTGTAAATCCTACTGACCTCCTGCCCATGCAGCAATGGATCTAAAACATCTATGGAATCAATATGAGTGTCAGGGATTTTTGAACCTTCTTGGAGTCTTTCTTGCATATTTCTTGTAGTTTTTTATTGACTTACATTATGTCTCATCCAGCCATACTATCTCACCATTAACAGGCAACTCTGCTGCCTCTCTCTGGATGTTTCTGCTTGGTGTTATACAACTCTGGCAGTCTACCAGTTTCTATAGTTCTGTGGCAAAGAAATGGCAGGAGCCACAGGGGCAATGTTTCCCAGAGGAAAAAAAGGTCTTTTGCCCTGTAGAATAAGTGCTAGTCCAAAATAACTCAGTAAGACAGACATCTATCAATCAATTCACAGACAAAAGTTCATACAGCTCCACCAGCTTCAGCACATTAGGCCAGTTTACATGGATGAAGAAAATCAGTTCCCATGACAAACTGATCTGTGGCCCAAGGTGGATCTGGCTTTCAGACTGCCCATACACACAGCATATAGTGCATAGAGGATCAGGTATCCCAAGAATAGATCCCAAACTACCAGCAAGTTGAGCAAGGTATCTTCCAAAGAAAGTACTTTAAATGTTCAGTTTCCAGATCTAGACAGCATCCTACCAGTGAGTACTGTAATAACTCCCAGACATCCCAGATCTTTTCTGTGTGTGGGACCTTCGCTTTGAAAGAACGATGCTGAAAAATCAAAAAAGCAAGAACAAGTGTTCTTACATGATAGACTTACTGAATAGGATGAAAATCAAGAAAAGACAGAAGCAAATGAATAAACAAAGAGTATAAACAGAGACAAATACACAGATGAAATAGGAGATCAGGGCCAAATCACAAGATCACAGAAGAAACTCAAGTATTTGTGCAAACAAAGAAAAACATAATAAAGGACGTCTGAGCAATAAGAAATTGAGAAAAAGAACATTTTGAAAAGCTATCAAACATAAAAAATACCTCTTGATGCATCTTAGGTATGTATGTATGTAACAACTTAGTATGTAACAACTATAGGTGGTGATCAGAAGCAGTGTATTCACTGCAGGGAAAGCGAGCAAGCTCAGTTCTTTTTATGCTACAACATGCTGGTCCTTCCCCTGTAGAGCTTGTTTCTAAGGATCTGAAGTAGTCTGTTTGGGACAGTTGCTTCTCAGTGGCCACATGAAAAGAATGTGAAAGCGCATGGCATTATTTCTACTTATCACCAGCAGCAACAGGCAAATGCGTGGCTTCATTTCTGCTGTCCAGATGGAGGGATGGAAGCCAGGTTTGTGCTCTATCTCAGTGCATCAGACTATATCGTTAAGGCAGACCAGTTACACTGGACATCTCAAGGAGCAATGTGTCCAGCTGTCCTCCCATCTTCTATCTTGTGTAAGATGATACTCACAGTTGGGTGAGGCTTCAGGACAACTTCAGTGTGAGACAAATTTATGACAGCAGGTTTGAATGCATGCTGTGCTTCTGGCTTCCCACCGCATCCTCCTGGATGTTGAATATTTATGGGGTAAACAGTCTTATGATTTGAAAGAAAGAGATGATGAACTACAAAACTGCTGATTGCCATAAGGACCCATCCTCTTTTAGTGGACTTGAGTTTCTCCCATTTACTCGCAGAAATAGGCTTTCTGGAATGGAAATGACAGCAGTCCAAGATTTCACTTGTTTGATGAAATGGGAATAAACACCTTGGAGCCAGTAGGTCTTGATGAGATTCATTCTGTCATTATTGTCCTTTCCAGCTCAGAAGGGTCAGGTATTGAGATAAAGACTGGGTGGGATTTCCTTAAATGCTTATGCTTGCTTTCCAAGTCACAAAACTTTCCAAACTTGACATGCTATTCCCTAAACTTTTTTCTTTTTCTTTTTCTTTTTCTTTTTCTTTTTCTTTTTCTTTTTCTTTTCTCTTTTTTTTTTTCTTACTGGCAGTAAAATATTCCTTTGACTGATAGCAGAACTCAGGTTCCATGAAGTTTCAGACCATAAATTCCCTATGGCAGCCAAAACCACTGAGAAAGGGAGCATAGCTTCGAAGGAGTTAGGGGAGAGCGGTTCTGGGAACTCAGATATGGGATGTCTGGAAGGTGCTGGGAATGTGATGCAACTCAGTTTAGGGCTTTCTAGATGTCATGAATTATGCTTCAGAGGAGGCAAGCTGGAGAATCATTGACTGTGACAGGATAAAAGCAGTCTGAGATGCAATCCTAAAGCTAAGAAATCCTGTCCTAAGATCAGTTCAGAAAGTCTTTCATATCGTTAAAGTCCATCAGGTGGCTACTTTCCCTCAAGAATCGAGAACATTTCCATGGCAGTTCCACATGGTTCTGCAGGCCACCAGACCATTCCTTGCCAATTTTCTCTGAAATTATATAGTGTCAGGCAGTGTGAACAGAGAGCAGAGAACAGAGAAGCCCGCATCTCTACACTGAGTGAATGGGTAGGTCATGTCTGAAAGGAACAGGATGCAACACTTGTCTTTTAAGAGCAGTTGACATAGTCAGAAGCAAAATGGATCAAAACAGGACTGTTGAAGACCATAAGTACCTCCATCTGTCACTGCTGACACACAGCTGCTGGAAGGAAGACAAGCTCATATGGCTTTAGGACAAAACCTCACTCACACGTACCTTCTGCATGGAGTGGGAGGCCACTCAGGTGGTGGATGTGGGTCCTTTTGGGGCTGGCCTTTGTGGGAGCAACCATCACCAGCCTGGCCACCAGAGCCATGCCATGGGCAACCCCTGCCTCTAGCCATCCCCATATCTAGACATGGAGCTGGCACTGCACGAAGTTCTCACACTCCTGTATGGCCCAGTGCAAAGAGACAAGTTTGGGAATAGTTGGGATATTTGGAATATTTGTACACTATGGCATCCCAAGGATTTTCTTTCTAACATTTGAAATGGCATTTTCTTTTGAAAGATTTGGTAAGTTATTTGAGAAACATTTGGAAACATTTTTAAAAGGTCAAAATGAAAATAAACATTTGGAAAATAGAGAATCCACTCAGTCTGAAATGTTCATTTCCTTTGGATATGCTACACATAATTTTTTATTTTCTTACAGGACTTCAACATTTCTTCTTTTCTGGTCAGAAAAGAATGTCAGATCCTGAGAATCTCTGTGGGGCTGGAGGAGACTTTCCCACTTGGCCCTTCTGTGCACACATCATTCATATGAGGAACAGGCTCTTGGACCATAAAACAGTTGAATGATTTGCTTCCAAAAGGAAACCACCACCACAGTAGAAAAAGATGCTGTGAACAAAAGTTATCATTTAATGTGATAAAGAAAATCAGTGTTGAGAACACCTTCCATTGTATCCCATTTCCTACAGCTTGGCTATTTGAAAACAAAGATTCTACTCTCTCTCTCTTCCACAGGCTTGACTTAAGCTTATCTTTCTCCCAGTTATGTGTCACTTGAATTCTACCAATTTTATGCTCCCTGCAGTTTCTCTGACTTTGCTTGTCAGTACCATGGGGCAGGGATACATTTGTTAGCCACTTTCCAAACCACAGTGGGCTACTGCTTCCTGATGCAGGCACTATACTAGTACCTAGATAATAAACAAAGAGGAACATGCCAAGCCACAAAAGAGTTAAAACTTTAAAGTTTTCTTTCTGTTTTTCTCATTGCAACTTTTAATGTAGTCATTTGGAATTCAATATATTTCACCCTTACTGCTCACTAAATACTCTCAGATCCACAGAGATGTAGAGCTGCCAAACACGTTCAAAGCAAGGAGAAATTGATGGCCAAACAGATGCACAACATTATTACTATCTTCTTGTTTTTCATCATTCCTCTCCAGTCAAGAAAAAAGATCAAATAATTGAACTCTGAAACTGGTGACAAACCTTATGGCATTTGGATTCTGAAATAAAAGAGAAAGCCTGTGTCTGCAATCATCTGGCAATTTGTCTTTCAGCCTTAATGTTTGTTGTCCTTGGCGTTATTTTTAAGACATCTCAATTTCAAAAGTTATCCTCTGACAAGTGGGGATTTCTAAGGTATTGGCGGTGTCCTCTCTCTGACCCTGTGAAGGCAACAGTTTGAGATGGTTGGGATGTCTCTGGGTTTCACTTACCAGGTCATCAGTAAGTACCAGCATACTTACCCTACATTTATTCTCACTGTGCATCTGATATACTAAAAGTGATAAAGCCATGACAAATGCTTTGCTCCTACTATAGTGCAGGTTTCAAAATTCCCAGCGATGCTCCCTGTGTGTTAGTGGTGCTGCCAGGAAGAACTTTGGCTTCTCAGATGCCACGTGGTTCACCTTCATTCGCTTGCCTAAATATAGGTGTCTAAAGATAGGCATCCTTTGGAGCTGGTAGGTACAACATCAGACCTATGGGTGACACATGACAACTTTCCACAGTCATGTCTAGGGACCACACAAGATATGCTACTGCATTCTCAGGGAGAGGCCTGTGTTTAGGCAACTGAATCCACCTCTAGAAAGCATCCAGGCACCTACACTCAGGCGTTTGCCTAAAGCTACATCCTTCCCCCACTTCAGGATGAGCTGCGTCTTTCCATAAAACCTGTCAATTTCTCTTCTTTGACTGTACAGCTGGGCAGGTGTCAGCATCTGTGCTGCAGGTGCTGAAGACACCCTGCCTAGCAGAATGTCATGACCACCATCACCACATCAGGTGAACATTGAGACATTCTTCATGTTTGTGTGAAAAAATCCTTCAGAAGTACTGACTTCTTTCCAATGAAAAGTTTTAGCCATTTAAGGTGGGGAGAACAGAGGGAAATGGTTTTATTTGTTCTAAAATAAATACCAGGTTGACAGATTTCTTCAACACTGACTACAGATTTCTTTAACACTGACTAGCATGCATTTCTTTCCCATCTCAGTTTTGAAGTCTACTAAAAACTTTGTGACTGCACGTTCATTCCTCAAAGTGATGCTAAAGGCAAGCAGTCTTCCATGATGAAACCTTGTCCAGCCAAAAATGATGGAAAGTCTACTATGAACTTCAGTAAGGGCAAGATTTTACCCCTAATTTTTGTGGTCAAAGGATATCCATGGGCTTTAGTTCTCCAATATATGATCCTTAGCTGGAGTAGATCAGGCACGATGGAAAATTCAGACAAATCACTCTGAGATCTTAAAATGGGGCAGAAATACCCTCAAATGTCATGCACTTGCACAGGGATGCTACAAGGGGATTTGAAAATAGTAGAGAAATGAAAAGCTGCAGGATGCTGTCAGGAGTAGAAATGGTTCTGGAGGAGGTCAGAGGAGGGCAAGATAAAGACATTTCTCTGAATGCATGGAAGTGCAGCTTGAAACTTGGTAAAAGTTCAGGGCTGTGCTGCCTTTATCCAAACCAGATTTCCTAGCTTCACTCTCTGTGCGCAGGATTATTTTTCATCTGTTATTTCCTAGCTTTCCTGTTGCTATATGCAATTGTTTCAAGGAATGTTCAGCTATTTTTATAACTCTGTGATTAATAACCAAGGTGGATTTTAGAGGAGGCCATGACATTGTCTGCACCAACAAACAGTGTAGCACAGTTGGAACAGGATTGTGGAGTGGGTCAGCGCTAAGGACCCACCTCACACTCCTCAGCACTGTGGGGTTTTCAGCCCAGCTCCAGCCTGGTTCAGGTGCCCATGAGGAGGCAGCACAGGCTACAAGCACTCCCAGGGACCACTCTCACCCTGGTTTCACCTGTCAGCTCAGTTTGAGCTCACTGAGGCCAGTCTGCAGTATAAATCTTTGCAGGTCATGCATGGGGAAGGCAGATACTCACATCAAAAACATGCTCCTTGCACACTCATGCAACTGAATGCTGGTGTCAGCACAGCCCCAGATATCTATATTGTCGGGGCAGTAGAATAACTCCCCTCTTTGCCCTCATTACAGCAGATGGAATCATGGTGCTCCTTGCTATAGCAATTCTGTTCAGGAAGAGACAGTGTAGCAGCAGAAGGGAGATGAGTCTGCAAAGCTGGACATGGTTGCTTAGACATTAGGATGTTAGACATTAAGACATTAACTATAGGCAGCTCCAACTATTCTCCTACAAGCCACAGAACACCATGCTGATCCAACTCATCTAGAGCATCTGGGAGTACAGAAATGAGTGTGTAGGAAGTGTTTAACAATTAGTGAAACACTAACTAGCACATGGTTAAGAAAGGGAGAGGGGGAAAGCTCCTTTCCAGACACCTCTCCCCAATCAGTGTTAACACGCTGGGCTAAAATGCACCAGCTCAGCTTGCACTCAGGTGCTGACAGCCACCTGTTGGGATGTGAGTAACCCCTGCTGGGCTGCCTGCAGTTCATCCAGCCTGTAAAAACATAAATCACTTAATTTCTGCTCTGAGCTTGAAGGGAGTCAGTAGTTCAGGCTCATTTTAATTGCAATTTATATGACTATTCCTGGTTGGAGGAGCAGGCATCAAAAAGGGAAAGAACTAAAACCCTGTCCTCTCTGTGATCACTGACCCATCTCCAGCCCTTCAGGAATGACAGATGCAGTCAGTTCAGGATCATCGAGTCCAGCTCCTGGCCCTGCGCAGGACACCCTAAGAATCACACCATGGGCCTGAGAGCCTTGTCCAAATGCTTCTTGAGCTCAGACAGGCTTGGTGCTGTGACCACTTCCCTAGGGAGCCTGTTCCAGTGCCCAACCACCCTATGGGTGAAAAACCTTTTTTTGATATCTAACCTAAACCTCCCCCGATTCAGCTTCAAGCTGTTTTCTCAAGTCCTGTCACTGGTCACCAGAGAGAGGAGAGATCAGTACTTGTCCATCTCCTTCCCCTCATGAGGATGTTGAAGATCACAATGAGGTCTCCCCCCAGCCTCCTCTTCTCCAGATTGAGCAAACCAAGTGATCTCAGCTACTCCTTAAAAGGCTTCTTCTCCAGACCCTTCACCATCCTTGTAGCCCTCCTTTGGATGCTCTCCAGGAGTTTAATATCTTTCTTATACTGTGGCACCCAAAATGGCACACAATATTCCAGGTGAGGCCACCCCAGTGCAGAGCAGAGCAGGACAATCCCCTCCCTCGACTGGCTGGTGATGCTTTGCCTGATGCCCCCCAGAACACGGTTGGCCCTCCCGGCTGCCAGGGCACTGCTGACTCATATTCAACTTGCCATCAACCAGGATCCCCAGGTCCCTTTCCGCAGTGCTGCTCTCCAGCCTCCTGTTTCCTAGTCTATACATACAAGCAGGGTTGCCCCATCCCAGGTGCAGAATCCAGCATTTACTCTTGTTGAACTTCATACAGTTGGTGATTGTCCATCTCTCTAATTTGTGAAAGTCTCTCTGCAGGGCCTCTCTGCCCTCGAGGGGGAGTCAACAGCTCCTCCCAGTTTAGAGTCGTCAGCAAACTTACTTAGTATCCCTTCAAGCCTTGCATCCAAGTAGTTAATGAAGATATTGAAGAGAACTGGGCAGAGGATGGAGCCCTGCAGAACCCCACTAGTGACTGGACGCCAGCCCGATGTCACCCCATTTACTGTAATTCTTTGGACCTGATCTGTGAGGCAGTTCTCACCCACCATGTAACATGGTTATCCAGCTGTATGCTGGACATTTTGTCCAGAACACTACTCTGAGAGACAGTATCAAAAGCTTTGCTGAAGTCCTAAAAGAGTATATCTGCTGGCTTTGCTCAATGAATTAGGTGGGTTACCCTGTAGTAGAAAGAAACCAAGTTTGAAAAGCAGGACTTTCCTCTCATGAAGCTGTGCTGACTGTGACCAATGACTGCGTTGTCCTCCAGGTGTTGTTCAATACCTCCCGGAATAATCTTTTCCATGATTTTACCAGTCACTGAAGTGAGACTGACTGGCCTGTAGTTTCTGGGGTCCTCCTTCCTGCCCACCTTGAAAATCGGGACAACATTCATCAGCTTCCAGTCAGCTGGGGCCTCTTCTGATTCCCAAGATAGCTAAAAAATCACCTGTGAAAGCTGCTTATGTGCATAAGTGTTTCCGAAGTGGGTTCCCAAAAACGATCTTTTTAGTGATGATCAGCAAAATCCTAATGCTTAGGGGTCCAGTGCAGAGATTTGCATGCTTGTTATACTTATGTAAACCTTCTGGATCGACGAGGTTGGCTAAAAATACAAGCAGTAAGAAAGTGGAAAGAATTGTAACACTTCCACTATTAGTCAGACCCCCAAAGAGCAAAGAGCATCATGGGGAAGAAAAAAGCACTGGAAATGAAATTAACCAAACTTTGCTGAAATGGCAATAAAAGCTTGTTGCAGATGGAAAGAATATGATACATTACTAGAAATGGCCAACCTTTCCAGGTCCATTCCAGTCTGCGGCTTTGTAACTCGAATCTTTTTGTTTTCTGAAATGCAGCATGGTACTGCTCCAGGCCCCTGATCAAAGTAATGCCAGTGTCAGTGTCCTGCTGGCTGGTGGCATCAGTCCTCCCAGGCCTCCAGGATGCTGCAGGTAGCTGACCTTGGGCCCATGCATGTGTTTCACCATGACCATAATTGCAAAGCATGTGAAGAAAGAATGACAGATCCAAACAGGCAGCTCAGCTTGATGAAGGAATACACATATTTTCCTTTGGCTCTCACTAACTTCATAAAGCCAGCATTTCACTGCATCTCTGACTTTATCAGTTTTGAGTCTTGCAGTGGTGGATACAGCTCCATTATAAGCAGGGGCTCTGTACGGTCATGCAGCTTGGCACATGACCCACTTGCAAGGGAGCATGGGAGCCCCACAAGGCAGAGCTTTCGAGGAAACCTTCAGCGGTGGTGCAGGTCCATTAACTCCCAGAAAATTCATGGCTAATGTTTTGTGCATTAGTCTCGTGGGTGTAGGAAAATGCTGGCCAGGGAGGAGGACCTGCCCAGCAAGGTCTTGGTGTATGGCTGGGACCTGGATTTAGCTGTGTGGATCAGATAAACAGCAGTTTCCTCTACTTTCATCCCTTGAAGTTTTAGTAGTTGTCAGTTTAAAAATTAATTACCTAATTTTGTTTTTATTTCTTTCTGCATCCCCCTATTGCTCTCCTCCTCAGCTCAGGCTGAGGCTGAAAGCTATTTACTCTGGTCCAAATTCTGCTCTCAGGTCCACCAGGATAAAATCAGTGACTAGTTTAAGCATGAGCAAAATCAGAACTGTTCTCTTGCCCTTTCTGTGCAAATGCAGCAGAGAAGGCCAGCAGATTCCTGGGATGCATGAGCAGGAGCACAAACAGCAGATCATGGGAAATAATTGCTCCTTCTACTCAGCACTCAATAGACCATATGCACAATACTGTGTCAATTTTTTGTCCCAGTACTATGAACACATCAATAAACTGGAGAAATTTCAGCGGAGGGTCACCAGTATAGTCAGGGCTAGAGCACTTGCCTTGTGAGGAGAGGCTGAGGGCACTGGGTCTGCTCAGAGACTCAGAGAGTTTCAGTGAGTCCTGACAGCAGCCCATTGTCCCTGTGGGGAGGCACCCTCCATCAGGGATGAAGCCAAGCTCTTCACAGTGGTGTGGAGTGGGAGGATAAGAGGCAAGAGACATAAGCTGAAATAAAAGAGGTTCAGTTTGGATAAAGGAGAAGCTCTTTTATCCTGAGGAGAGTCTGGGAGACAAACAGGATGTCCAGAGATGCTGTCCAAAGCAGGCTGAGCAGGGACTGCATTCCACCAGTGGACCAACAAACCAACATATGCTGACAGACAGGCATATTGCTAAAGGCTTGGACACAAGTGGGGTCCTTCACTCCACTCTGTACACTGAAGCAATGCCTATCTCAGGTCCAGCAGCAAAACTTTTATTAGCACTGCTTTTGTTATTACTATTGTTTGAGGGGTTGTTCTGAATTAGGCTTGACAGCTAATTAATTATCATAAAAACCCAGCTGCTTCCACTGTTCCTCTAATGATCTGGGTAAATAAGCAAACACCGTCCAGCTCTGTGTCTATACCAGTTTCATGTCTGTGCAACTTCACTTAAGCTTCAATGGAAGGGGAAAATAAGGTCCCATGAGCCATTTGCATTTGATCATGCGTCCACAGTTGACATATGGCACATACATACAACACATAGGTTAGCGGTTTTGTTTCTCCTTTTGCAGACATTTTTCATCTAACACTTTCAGGATACTTAACTGCTCTCTCCCATGGGAGCAAAGTTTCCTCACACAGATCTGAGCAAAGAGTAGCACAAGCTTTGGCCAGCAAATATTTACAGCATAAGTAGAAGGTTGGTGTTGCCTTTGTTAACAAGTTTATTTCCCTATTAACTTAATGTAATTACATAGCAGAAAATACTTTATAGACTTAGCTCTCAAAATTAGCCTGGTCCATAGGATGCTGGGAAGCAGGGATAGTATTGATCACTAGGGGAGCAACTACAGCAGAGTCTTCTGATTTAATTTGTGAAGGAGGATGTGGGCGATCAGGTTGGCCAGGGAACAGCTATTAACTGTGACATCATTCTTATGATCTCCAGCCATCTGACTTCCTTCCATGCCCATGCTACTACACTACGGGACACCATTAAGCGACCTGGCCTGCCAGAGTGCTTGGGCTTATTTGACTCTCAGCAAGGAACATGTTCCTCACCCCTGCTCTGAAGAAAACATCAGAAGTGTTCATATAGCTCAGCATTTCCTTGTCAGAAGATGCTGAATTCAGACCATGTCTTTGGTGGAGTGAGACTTAATAGAGATGGGTGTGTTGGGGCTCTGTTGGCGGTTGCTGCACTCCAAAAAGTTCTAAAGGGTTTGTTATAGCACCTCACAGTGCCAAACAGGGTATTGAATGTGGATCTGCCTTTCAATGGCATTCTAGTTTCAGCATTGTATTTATAAAGTGGAAAATGAACTACAGTTGTAGAAACTGCTTACTACAGTGAACCTATCTGTTACTTCCAGGAGGCAAGGGAGACCTGGACCTGCAATAGGATGTCTCAATCACAAAGGAAAGTGATTTGGCTCAAAAAGCACAGGGTTAGAGATGCCCCATTCCACTCTATGTTGTACTGGCAGTACAGAGCAGACACAAACTCATCCTGGCCAGGCATGGTCTGGATGTAACATGTAGGTACCCACCTCAGAATGTTCTGGCTCTGTTAGGGCTTTGCACTTTCCACTCTTGGCCCATTTTCCTACTTCATATATTTGAGAGGACTGTTTAAAACATGGGTAAGGGAGCAGTGTTCTGGCAGTGGCATTAGCAGGAGCTGTGTATTTTGGAATGCCTTTTCAGCACAGGCTAAACAGTGAAACCACTGAAACCCCAAACCAAGCTTATGACTCTTCTTTTCTTGAGGGATTTTTGTCCCTGTCCCCAATATCCTGGAAGTGGCAAGGCTTAGGAATGTAACATTTTTTTTTTCAGTTTCAGATATTAAGAACCTTTGCAGTGTTCTTTACAAAAAAATATTCTGACACTTCACTGCTTTGAAGGCTTTATTGGTGGAGGAGAAAGAGCAAATATGGGCATACGAATAATGTGTGGATTACAAAATGAATAAATATAAATTGGGTTAAGTATTTTTTCTTATCTCCAGCTCACTGCACTTTCATCCTCTTTCCAGCTCAACTGAAATTTTAGCCGGCTCAGATGTTTCCTCAGAGACCCATAAAAGCTCTACAGCCTAAAGAAAGCCCCATAAAATAACTAAAACCTCCCAGTGTGAAGTTCTGCCTCCCTCCCACTCAGCAATTAACTCTTCTTCCTCCCACTTACACAGAAGTCAGCTTCCCACACAATGGATGCCAAGTTTTTTCTGCTATTTTTTTTTCACACCAACCTCAAGAGAAGGTCAAGAGATTTGTAACTATCCTGTCCTTGGACTGTCCTGGGTTCTTCTCATCTCCAGATCTCTCCTGGGACAACTGCAGTCTGCTATGGGCCTCTATCAATTTTATTGGCCATCAAAGGACTCTCAAATCTCCTTGATTTCAACCATTTCTCCTATGGAAACATGTCCTACCCATAATTTATGTCTTCATCTCTCTAACCTCTATGCTACTAACTTACTTAGAAAGAAACAATTTGGTTACTTGAAAGCCAAGTTCTGGTGAAGGTCTTGGCACTTGGCAACTCTTTTACTTTGTGCCAGGCGCATAGAGAGGTTACAGTAAAACAGAGCCCATTGCTCTCAGGTGACTCCCACATCTCCCTGTCACACAACCCCAGCATTGTCCTAGCTCACATCCCTCCTTCTTTGTTTATGGCAGACCTGCAAAAGGTCTCTTTTAACACCCACATTCACCTTTTTAATTTGTTTTTTGCCCCTTTTATCTTCTGGAGGATGAGAAATCACTTCTCTACCCTCATTTCCTTTTCCTGCAGCTTTAGATTATAGTTACTTACTGTCTGAACATGTTTGCTCAGAAACTCTGAAAACATGGTGCAGTTTGTTTTAAAGACCATTTGCAAGAGGAAAATATCAAATGTTGGTAAGTGTACCAACATTTATTATATGGAGTTCCCCCTGTAGCTACTTCATATGAAGTATTCATTGTACAACATTGCAAAAAGCATGTGACTGACTGACTGTTTACAGAAACAGTAAAGTCTGCTCTGTAGCAGGCTCCCAGCCCCTCGACAGCTGGCTAGCTTCTGCTAGTTTCATAGGGACAAACTGATTAAGCAAATACATGTGTCTGAATGTGGCCTATTTAAGCTCCATAGAAAAAGCTGAAAGCTCCGCAAGACAAGTCTAAGCAAGCAAGACATATTCAGATGTGGATGCACAATTCCCTGAGATGCTTTCTGGAATTCAAGAGGAAGTTAAGCTATCCATGTCAACACAGCCAACAACTGGACCATCTGCACAGAAAGGGAGACAAATGTAAACATGGCACTGCCCTGTTGGCTTCTCTGTGGGTATTCCCACAGAGAATTTAAGAGATTAAGATCTCCATTTCCTACCTAAGTGCAAGAATTGCAATTCATCTGAGGTTTGACTGTCTTTGTCAAGCCACTTCTGCACGTTCTGGCATTTATTATTTCCCATCAGATCTACTCAGATCTTGAAGGAGAACCACTTTCCAGTTCAACATCATAAAACACAAAACAACATTACAGTAGACAAACAAACATTTCTCATAAAATAGGGAAACACAGCAACAATTTGCATGTAGAGAAAGCCACATTTGCTGTGCAACTAGAACAGACACCTAAAATCACTCAGGAATGGGGGAAATGGCAAATGGGCCCTTAAACAGCACTGTTCACTCTTTCTAAAATATTAATTTCTCTGTAGTCACTTCCAGCCTTAAAGTAATGAGCCTCTTAGGTGAAGCACAACAGAGACATCTCTGCTGACCCACCATGTGAGTTCATGGTCACAGCTACTCTGCCCTCCTGCATGGAGGCAGAAACTGCAATGTGAGCCCAATCATAAGCATTTAGTTTATTGCATCTGTAAACAGTTAGTTGTCCAGTTCTATATACCAATTCAAATTCAACATCACTAGATGTTTTTCTGCAGAGGCTGAAAACTGAAGCGAAACCATAACTTGTCCCTAATCCAGTACAGAGGCAACTACCGCTCATTAATGCCTTTTTTTTATAGGAAATCTCAGTTTTCAAAAGGCAGATATTGCATTTTCAAGAAGTGGTTTTCTACTGCAATCTAAGGAAGGAGGTGGGGATTAATCAGCTTATTTGAAGCTTCCAGGTCCAGACTGTTTCCTTGCAGCTGTTGGCAGCTGGCTAACCCACACTCTGGGTACCCAAATGATTGGAACTTGCATTTCCAGCTCTTGAGACCCTGAAAAAGGACTACAGACCCATGTGTGTGAAACATGTGGATTCTGTACCAAAGTGCCTTTTTGTAGAGTTTTTTTATGCTCAGCGACAAACAAAAGCTAGTGGAAAAGATGCAAGATTGAAAACAAGACCCCATACTGAGGCGCTTTTCCTATAACTGGGCTTCCTAAACAATAAACAAGTATTCCTGGAGCAGTGGAACTTGGAGAAACCCATGGCCAGAT
Source organism: Neopelma chrysocephalum (assembly GCF_003984885.1). Taxonomy (NCBI): domain Eukaryota; kingdom Metazoa; phylum Chordata; class Aves; order Passeriformes; family Pipridae; genus Neopelma; species Neopelma chrysocephalum. The sequence continues at coordinate 12,994,687 of NW_020897691.1, forward strand.
TTTTACCCATGCCGAGAGATCCCCAAATCTGAGTCCAGTCCTGTGAAGCATCAGGAGTCGGTGGGGATTCCAAAAGGTCCCTTTCATACTTCTGTAATCGCATAAAACAACATTAAGATAAGGATAATATTTATCAGGGGATATTCTTGTAGAGGAAAACCCTCAGCGATGGGTCCATTGACAATTGCAATCTTCTTTCCTGTTATTCTTTGGCAGGGTGAGATTCAAAAGGACCAAAGCAGCATTCATTTGGTGTACTGCTATTGGATGAAATGCCAGGTGTTGAACCTAAGACCACCTCAGGTTTAGTTGCATGCAAGGGAAAAACAAGGGAGACATGGCAAAGTCAGCAAAACCCCATAGGGCAACTGACTATTATACTGGTTCTTGCCTTTTTTTTCTGTTTGGAAAACAAATGAGTTATGTTTCATGTGGCTGGCAGCAGCTAAGAGACTAGAAAAGTGAATGCATATCGTGCAAAGGCACACTCCCCCCTCCTAATAATGGAGGCAACAAACAGAGCTTTGAATGGAGAAAGGCAAGTTAGGCAAAGTCACTTGTTTTACGCAACAGTCATAAAAATCTCAACATTCTATATGCTGGAGAAATTAACCCACACCACAATATTTTTACCTCCGAACTGGCACATTACATGATTATTTCAAGAAAATGTTTTTCACAAGCCTCAAGGTCTTCTTTGGAGCTGTGACCCCTTAAATGAACAGAATGTTTGTAAAAATGAAAAGCTGCATGACAAGAATGGGAAACTGCAGTTGGGCACCAAGATGACAGGACACTCCTCAGCACGGAGAAACTAGACGCCTGTCTTCAGCATCTTGCTTTTGCTAATGAGAGAGCAAAGATCCATGAACCACACATGTTTCCATTGGCAAACTGTGGTTGAACCCTTTTTGCAAAGGAAGACAAGGCCTAGGAATCCCAGAAGTCTGAAGGATCACAAGAAGTGCATCACATTTTGATCACAAGCTGTTTGGAGTAACTGGCAGTACCAAGGGACATTTGGCCTCTTCAGAGTGCCATGTAAGGTGGACCAGTGAAAGATTTCCAAATGTTTTCAGAATTTTCCAAGTTCTTGCAAATTATATGCAGGTTTCACATGCACTAAGTCAGTTTTCCACTGTTGATATTTAGTGCATCTTTCCCTTGTCAAAGGGGGATATTTTTCCTCCTGCTGCTGAGATTCTAAAGCAGGTCCAATAACCTTGCAGCGTGCAGAAGTGTGGTGCAGTAGAACTTTAGCATGACAGCAAGCCCTCACTCTGTCCTGGGACAAAAACTCAGTCTCAGTCAAAATGTATAAGCATTGGAACTCTTCCAATACCTACTTAATCCACTTGTTAGAAACATTAGCATATTGCTAAAACTCACAAGTAATTTGCTATATTGTACCATGTGTTTTTCATCTATTATATCCTGCAGTGCCATACATTTTTCTCCTCAGATGCAACTCAAACAATCCTCATAAAGCTTTTTGTTCCTATATCTTATATGATGGCTCTTAAAAGCAATCCGGTTTTCGGTACAGGTTACTCAAATGTGACGTAATATACTGATTGATGTATTCAATATTATAAAAATGTGACGTGATATATCGATTGATGTACACGATATTATAATGTACTCCATAATATACATGAGAATTCACTAATGAATAATTCACTGTATGAATAAATGGCATTTCAGTTACTCTAAGCAACATGTTTTTTCTTGTTTCTGGACCTTTGAGCTTTTAAAGAAAAACAACCCAAGCAGATTTCTCAGCACACATGATTCCAGAATAATTTTCAAAAGAAAATTTCAAAAGGAAGAAACCAAAGCAGAGTTTTCTTTGTAACTAAGGATCTTAAAGCATATTTCTAGTAGGGGAGCTGAAAATCCAGAAAAATATTATAACCTTAAAATGTTAAATAAGAGCTATAGCAGCAGCAAAGGTAATGGGAAATAGCCAGTCAGCTCTGACCTAAAACATTCCTGTGCAAAAAGCCAGCAGTAAGGCTGGGAATCACCAGCCTTCCCATCAGAGGAAGATTCCCATCACCTTGAAAGTCATGCCATGTTTGTCAGCAAGACCAGTTTTGAGCCTTTACAGACTGAGGACTAGCAGAGTACCTGGCAGGAGAGCAAATGGGCTGCAGCACGATTGTGGCCACTCTGTGCAGGAGCCCAGGGCAATGCAGTACAGTGGACAAGACTATCAGTGTGCGGTTTTGCAAGATAAACATTCAGAGCTGGACAGTACCCAAAAATGAACAGTAGAGGTAATAATAGCAGTACTTGAAATTAATGGATGATTCCTCATTCTGGTTAGTTACTTCTCTGTTTTGTTTAGGTTCCACTGGCTAAAGCTGGTGTGGACAATACTATTCATTTTGTAGGTTTTGTTTTTTCTCACATTCAAGGAAAGGAAATGGTAATATACTCACAGCTTGGAACTGTTTTCTCTTGTTTATTCACCGCTGATTAGCAGTATAAACTAAACACAACCTCAGCTGACTTCTATTTACATTCTCTGCTGTTTCGGTAGAGAGCATAGCGTATCTGCTCTGGGCAGCCTCTCCTCTGTATGCTCTTGCCTTTAGGCAGTTTTGTCTATATGGGTCACCATGTCACACAGGTTTGGCCTCTAACCCTGCCCTTCCCTGAGGGATGGGACTCCCAGCACCTGCCCAAGGATGTCTGGCGGGATGAGGGGTGCAGATCTGCAGATGGCCTTTGCCTTTCTCAAGGCTGCCTCAACCAAAAGGCAGAGCAGCCAAAACACTCTGAGGAGCCATTTCAAGCTCCTTCCCTCTTCTCCACAGTGGATCTTTGAACACTGACATTATAATGCTGGCCAAAATGATCATCAACCCAGTGTAGTCTGGGAGAAGGAGGTGACTCACTAGTGACTGAGTCCCGCTCATGAGCTTGCCACAAGCAAGAGCTGCGATGCCAGAATTCCTGCTCAGTAGGGACACACAAGGGCAGCACGAGAAGGGCTCACATAGGAGAAGTTTTGCAGCCAGGTAGGACAGGGACCAGCATGAAAACAGAGATGCTGGTCAGCTGGAGGATCCAGGTCCCTTCCTGTCTTTTATTGCCTCCATTTCATTCCCTCATGATGCTACTGACCAGAGAGAAAGGGGAAATGCTGCTATTGGGTGTTTGGGAGGGACTTAAAATTGTGGCATTAACATTTGCCATGTTTATGCAGGAGAGAAATGCATGTGCAAGGCAGGTTAAACACCTGTTTGAAGACACTGAGTGGGACAATACAGATCATGCACATGGGTGTCAGGGAGAAACACCAACCTCTGAGTGATACATTGTGAAATATTTTTAGATATACCTTAGATCCTACTTTCAAGACATAGCCAGTGCTTCACTCAGCTCCAAGAAAAAATATCCAATTACCAAAGCAAGAAGGTCAATGAAAGGGAAAGATAGAGGCTAATGATGGAGAATCAACAAAAGCTTATGGGTATTTTATTAGCAGTTTAAATAAACACAGTCCATATTTTTAATGAAGAGGACCTGCAGCTCACATAGGAAAGACCATCAGAAGGATGAAGTGTGGAAAGCAATAGGGCAGACAGAAACACTATTGCTGTTACATTCAAGATGAGTTTGAAAGCCTCTTGGAAATAGTCTGTAATGCTTTTACTCCTATTGCAAGATAAACTGGTTCTTGTTGCCCACAGTACTCTAGGGGAAATCACAATTTTAGGAAAAGTATCTCCCGTGAAAGCCCAGCAGGACCACATTGTGTATTTGCATCTGTTTCTAATTATAACCTTCCGAAGCTTTAGACAGAACAGCTTGCAAGTTTTGCCTTGTGAAGGCCAGACTTCTTAGAGATTCTCTCTAAGACCTGAAAACGGATTTTGCTGCTCCTGAATCAAAACTGTGCTCTCATTAAAAAAATTTTCACACAGTGTGTGTGAAATGATGAATGCACATAGAATAGAATCACAGTATCATAGGATACTCAATCCATCAGGATTGAGTCCAACTCCTGGTCCTACGCAGGACACCCCAAGAATCACACCATGTGCCTGAGAGTGTTGTCCAAATGCTTCTTGAACTCAGGCTCGGTGCTGTGACCACTTCCCTGGGGAGCCTGTTCCAGTTCTCAATCACCCTCGAGGTGAAAAACTTCTTCCATACATCTAACCTAAACCTCCACTTCTGACACTCATCCCCTGCAGCAGAGACCTGCTGCAAGGCCTGGCCAAACAACATCTCCTGCCATCTAGAGGCTTTCTGCATAACCATGAGGGAGGGTATCACCCACACTCACATGTGACCTGATCCTCAGGCTCAGCTGAGAGCTTCCACAAGTTCCATTTGGAAAGCACGTGCAGGAACTACTCACAATGAGAAACCAAGGTCAGAAATTCTTCATGGGAGTCTAGGAGACTACATGTCTTCCCTTCTCTTGCCCTCAGAACCTCCCTCACTTCCTCGCAAATGATCACGTTTTATTTGGGAGCCAGCTTGCAACTTCCATTTAGAAAAGAAAAAGGCTTTTTTTTTTTTTTATAATTGAAGATGTTTCTTTCCAAAAAGGTGATCCTCCCCCTGTATTCAGTATTCCACACTTGGAGTCCACTGTGTTCAGTTCTGTGCTCTCCAGTACAAGAGATATGGACATAATGGAGACAGTCTAATGAAGTGGCATGAAGGTGATGAAGGAACGGGAGCACTTCTGGCATAATGAAAGGCTGAGAGACCTGAGACTTTTCAGACTGGAGAACACTCAGTGGAATCATACCCCTAATGCAGGGAGTAATGAAGATGGAGCCAGGCTCTTCTCAGTGGTGTCTAGTGACAGATAGAAGTCAGTGGGCACAAACTCAAATACAGGAAAACCCATTTAAACCAAAGAAAAATATTCTTTTATTGTGGGATGGTGGTTAAACACTGACCCAGGTTGCCAAGAGAAACTGTGGAGTTTCCATCATCAGAGATCTTTAAAATGCAAGAGGACAAGGTCTTGCTGTAGCCTTGCCTTCAACAGAAGGAATCGGACTAGATGATCCTCAGTGGTCCCTTCCCGCCTCAGTCATTCTGTGAGTTTATGACCATTTTTGTCCAATAAATAAATCCACTGTGGAAAATGCTGGAGATTGCACTTTGTTTTTGTAAAATTTTGGTTCTGTTTTAGTCTGGCTGCATAACGCAGTAGTTGGTATCATTCACAGACTTGTACACTTCTTCAGGTTAGAGGGAACCTTTGGAAGTCAGGACCAAGACACTTCTCAAAGCAAGGCCAACATCAAAGCTAGATCAGGTTACTCATGGCCCTCTCCAGGCCAGTTATGAGCACCCTCAGGGATGGAGTTTTCCCTGCCTCTCTGGGCAGTCCCTGTACTTGATCAGCTCGATGCTACAAACATTTTCTTAATACTTCCTTGGAATCACTCGTGTTGCAGTCTGTGTCCATTGTCCTTCAACCTTTCACTGTGTGTATCTCTCAGAAAAGTGTGGGTTCATCTTTATGATCTCATTAGGCCACTGAAGATATCAACTAGATCCATCACGGCCAGCCAAGCCTTCCTTCCCCAAGGCTGAACAAACCCCGTGCTTGCCCTTTCCTTATATGTTCTGTGCACCAGTACCCTAAGCATCGTGGTCACTCTCTTGTTGATCCACTCGTTTGCCTTGTACAGGAGGGCAGATGGCACTCCATGTATAGGCTCACCTGTGCTAAAGAGAGAAGTGCCTCACTGAGCCCACTGACTGTGTCACTGCTAATGCAGCTTGGCCTGTCGGTGAGCTTCATTGTCACAAGTATGTGCTTCCTTGGCGTGTGCCATGTGGAGGTTCCCAAGCTCTTTTTTTGCTGATCAGGTCATGTTTGGAGTTGGGTGACACTGGCACTGAGGAGTTATGGCAACTGCTGGCACCTGAGGACCTGGTACATGTGAATTTTCTTGACATTGTGATTATTGCACTCAGCTACAATCCTGGTGGTGTTCTCCTTCAGATGCTACTTCTCACCAGGGTCATATTTTTCACTGACTGTTGTGGTGCAGTTGGCAGAGTCCTGCGGGAGTGCTTCCTGCTTTATGGGACACACAAGCATGACGAGAAAAGGAGCAGCAGTACAAGACATGGCTTTGTTTTCAAATGTTACTAGCTGAGGGCCCTCAGGCAGGCTGGCAGGGCTCCATGGGTGGGACTTTTTCAACATCCATGGATGCCAGTTTTGCCTTAGGAAGCAGAGCTGGGCTGCTGCAGCATTGACCTTATTCCCTTCTGCATTTACCTTATCCTCTTCTGCCAGAGGAAGACAGCTCTTCACATGAATAACATCTCTCTGCCTGGTGAGAAAATAGGACATGGGTTTTGTGGAGAGAAAACTATAGGGACGAACCACAAGCATCATTTCACATTGTTCAGAGGGTTGGGTTACCTCCCACGAAGGCCTTCTATTATCTTTCCAAGTGACACCCAGTGCCTCCTTCATCACCCAAGAGCTCTTCTGTTCACATGCCGGGTCCACATGCTGGGCTTTGGCTGCCCCCAAGAACCCTTGGCATCTGTCACATGTTGGCAATTGTTCCTGATGCCTTTGAGGCAGAAATCCCAATTCTCACAAAAATATGGTACAGTGATCAGAGATTAGCATCTGGAGTTGACCAGGGCCAGACAATGCTTTGAGCAGCTTCTTTGCTTGTCTTTTCCTCCCCACCCCTTCCTCCGTTGTGTTTTTCTCCCTTCTTTTTTAAACTCTGTACAATTCCCCACCAGGCACGGCCCTGGCATCCCTCCACCCCTGAGAGACTTGGATCAGAGGCAATGCAGGCCAAGCTGTATGAATTTTCTCTCTGTGGGGATCCTCCCTCTCCTCCATCCTGTTCCCTCAAGAATCATTTTGACAAGAAGGCAGGGGTAGTGCAACACCCCTCAGAGCCTCTGAAGGGACATGGCATTCTCTAAACTGGCGCCAAGAGGTTGAAGACCAGATGTAGATGTGGCTTTGCCAGTAAGAGGGGCATGGGAGGAGAGCTGACAGAGGAAAAGACCCATCCCTCTCCCATTAGCACCATCTGGAGTTGTACAACGTTCCCTGATACACAGGGCAGTCACAAAGCTGTACAGCTATTTCAACTGAGATGAGATTTACCTCCAAGCGGGTCTGCTGCTTCTCCTATGGTGGCAGAGTAGGACCAGCGTGTCATGGGGACAGCAGGGAAGTAAGGAAGGAAAGAGGAGGGCAGCCCACAGCTCAGGACACTGACAGGGCCTTGGAGAGAGGAACTGGATGGGACATGGCTTTCCTGACCCACGCAGTCTTTAGACACCTCTATAATCCCACCACCTCTTAGGTGAACATTGACCAAGACCAGTACCATCTCTTCAAGAAACTAGCTAATATAACAATAATATGTTTACCCTACACATGGGGCAAAGGATGCAAATGTGTCAATCAGATCACCTCATATTGCACAGAGAATTTACCTAGACCTCAAAGTGAAGGGAACAGACTGCATACCATTGCACTTCATGTGTTTCCCTGCTGTACCCCACTGCTGACTCTGCCCCGGCTGGTTTAGTCTCGTAGAAGATTTACACTGGAAGGGAAGAGTGCCCTTCCATCCCTGCCCCAGCACCCTCCAGTACCTCCCACGCTGAGGCTGCAGAAAAAACAACGATCTCAGCTCTTCACCCATAATGACATACCTGAATGGGACTGTCCCACCCCAAGATTATTTCCAGAAGGGAATGAAGGAACCATGTCTCTGCAAATGGACGAAACAAAATCTACTTGCGGTCTCTGAAGGTGAAATGCAGCTCTTCTGCAAAGCTGCTCTCTGAACAGTCATCCCAGCCTGTATTGTTGCAAGGACCAACATGTGGGACTTTTCACTTTCCTTTGCTGAACTGCATCAGTTTCCTGACATCTCATTTCTCAAGCACACAGAAGTCCTTCTGATGAGCAGCTTTGCCCTCTAGCACATAAACCACTCCCCAGCCTCAGTTTAGTATCAGCAGCAAGCTTGCTGATGGTGCACTCCACCCGTTCACTCTATCCTATTGTCCAGGTCATCAGACTGTACTGGACCCAGCACTGGCCCTGGGAGGGCACTTGCAACCAGCAGTCATTTGGACTTGCACTTTGAGCCTCAAAATGTAGCTAATTTCATATCCACCCTAAAGTCTAACTATCCAAGCTATATTCCACCGATTTCGCTACAAACAGACAGTGGGAGACCATGCCAAGCACCTTACAGAAGCTAAAGTCTATGACATTCACTGTTCTCCCCTCTGCACAGAGGCACTAGTCTCAACAAAGAATATGATCAGGTAGGTCAGGCATGATTTTCCCTTGGTAACTCCATGATAACTGCTAACCATCTTCAAAAGGGAACAACACATTCACATGCTTCCAGTCCCTTAGAAAAAGTTGACATTTACTCCTCTCCCAAGGAGGACTTTTCAAAAGCTAACAATTCGTCACTTTGTCAGATTACATGACATAGACAACCAGAAAGGATGAAACAGAAGTGGAACCATGTATCATAGGTTTATTAGGGAAAAAAGTTATACTTCAAGACCATATATTTTGCACTGTACTGAAGAAAAAGTATGTGAGAATAATTAAAATGCTAAAACCCAAATCACCGTAAAAAAGAAAATGCTCTTTTAATCACTTTAGTACCTTTTTTGTGCCCACACAATTTAAAATAACTACAGGAAGAAACTCAAAAGCTGTTAGAACTACACTACATCTAAGCTGGAACGAGAGTGAGAGATGAACTAGAGAATGGATCAGTCCCCCAGGTATACCTTTCATTCATGTCAGCTTTTGCTTTATGGTTTGGTTGGAAGAGATTTCAGTAGTATTGCAAAGGAAGTGTATCCCAATTGTCCCTAGGATGGACCATAGTCAAATGAGCTTCCTGCTAGTTCTCCTGTATTGGTGACTTGGGCTTCTTTTTGGAGGGCAAATAAGTTAAAAGCAGTTTCTAATTTGCAACTTACTCATCCTATGCCTCTGCACAGTAACGTGAAAGATACTGACAAGGAATAAATAACATACAAAATAAGATGACAATGGATTGAAGAAAAGTTGCACTACAACTTTTAAATAGCAAAGGATAGAAACTTTAACTGATGCTGATAAACTGCTGTGTATGTGTTTTTGCTAGACTAACAGTGCCACTCTAACATGGATAGAGGGGTAGATTCCCATCGAATGTCCAGTCCAAAGGCTGCCAAGGAAGTAAGACACAGGTCTTTGATCAGTAATTCAAATGTTACATCAACAGTACTCACAAGAAGAATATAGCTCTTTCCTTGGTTAATATATTGTGCATAGCAATATCTCAAAGAATTAACAGCACCTTTTACATAAAAATTCCAAACATATTTATCTAGTGGACAAGAAAACTCAGCATCTCTAAACAGTACTTTTGCAGATGTACAGTACTGTATTTATATAGATATAGATACACATATATCTCACAGTGAATTTACACTGTGAATGACCTGGTGATTAGTCCAGCAGTGGATGAACCCACAGGGTAAGTCTTCAGAAGAATAAATCGCCTTTGGTGGATGGCCAGTTACATGGCATGATTGCATAGGGGAGCCCCGTTGGGAGGAAAGGACAGTTTAGCATCCCATTAAGCAAGCACAGCATGCTTAGGTCATTCCTGTAAGATATAAGAAACTTTCAAATTTTCATGGCTAATACAGTTCTGGTTTTCACAGGCTGCACATATTGCAAACTTCTCTCTGTGCCTTAAAGACACAGAAGGAAGGTTGGACACCAAACTTATATCCTATCCCTGCTTCCAAGCAGAAATCAAGCAGCACCACAGATACAGGCTGGTAAAGGATGTTCATGTTTGGCTTCACAAGGGTTTCTTGAGCAGCTGGTTTTCACTGGTTTGCCTCATTTACCTTCCTTTTTTTTTTCTTTTCCAAATCAGTTGCTCACAGTCCTCTGGTAGAAATAATTACAAAAGCATGGTCTGCCTAAGACAGGAAAACAGACTACTACCATTTTCCTGGGATGGGCACGCCACACTCATACCAGCCCACATAGTAGTAGGGTGTTGTGTATCCAATGCGTCCAAATGATACAGGTTCCTGGCGGTACTGGCGGTAGTACCCTGTCAGGAGAAAAACACCGATTTGTATTACACAACAAAGACACGGTAATTTAACAAGAGTAACAGATGCAGTGAGAGTCAATTTCACAACTCAAATGAAAACTTAAAAATGGTCTGGTAGGCAATTATGTCAAAAGGGTATTGGCTAGCCCTGGTATTTGGTCTAGATCTTTCTTGAATGATCTAACTCTGGTCCTTCATATTTCTTGCAGTTTTGACTGGTTTCACTGTTCAAAATCTCTTTAACTATTGTGTAATGCTATGGTCTGCCAAAGAGCTTCTGCCTTTAACCTCAAAAGGTGGGCATATTTCAGTTGTGTTTATGAAGTTTCTAAGTCAGTTTAAATAAAGGACTCTGGGGCAAAAAAATACCATCAAATCATATTTTCTCACAGGGCTTCAGGAAGTGTCAGCTTTTCAAAAAACAAAAAGGTATCATTTCACGCAGTAAATATTGAGTTAAGCCCTCCCTTCCCCTTTTTCTTCATCTGCAGAAAGAATGTGACTGCTTAAAGCATTAGAAGAGGTGCAGCATTCTTGTTCACATAGCTTGTGCATTGGAACATCTGAAATATTCGTGGTTTGTGCCAATAATATAACTTTTGCGTGCTCTCTATCTCTGTCTCCTAGACCTAGTTATACACATCTGGATTAATCATCCTTCTTCTGAACTGAGAAATACACTACTTCCCAGTGATATATTAGTATCAGTGACTTTTTCAGTTTCTTCCTGGTAACGCCACCATCAAAAGAATATCAACAAATAATTTAACATAGAAACCATTAACGCTAACTGAATAACTTAAACCAATAGACTTACTGAAAAGATTGGCTAACTTTCATGATTGGTTTCATTTTGTGAAGCAAGTTGTCACCTTCCTGGCTACATGAGCTGAGCAGTTTACTCAGAGGAACTCCTTCAAGGTAAGAATTTTCACTCATAGAGAGTTATCTACCAGGCCAGAATAAAAGTACTGACCTTAAGTCACTAGACATACTCATTCGTGTTTTGCATTGAGTGAACTGGTTAGAAACCATTCACAAAAGCTGTATTTGCAAAGATGTTGCTGGTCCTTCTTGGCACATGGAAGAGTTTTTGCACCTCAATTCAATGAGGCAGGTCTTATCGTTAAGAGAAACATTTCACAGACCTATACAATTATTTCCTTCTGTCTTTGCATTTTGTTCCTGTAAAGCATTTGCCTTATACACCCCTCTCTGTCTGTCTCTCTTTCTTCACCCACAAGCTGTCTGGGACTTTTATAACCTGTTTTCACCTACTGCGTCAGCTGGACTACTCAAGAGAGCTGTCAGCAGCTGTGAACAGCGCTCCACTCTGTGCCCTTTTCCTTACCCCTTAATCCTACAGATGGGATGACAGGCACCTGGCCAGCATCCCACTCCCCCATTGCTGTACCTCGGATGGTGGGCAGGGCTTCAATGTACGACTGAGGTCCTGTTCTTCCATCCAGGTGTGAATCCACAAATTGGCAGTGGTCCTCGCCCCTTCCCCAGCTATCCCCAATGCTGTAGAAGGTGTCTGAAGGGTGATACAGACAGATTACTTAACTCAGCAATACTTTTGTTTGGGATGCTCTTTGCCACCAGGAAAACAGATGTGGAAGAAAGCAGGAGGAATGTTACAGTGACAAACACAGTATTACCAATAAGCAAACGGTGGCTGGAAAGAGGGAGAATGCTCCCTTCAGAGTATTGAAGAAGAAATTATGGAAAATAAATGGATTACAGCTCCATAAGGAGTAGACCCTATTTTGCAAGTCCATGGGCCCTACACCATAGGTGATGGGTGGAGAGAATTTCAACTATACTAGTCATTTGAATATATCATGTGAAAGTAAATACACCCATATAAGCATTAGCATTGATTCTTCTCAAGAGAAGGACTCCCACAGAGCCGTCACGCAATTCTTTCACATATAAAATGAAGAAAGTGAGAAGATGGAGATGGCAAGTAATCATATATCAAGAAATTAATCTTGGTGCCTACCTTTCAGGTCATCACTGAGGTAAATTTTATACCTTAAGGAGTTGCAAAGAACCACTCCTACAAACTTGCGGTACCAAGTTCGTTTCACATACTGCTTGCCAGTGCAGTCCGAGTAGGTGGGGTCGTATTTAAAGGTGAATGGGATCCAGATAGGCTCACCACCTTGGGGAAAAAAATAAATTCCACATTAGAGACAGACTTCAGCATTTCAATCTGAGTTTTGCTGAGGTTAACATCTAATAATATGTTTTACAAGACACACTGCAGCAGATTAATGCATAATTTTTCTATATCCAGAAATACTACTTCAAGAACAAATACTATTAAAAAAAGAGAAGAAAGGGACTTGATTAAATCCCTTCTAGGCAGCAGACTGTTAAATTGATTAAAAAATATTATTTCATGTACTGAACCACAGTTTTAAGTAAACGGTCTCATTTGTTTTAATAAGAATTCTTCTTTACCTAGTATTACAGTTTCTTTCCTCGACACGGCCTGATCTCAGGTCTGACAGTGACTTGCATTTTAAGACTAAGTACAAAACTTAACCCTATTACTGAAGAACAGATGTTAAGAATTCTGTAGTAACAGCCTGAAATGTAATTCTTGCTATCTGGTTAAAAAGATCATATCACAAATGTACTTCCCTGTTTTGTTTCTCAGATTACATCAAAACAGATGAGTTTTCAACAACAAACAAGCAAGATCTTTCCTGGGGAACTCTGTTCAGAGCATTGCTGCAGAGGAGAATGCTTAATTGTATTGCAAAAGACTAAATACTCCTACTGCCTTACCTAAATGTTTGTTTTATACTAGACAAGGCAATATAATTTATTTTGAAATTGCTGTTGTAGTAATGTATACAGAATGATACAAAAAGTTTCCAGTGTGACAATTGGTATTTTTGTCTCTAGCTACAGCACAAAGCCCTGATTTTACTGTGCTATTTTGAGATGGTTTACAGATGAGATGGAAAGTTTTTTCTGTTAGTCATTCTTCCTCCCTCTCACTAGACACATAGTCCAAATCCTGCAAACACTATCATGTGATCAGCAATCCTTAAAACTCCACTGGTGTGAATAGAAACGTTAACTGTACTGATTTTACTCAGCCACACAGTGAAGGGATTACAGGATTTTAGCCACAGATTTGTCTTTAGAATAAAACAGTAAACTATTTCTTGAATGCAATTTTGTTAATGTGAATAATCTGCTTTTGTCCATCACTTTTGCCCACCTCCAAAAATCCTGAAGGATAAACTTAGCATGACCTGTAAGGGCTGCAATGGATGTTCAGAATCTCTTAATTTCCACAAGTTCCTAGATCTCTGCCATCTCTTTTTGGTCTGTCTTTACTACTGCGGCCACACGAAGTATTTTCTCTTTGTCCAGTTGGAAAAGAAACTACAAGTGCAAAAGCCATCACCTTCCAAAGCCTCCATTCTTTGAACAGACCAACAAAGTAATGGATAGCAAAAAAGCTGAAGGTGTCTGGAAAGATCACCACTCTCAGAGGCCTCTCACACTGACTGCCAGAGACACAGTGTGCTCTGCAATACCTGTGCATCATCAGAGACTTCTGAGAGGACAGAGAAAAAAACCCCAAGTAAAATAAAACAGAGGAGGAAGGGAAATGCTGGATGCTATTTTCATAAACACTGTAGCAAAAAAGCCCCAGAACCAAGCATTTTAATTGCTTAGGAAAGCTGACAGAGTATAGTGTATAATAACTATGAGGGGTTTTTTTCCTGCATCTCTTCTGAGAGCACGTACTGCCTGGGGTTACCCTACCAATATTCACGTCAGCAAGGTTAGTCCCAGCACCAGGAAATCAGATCTTCTGATTAGGGGTTGAACTAGCTTATTGCAAATTTGAAAACAGCTCAACAATTTGGAAAGCTCATCAGCTTTGTGGCATATCATTTGGGTCAGTAGCAAATCAGTGAGTTTTTTAGCATTTATAAGGGCATGATGATTTGTATAGATGAACATAAGAACTAGAGAGACAAAAACCTGATGCTGCTATTCAAGCTCTGCTTAGGCAACTGAAGGACACAGATACAAAAGCAATAGAGTTTAATGCTTAATACTAAGCAATTTAAGCCTTTGTACCAGGCAAAAAGATGGACTAAAATCAAATGCTTATTCGAGCATAGCTTTACAAGATTTCTTTTCAGAAAACAGAATAAGGGGTCCTAAGACAAAAAATGTTTTGTGAATTAGTCCCATGAATTACTACCTGCTTAAAACTGTAACTAAAACTGCATGTTTAAATGTTTCTAACTTCTATATTCTAACTGTTTTGCACAGATTTTATGCACTTCATGAAAGAAACAACAGAGTAAGACTTACCAGGTGGTCTGACAATGAGAAGAGGATTGTCTAGAAGAATAAAACAAACAAAAAATTTAGTATTTTTTTTTCCAAATCTTGTTTTATAATATGAAACATACAGTCACTCAACAGGATGACAGTACAGCATGCATAACTACATTATGAAATGTGGAACTTATATTGTCTTTTCAATTTGCAGACCTAATGTGTGTTTGTTATTCTGCTGTTTCCTCAGTTAATGAAATTTGCCACAGGATTGTAAATTTATTTTGATACTGTAAAAACTCTACTGAGATTAGTATCAAAGTCCAAAGCCAGCTTTGAAACATTTCCTCTTCTCAGAACGTCTTCAGAGCAGGAAAACAGTTTCACTGTATACTTCTGAACGAATAGTGGGCCTGTCCTCCAACAGGAAATATAACCTAACTCTTGCATGCAAACCTCAGTCTCAGACATCCATCATGTTCAGCACAGTTCTTCAGTGCTATTCATAAGTATGATGGCATTCTTTATTGAATATTCCCATCAGCTCAAACCTTATGGTTGCATTAGAAGAGCACTCGGAATTAGCAATTTCTTTCTCTTATGACCTATACCATCACTGTAACTATACCACCTGGCTTTGCATTTAGCAACTGTTTTTGTACTTATGCCACCTTATAGAGAGCCACCTTTGGCTACATGACAAACAAAAGATCAGTGCTGCAAACAAAACTTTAAATTTGGTGTACTTAACATGTTAAAGCTCATTGATTTTGGATGGCAAAACCAGGCATTCAGACCCATAGACTGGTAGCCAGCTAATCAGGAAAACAATCTGCAAGATACAGCACAGAATCAAAGAATCATAGAATCATTTAGGTTGGAAAAGACCTCTAAGGATCACTTAGTCCAACCGTTGACTCAGCAGTGCCAAGTACTCCACTAAACCATGTCCCTAAGTGCCATATCTACACGTCTTTTAAATACGTCCAGGGATGGGCATTCCACCACTTCCCTGGGCAGCCTGTTCTAGGTTCCAGCCTGTTGACAGCCCTTCTCTGGACATGCTTCAGCACCTTAAAGTCTTCCTTGCAGTGAGGGGCCCAGAACTGGACACAGCAGTTGAGGTGCAGCCTCACCAGTGCCGAACAGGGGGGCACAATCACCCCCCTGGTCCTGCTGGGCACACTATTGCTGATACAAGCCAGCATGCCATTGACCTTCTTGGCCACCCAGGCAATATTAAATATTATGCTTGGATTTATACTTGAGCTTCTTACTCCTTTAATGAAAATCTGAACATGTTACCCAGGACCATTTTCTTATCTTGCATTTTTGTCTCCCTTCTGTGATGACTTACTTGCACAGTTCTTAGTGGAGCTTCTGAAGTGAGCACTACAGAGTGAAGTCAAATGAGCAAAGGCAGAGACCACAGAAGCCTCATGTCATTAAAAGGGCAAAATTTGCAAGAAACAACAGACCTTTCACTGAAGTAAAGACTGAAAAATTTGTCCTTTATTATTTAGTGAAGTCATTGGCCTCTGGCTTGATGGAAGTAGAAGAAGAAGAAATGGGCAAAAATAGCTCATTTAACATACTATTTTTAGAAGAGGATGTTGCTCTTGAATGTACTATTAGCCCTGTGAAAGAGCAGCATGCCTTGTCAAAAAAAAAGAGCAGAGAATTTTGTCTGTCCAATGGAACTGTTGCCTTCTATATTTCTTCTAGAGACAACTGTTTCCAACTGTTTAGCTGCCCACAATTAGGAAACTACTTTACTAAATGTTTGGTCAAACTATCAAAGATATTAAGCTTCCCATTGCTTCTGTATTGTTGAACACTAGTATTCTTGTATATTTGAAATTCAGTTTCCTGTTTCCCCAGAGTTCACTTTATTGTCACCTATATTTTAATAGTGGCATTAGGAGTGCATATTATTTTCCTGGCTTAACTGAAAACAAATAATTAAAGTAAAAAAAACCTCAAAACAGCAAGTTCAGGATAATCACCATTATTAGCATGCTGGTTTCAGTCATTGCCTTGCCACATCTCTTATTAAAAATTCCATTTTGAGATGAAAATAAAAAGCAAACCATACCAGATTCTGTGATAAATGAGACAGAAGAGCTAACAGGTCCATAACCAAAGGGGTTCTTTGCCTGGACTTTAAAATAATACCTGAAACAAAAAGAGAGGGGAAATAAGATGAAAACAGGTCCCAGTGCAATGGCTAAATTATAAGTAATTTAAAACAGGGTAAGAATCAAAACAGCAGAACAGCACCGAGTGTCCTTATCGTTAAATGGAGTTGGATACTGAGCCAGGGTATGAGCTGGCTGTTACAGACAAATGTCTCCTTTTTGCAATTTCTCTCATGCATATTTTTGGATCATTTATTTATATATCATTCCCCATCCAAAAACCACATACAACTATATCCACTTTCTATGAAATAACTGATAGCAAAAGACTAAAAGAAAAAGATGCAAGGAAATCAAATTCTGATCTCAGGAATAGTTTTAAACCAGATTAACTCCTAGGAAAGCCGTGATGTAAACTGCAAACTGAAACTGGATCAGATTTATATGTGATCAGAAACTAAGCTTTTGACCTTTGTGTAAAAACTCCAGCAGCATTAAGATCACAATACTTGAGTAATACAAGGAAGCATCACGTTGCCTTATTGATTCCCCCAAAGTTTTTAAATCACATGCTTAAGTCAAAGCACATGACTCACCACTAGAACACTATTCTTTGCTCAACAGAAGCAAAATTATCCTCACCCTTAGAGAAGAATACATGTAAGCACATTTTAGTTCATTTCCAAATACAATGATTTTTAGTTGATGCCTACCCCGTCATTTTTTCCCCAGATTAATGTTTTCTTCTTTTCTTTTTATATTTGTACCAGTCCAGCAGAAACCAGTTAGAATGAAAGACTACTGTAAAAATTTCCAGCACAGCATTTTTTAAATTCCTGAGTTTAGGTTTTCCCTTCTTTCCCCCTTGCTCAAGTTCATTCTTGTAAAGAAATTAATAAAACATAAAAAATTATTGTGTCTCTGTAATATCCACATCTCATTTGGATCTTAATTAAGCCTCTCACCCAAAAGCAGACATCTTCAAAAGCTCTATACATGACCCACATAACAGGTCAAGTGATTACTTGCATGGATGGTTGCCACCAATGGCTGGATTACCTTACATGAAAATATCCTATCTGAGTGGCTGGCCTGATGCACCTCAGTTTGGGAAAGGGAGCCTGCTTCATTAAAAATATCAGGCTGCTTTTGGTGGTGAAGCTCTCCCCATCCTGCACAAAAAACTGCCAGTGCTGGTTCTATTGCATGGGCCACACTGGGCTGAGACATGGTGCTTTTACTTTACAGTCTCCCATGCATTAGGAAGATCCAATACAATCCTGTTGCAAGAACTTTGCTGGTTTTAGTCTGCCACTCAATTTTTACCATGTGCCCTTTCCTGTACCATCAGTTGTATCTTAGCCACAGAACAGGGCCTGGAGGTCACTCCTGAAAGGGCCCTCTCTGGCCGGAGCACCAGCTAGGCACATAGGAAATTATTCATAACAATAAACCGGAGGTGACATGGTTGAACCAGCCCTTTGGCAAGCCTTTTTTTCACAGAATCACAGAATCAACCAGGTTGGAAAAGACCTCCGAGATCATCGAGTCCAACCTATGACCTAACACCACCCTGTCAACTAGACCATGCCACTGAGTGCTACATCCAGTCTCTTCTTGAATACTTCCATGGACGGTGACTCCACCACTGTAGCAGTGGGCCTGCATTATATGGGAAAGCTGTGGTTTAAGCATGTTTTGAAATGGCTTTTTTGTGGTCTCTGCTAACTCATGTTTCTTCTTCCCAAAATCCCCCACGGCCAGTTCTTATCTCTGTCTCAGGAATGTCCTGAGAAGATATCAAGAAGTCTTCTCATTGGTCTCTTGTTAATCCCTTCCTTATTTGGCTGTTCCCTGCCTGATTGGTGTTTTGTAAGACCCCTTACCTTACATGGTCCCTTTTGACCCTCCCAAGAGCTTTATAAACCCCTAACCACAATAAACTCGCTCTCTCGCCTCCTCTCCACGAGCTGTGTGCTGTCTCTCCGGAAGCCATGGGACCTCGTGGGTGGGGGGAGGGGTGAGCACCTAACCCCTCCATGCGTCCAGGACCCTGAAGAAACCCCTGGAGCTGGAGTAACCCCTTCCTCATCCACCTCAAGCCTTCGGAAATGGAACCCCACAATGGGAGGAATGCACCCAGACACCACCTCCCTGGGCAGCCCATTCCAATGTCTGATCACTCTCTCTGTAAAAAATTTCTTCCTAATATCCAACCTAAACCTCCCCTGGCACAGCTTAAGACCATGCCCTCTTGTCCTACTGCTGGTTGCCTGGGAAAAGAGATTGACCCCCATCTCACTCCAGCCTCCTTTCAGGTAGTTGTAGAGTGATGAGGTCTCCTCTGAGCCTCCTCTCACCAGGCTAAACAGCTCCAGCTCCCTCAGCCTCTCCTCAAAGGGCCTGTGTTCCACTCCCTTCGCCAGCCTCGCTGTCCTTCTCTGGACACTCTCCAGCACCTCAGTGTCCTTCCTAAACTGAGGGGCCCAGAACTGGACACAGTACTCAAGGTGTGGCCTAACTAGTGCTGAGTACAGGGGCAGAATCACTGCCCTGGTCCTGCTGGCCACACTGTTCCTGATACATTAAAAGAAATATTCTTTATCAAGTAAGGTGAACTTCTTTGCCTCAAAATCAAACTGATCTTTATGAAAAGGCTGAAAAGATGTGCAAGTAACACCCTTCTGTCTTCAGCAGAATGGTGGTAGTCACATGAACACTGGGTTTTGCCATGAAGCAAGATGGTTATCTCCAGGATATGGGCCAGGACATCTTCTTGTTTACTCCTTAAAAATTACAGGTGGGTTGCCTAGGTGAAATCAATGCGGAAGCTGCAGGAATTGAAATATTCTCAACTTCATCCACGGCACCAGATTTACCTTGCACCTATGTCAGACCTGGAGCACATGCACGGTCAGACTCTCTGTGGGACACGTTCCCATGTCTGCATGGGGGATGTGTCCCCTGTCCCTACTGTGTCCTGCAGCTGATACCAGAAAACTACTCCATTTCTGCTTTCTTCAGACAATTCTGCCTTTAATGAATGACTATATGATGTTCACAAACAACTCACAGCTTTCTTTAAAAGAGACACATGATGAGACAAAAAGAAAACAGCAGAATTTAGCAGAATAAATAGCAGAATTTAGCAGCTAAATAGCAAAATTTAGTAAGGCTGTGCTTTTTGCTCATGCCTAGCACAATCCTCTTGCTGGCAGAAAAATTTCCCCCTGGTTTTAACTACTGACCTTGCTTTTTGTATAAAAGCATGTTTAGCATGGCTGGGGAAAGAGGACAGGGAAGGCAAAAAACCTCCCTTGTGCTCCTCCACTTCTGGCCACCTGAGCAGAGCATGGCAGCCTGAGCTCTGCTTTAATCCAAAATTGCCATTGTTCTCATGGGGCACCTGCACCCATCCATACCTTCTTCACCCACTAGCACTTTTTCCACCTGGATCAGGACAGGAGTGAGCAGCACAAGCCTGACCACAGCGCAGTGATTCCTCATGCTGGCTCCCAAAACAACCACAACACAGCACCAAGCTTAACTGACTTAACCCAGTACCTGCTCTAAATACTTCAGAAGAGCAGGAGAAAAATGTTTTCCAGCTTACACCTCTTCCATGATGCTTCAAAGCACAGTGGAAACATCTATATGTATGATTGATGTCCCACTGCTTCCGAAGCAGTATAATTAGATACCACCTTTGCAAAATGGTGGCACCTTCTGAGCAACCCTTTCAATGCACTTAATTTATGTGTATTAATGGCAGTTTCAAACCATTCCCATCAGATATATGAGTGTGATGATCCACCTCTGAAACCAGAGATAGAGCAGCCCAAGAACCTTGTGCCCCTATTTAAGTAGAGAAAAACATGCAGTTTTGTATCCAATGTGTAATGCAGGAACTGATTACCTATGGAGTCAGGACAACTGTGCATTCAGGTGTCCTGTTACATACAGAGAAGCCCATCTGGGACACAGGATTGTTCAAGCTCCTGCCTGACTGTCTCAAAAAAAAATCGGCGATGAAGTTATGAGCACATTTTTCTTTACAAATTGGAAAATTGGTTTCTAAGCCTTTATATACACAAGAAGCCTCTAGTCGTGCCAGAAAGAGAGCCAGGTCTCATGACTTGCTGACCTGTGATTTAGACATAGACATTGCTATTATTGCTGTATTAAGAACATCAATAAAATAATGCAGTCAGGATATATTTCTTTCTCAGACATGACAAATAATAAAGAAATTCCCAAAGCCTTTCTAAGTCCAGGAATCTGACATTTGCATTAGTCAGAATCCTTCAGCTGATGACTTTGCCAGGAAATCTCAAATCGGTATAACTCCACTGGTTTTCATCACATAAATACATGAACAAAATTTATAATATATAATTTGATTGAGCTTTGTTTACACTTCGCTTAGGCAGAACTGCAATTAATTGTTATCAATAGGCACAGAAGAATCACAACTGCCACAGATGCAGAACGATTTGTTGTTCATTTTCGAAACAGACCAGAAAAAAGCTTTTCCTCCTAAGAGTAAAGTTCCTTTGAAATTTTATTTACCAGTTCTACTGATATGTCAAGAAAGGACACAGTAAACTGTAACAGGGCAATGAATTTGAAATATTTTTATTCATTTAGACTATATGATTAATTGTTCACCAAACCTGTCACTTGGAGCAAAATTATTTTATGACTTAATTCAAGATGTCTCCCTTCTCTGGGAATTAAACAGCTGGTACTCACAGCACAAAGTGAGATAACCACTTAGCATGATAATTTGAGAAGCAGCTTTAAAAAAAAAAATTAGTTAGCTGTAAATTCCTTTTTCCAGACTCTCCGAAGGCATGCCTACATGGATCCTCAGCCCTGCACTCCATCCAGTGGCAGGCTGAGATGTCAGCCAGGGATGCCAGCCAGCCACGGTGTGCACAGTGGCACTGTCCACACATGCTGCAGGTGGCAAGGGCAGGAGCCACAGCACCATGACCATGTGCCAGCCACGAGGATGGTGGAATGGCTGCTGCTGGACTTCCGGCAGTGCTGGGTGATAGCCAGGGTGGATGCAAAGAGGGTGTGCAAGCAGAGCACGTGGCTTCTACCTGCGTGAGGGAAACTGGCATGCCCAACCCAGTGACTGGGAGGGACAAACATGTGCTGCTACCCAGGAAGGGTAGGGGACAAGCCAATGTTACAGCACCCCATAGACCCACTGTCCAGCAGGAGCAGTGGACAAGGGGAAAAAGAGGCTGGGAGGGAATCAGGAAGGACAGGTTTCTCCCCATGGCAGGGGCTAAAATCCTCCTCCTACAACTGCACCATCCCTTTCAGAAGAAAGACACTTAAATCAGCTGCCTGCAGGTTCACAGGATAGTGCAAAGTGTCTCCCTACATAAAAAATGGTCCAGCATTACATCTCTCATGAATAGTTACAACAAATATTATAATAAGACAGTAGCGTCGTGTGGGGTGAAGTTGTAGCCCCACAATTAAAGTTTGAGGTAGTGCAAAAGTGAGGCCGTGTTCCATGGGAGCAGTGGAGCTGGTTAGATGGTTTCCATGGACACGGCCTTGGGTTGCAGGGAGTACAAGGTTAAGACGGTTTGATAATGTGCAGGTGCTTGGATTCCTGGGTGTTGTTGTAGGAATATGTTTGTGTTGTGTGTGAAGTTGGCAAGCTCAATAAAGGCTGCCTGCTGCGCTGAGCAGGCAGACATCTCTTTGTCTCACTACCTTTACGTGTCGTGTGTCTTTCTTCCCCCATGGACCAAGACCCCACGACAGTTACCCCCCTGCGACAGCAGGTGGAACAGGACCTTCCAACACAGCAGGTGTGAGGTATGTACGTGCCACACAGGTCTACCACTTGCACAGGACAAGGGTTTCATTGACATCTTAGCTCTTCTGTGCTTCCCTGGTGGCACACAGCAGTCAGCTGTGGTTGATGCTGCTTGTTGGTTGATGAAGCTTGTGGCTTTGCTTTAACAGAGATACAGCAAGGAAACAGAAATTTCTGGTGTGTCTGGACAGAAGATCCAGGTTCTGTTTGTAGTTGTGAGCCCTGAGTAAATGCTTGAGAACCTCCTATGTACAACACCGGAATTGGTAGCAGGCACTATGGGATCAAAGTGTTCCCAGATGAAACACAACCGAAGTGGACAGGGAAAAAGATTTCATGAGACATGGAGATATGGTGGTAAACGACAGTGTTTTAAATCATGACACTCCCATCAGGCAGTGACACAGGTTTCCTGAAAAAAGGCAGGAAAAAGTCTAAACATGCTCAAGAAGGAGACTGAAATGTTCATGGCAAGGATTATAATGTTTGTGACTGTGGATTTAGTGGTTGAGCAGATGCTGTCCAGCCCTTTGCATCATCTTCTGTGACAGCTGAGAATTAAGGTTAGGGAAAAGACATTGTCAAAACTGCTATTTTAAAGATTTATTAAGGTTTAAAGTAATTTTAGTGTTTACAATCACACATCACAAGGAAGCAGTTCCTGTGCCCACTGAAGCTGACCAGAGTTTCACTAACGAAAAAACTTCCACTTCTCAAATGGGGGTCAGACCAGTCCTCGGAAGAAAACTTATGACACGCATTAAACAGAGATTTCCGTTTTGTTTGTAAAACCTAAACACCAGGCAGATGTTTTCCAGGATATGGTGACAGTTTCAAATCTTCTCTGTGGCTGACTTCAGCCAAGATGCCAACTCGTTTCTCATACGCTGCACATGCCGCAAAACTGCACCACCCATAGGCCCTCGTGGGATGCCCAGCAGCCAATACCATCTTACAGTAAATCTGACTGAATTGAGATTTCTCACAAAATACACTAACAATGCAAACACAAAATTTTTAGACTAACTTCAGCTTTCATGCCATATTTCCTTAATTAGGTATGGGGTCTTTTTGCAGTGGTTAGGGAGTTATTTTTAAGACAGAAAGTATTCAATCAATTCAGTCTGTGGACTTGGAGAATGTAAATGAGATTGGCTGATACGCACAATTTCTCTGTTATAAAGACCCCTCCTTCTCCACCACAGACCCCACATGAAGCCTTTATTGTCTTTCAAGAGCATACAACAGGGACCAATGGATTACACCATTTTCAGGAAGGTGCTGGGGAAACAATATGCCTAAATAAATAGCACTTGCTTGAACCTCCCTACACTTGAAACAGGACCTTAATATTCAACATGACAGTCACTACACTCATGGAGAACCTATAACTTTGCATGAACCTATAACCTTGCTGTTCCTATAAAACTCCATTCAAATACAGACAAATTGTGAACTTCGGAAGCCTGGAGTTAATGTACACCTCATCAGATAAGTCACAGGTTGACAGCTCAACTCCCACCAATTCCCCTGCACTGAGCGTGGCCAGGACAGAAGTTGCAGAACTCCTGTGAGCTTTCACTGCAACCACTCCTTCTGGTGACCTGGAGCCCTTTAAGTGTTGGGTATGAGAAGCAGAGAGTTATCTCTGGCCTTCAACACTGTCCTTGGGGCATCAGGAGAGGGAGACTTGACTGAGAGTCTGAAGAGGTGAGGAACTGCAGCTGGAAAGAGGGAAATGGCACAGAAGCAAGAGATGGAGGGTCCCCCAGGGGAAGCTGGGGTGTCAAAACAATGCCTCCCTAGCCTGCATGGGGGACAAGGAGTGTATACTGATGAAGGGGAAAAGGGCTGGGGATATTGAGGAGTCTGGGATGTGGAGGGAGGAACTAGCAGCAAGAGGAGAGTCATTTAGGGAAAAGGTGTCTTCAAGTCACAAGGACGTGGATGTACAAAGGCAGGACGGTCTGCAACTGCTTCCATCACTGCCCAGGAACAGTGTTTAGGAGATCTCAAACCTCTTCCATCTTGTTATAACAGGTGAAACCCAGAGATAAACTGTGTCCAATACCACCTTCCATACATTTGTAGCTACAACGTTTTGTAATGAGAGCACTAGCAGATGTAGAGCATATAATTGAAGCTCTCTACTGTGAAGTAATTTTGCCTTAACACACCATGAATGACCCTAAAAGGCTTTCATTAAGGTCTAGATTATTAATCTTCAGAATAAGTGGTCTTTTTTTATCTCTTGGATATGTAAGAACAGGCTTCATAAAGCATGTGACTGACAGTATGATAGACAAAACAGGAAATTTTTCCTGAATTTCAGACTCAGAATTTGAAAGAGAAGTCTGAAAGACACCAAGCATCTCTCAAAAGAAGTAATTTTAATGCAGTCCCTTTGTGGCCATTTACTTCCCACCCAATTCCCACAAATTATTTCAATATCAGGCAAAGCACGCGCTCTTGTTCTGTCATTTCAGTGAGATTTTTTGCAAGATACAGACCTAAAGCTCCTGCCAAACTGACTTCTGAGCAATGGCCACAGCCTCACTATATACCACCAAGCCTTCTCTTCCAGCACAACCCATGTGAACAAAAAGTAAAAACAGCCCAGTGGGCAGCACTTCCTCAGCAGCCCTCAGGTATCAAATCTTGACCAGATCAGTATGTGGGAACGGCCACATCACATCACACCAAGAAAATATTTTAGTATACCCTTCCCCCCCAACATTTGATTCAGTTATGCAAAAGACTATGAAATGCATTTTAAAATAAGATTTTCTCTGTTACTGATATGTGGTTTTATACACACAAATACATATCCATGTACACACAGTCATCTGCTCCAGGGTTAATATGGTAAAGATATCATGTAAGTAGTTGCGCAGTTTATAGAGCGATTTGCTGTCAAACAGAATGAGTAAAATCTAAATCACATGTAAATATTTACACTAAGACCAAGAAAAACAACTGACAATTCTCAAAATTTGTTTTACTTCCTTAACAGAGCTGAGAAGGAGTGGGTCAAATCCTTACCGTGTGTTGGGCTTCAGGTTCTCAATCGGCAAATGAGTAGACCCTGCAGTCCTGGTTGACCACTTATTTTTTAAAAAGTCATCATAGGATGCACTGTATACCAGATAGCCTGTAAACAGGAAAGACAAATAGTTGTGAGGATTCTAAACAAATTTTAAGTAAATGATATCTCTAGGTGTTATGGTGAATTCTACGGGTTAAAAGGAGTAGAAGCATCTTTGAATATGGAAATGATTCAATGCCTAAGTCTTCTGGAAAACTCCAGGCTGTAAGAATTTCCTGTCATTAGCTAATGATGTAGCATTACATCCGAGGGTGGCACACAGGTGTGAATTCTGATTTAAAACACAGTGAAGGCAAAAAGATGACAGAGGCAATCCATTCACTGCTTTTAAGTGATACATGGACTGTGCAGAGACTAATATAGTTAGAAATACCAGAGGATTTTTGGGGGAAAAAAACTGAAGTTATACAAACTGTGCTCATTAAGCTACTGTCTCAACAGTCTTGAAAAATTAAATACTGTGGGAAAGATACCACACAGCCTGTTCAAGTGCCATCTTCTCCCTTCCCAGTCATTATCACTGCTTCAGTTCTGCCAGTTCTCATCCCTCTGCCATGGTGTCAGCTGCAGAGCTGGGCGAGGATCCTCCAAAACTGGATGTTGGCACCAAAGCAGTGGCCTATTGAAATACTCACTTCAAATCTTTTGGGTCCACTGACAAACAGGATTAATTTCTAAAATATTTTGGTTATTTACTCTAGCGTTTTTCTAGCAACTTCTGAGATTCATTCTTGAAGTCAGTTGGGATTTTCTCTGGCTCTCAGAAGGTCTAGAGACATTAAAGGAGACTTAATTTAATACATTTGTTTGATATATTCCCCATCTCTGAACTTTGTCAGACTGATATTTCAGCAAAATTCCAGCAAAACAAGCTAAGCATAGCCTGGGCCACAGATTCCAAGAAAATTGACTTTTATACATTATTTTCCTAAAAAAAAAAAAAAGCGGACTAGAAGATCAGCATGCCAGAAGCCCCTCTACAGGCAGACCATTCCTGCAACCACACTCAGGAGCCAGGCATGACCCAGACTGGGTTGTCTGCTTGAAACGGACTGAAGCTGAGTGTGAAAGATGCTGCAAAGGCAGGCTCTGGAGATGCCTGCAGTGGAGCTGAGAGCACTATCTGGGGGAAGAAGTGCTCAGTTAAGCAAAGCACTATCAGAGCTACCATGCAAGTAGGATGCGATGCCTTCGGAACCACTGTCACAAAATCAGTGCCAAAATCGAGATATCTGGACCAACATGGGCTGGTCAGTCTGGCACTGAGGGTTGACAGAGAGACCCTTCTCTTCACAAAGTAGCTCACCTCCCTCAGAAAATTCCAGAGCAGTGAAACATCAGAGTCATTAGACAACAGCTCAGTTTAAAAACGGTCATTTAAGAAAACCTGTCCCCAAGAGTAGGACAAGAGGGCATGGTCTTAAGCTCTGCCACGGGAGGTTTAGGTTGGATATCAGGAACAAATTTTTTACAGAGAGAGTAATCAGACATTGGAATGGGCAGCCCAGGGAGGTGGTGGATTCACTGTCCCTGGAGGTTTTTAAGATGAGACTGGATGCGGCACTTAGTGCCATGGTCTAGTAAACACGGCGGTGTTGGATCAAGGGTTGGACCTGATAATCTCGGAGGTCTTTTCCAACATGGTCGGTTCTATGATTCTCCATTACACCATTAGGAGAGCAACCTCGGGAGAGTACCTGTTACCATGTCTCCTCGAGCAGGTTTAGCCCAGTCCACAATGACAAAGGAATGACAGCCTTCAACTGCCACAACAGTGATGTTGTGAGGAGCTTTCAGGGGATGCTGATCTTTCTCTCTGAAGTCATTAGGGATGATTTCATCAAGGCTGTCCACTTGGAAGTGCTCCAGGGCCTCTGTCAAGGAGCATGGGGCTGCTGGATCTTTACTGAGATAGGTCACATAAGGAGCTGGAAAAGACAAGGAAGGGTGGTATTTAGTTAACAGTTTGTTAGGTACCATAGAGTAGCAGACAGGTTGTCAATTTCTTGAAGAGAGTCAAGTTTTGTGATGCATTTTAAAATTCCTCCCCTTTCAGCCAACTGCTGCCAACAAAGCATGGCTCAAAGTCAATTTGATTGATGAGCAGGGGGAATGGGATGCCAATATTCAGGTCTACCCCACACTCACAATTGCACAAAATCACACAAAGACAGAAGGATTGTCTTTGCTAGAAGAAGCAGAAGAGAGCAGTCTGACTGCAGGACTCTCCACACACTACCTCCAGCTGCTCTGGAAGGTAGGATGAAAATGTCACCCAAGCTCTGCTTTTCCACACATGGGAACAGATCCCTGACAGGGCCTTCGATCATCTAAGACTTTACAGGTGGGTTGGTTCTTACACAAACAATTTGAAGCTGGAGTGAAACAACAAAGGCAATATAAAGACTAATTCCAAGGTGAAGTCCAACCAGTTTAAATGTATTGTTGTTGTGGTCCCCTGGGTACTAAGGGACCAGGAGTCATGAGTCCCTATCTTCCAGGCACGTGCTCCCAACCTGTAACTTCTATTTTTAAAAGCTTTATTCTGACTGGAATTGCACTTCAGTTCAGGAAAAGATTAAATCATCTTTTTATTGCCTTGAAAGTCACCGTAACATTCAAAGTAAGGACTATAAAACTTACTTTGGAAATGTTTATTCAGTTGCAATAATACAATTCATTGAAATGGTAATATTATTTCCCTAGTGCCTTGAAATGTTCATAAACCAACGATTCTTGGTTTATCTTATTGGATTTCATGCCCTAAAGGAATTTTTTCCAGATCTCGCAATGAAGTTAAATTTAGCCAAACGAATCAAGAAGCACTGGTAACGAGAGAGCCGAATAGAAACATCATGAAATTGTTTGGATGGGGAAACTGAAGATGCACTGGAAAAGGTCTTGGCATATATAAAAACAAATTTTTACTGCAGCAGCAGAGTTCCACTCTAAGCTGCGTGAAGCTTGTGGATATTGGAAGGGAAGGCAATGCATGGATTAAAGAGGATTCTCCATCCCCTGAACTCCCATCTGAAATGCCAGGTGAGTCAGCAGCTGATCTGACCTCAGTTCAAGTTCCAGAGGTATGTAAAGGGCTGCAGGGGGTGTCACCAGTCTGGGGTGTAGGTTGGAATGCAGTGCCTTACAATCTCCAAATCCCTCTGTTCTGGCCCCCAGCTGCTTCTCTGACAAAGAAGGAGAGCAGCTCTGAAGTCAGTGCTGCAACAACAACCTACACACTTCAATAGCTCGTGTACACAGGAGACAGCCTCATGGCTCATGTAATGTATTGGGGGTTCCTTCACCAAATTCTTTCTACAGAGCAAACATAAAAATAGCAAAATCAAATTCATCTCCATTGGATTTATTTTTTGGAAAGTTCACATCCAAAATGCCCTTCATTACTTGACTTTGAAGCACACCTTTGACATACATGCTTGTGCAAGGTGGATGAAATCACTGGGGTTGCAAGGGTCAGTGGAAAACAATTAAGTCCCCCAGAGGAAGACTCACACCTACATGGAGACTTGCACTGCTTGAACTACTGGTGTGAAGTTTGATGCAGCTAAGCTGAACAAAGCACTGGAACAGACACTCTTGCTCTCTTACTGACTTCATCTAGATTGAATATGATGCAAACCACAAAGCAGAGCATTCACACTGAAAGAGTACAAAGAGGTTTGAACAAAAGCGGTGTGGCCCCACACGTAGACATGCAAGCATAGAAGCAAGGAATAAGGTACTGCTTTTTGGGCTTCTGAGGTGGCAGTCCTTAAAAGGACCACACACAAGTCTGATGGATTTGTTTGCACAATGGTCTCAGCTTAAGGGTTGACCTTGCTAGAACAAGAATTCTTTGCAGTACAAGTAGTAAGCTACATAAACCAAAGGGCATCCTTACCAGTGAACCGCTTCTTTCCAGCGATATCATATTCTGACATAGGGCCCGTGCCAACAACACTAGTCTCTGGATAGACAGCTTCCAATTCTGTTGTTGTAGAAGCAGTGGTGGTGGTTACAGTGGTGGTGGTTGCTGGCAAAGTGCTCTCAAAAAACTCGTAGTCTTCAGAGGAAACATAAGATGAAAATGTTAGCATGCTTCATCTTATTTTGGCTCAAGTATGAGAAAGGACACAGTTCTGTCACCAGCGACAGTCTCAAAGGAGTGCAACATACACTGCCCTAGCTGCTGCACACTCCTTACAGGCCTCCAAGTGGAGGTTGGTTGCACCTCAGCCTTGCAATGGCTTCTATCAAACTGATGGACAGAACACAAAGTCTTTGCCTTTGAATAATAGTGTTGTTGCTGATTTAGACCTCACTCACAAATTTAAATAGAATGGAAGCAAACAAGTGTATTCATATGGCAATATCCTGAAAGAGCATCTGCTACCTCCCTTCACAACCGCCAAGAGAAGATGGCATAGTAACTGAATCCCTGGCCAAAACCCTCAGATGCCAAATGAAGGAGATAAGGGAGTGAAAAAATGGCTCTTTAAGAAAACTCTTAACTCTGTGTTGTTATTTTAAACCACTACAGGTGGTTCATACTGCTCTTAAACCCTCCTGCAACTTGAGATGTGGAGTCTGGTACTTGTCATTTGTGGTCCCACTTATGGCCATTACTGAACATCCTGATGTTCAGTCCCATTAAATTCAGTGCTCTTTGAAAAGCTACTGTGCTACCTGATTGACACACAAAATGAAGGGAAAGTAGCATTTGGCATCCTTGTCATGACCTCATGCAGGCTGGGGGGCCTGGCTCATGGCTTTGAGAATTTCGTGCTAAATTCCTAAAGCATATGTTTTCTGCGGGTGACCTGTACCTAAGAGGAAGCCTGGTAAAAGACCTGTGCACTGAGGGTATTCTGCATTCATGGGGATGTAAGGAACATGCGATGTAGGTCTTGTGCAGTTTTTAATTCTTTCTCTCTTCCTCATATTCTAAAGGTCAGTCTCAGTATGAAGTGATCAGAATTAAAAACTCAAACACCTATGATATCTTCTGCTCAGCTGCTGCACTCCCTTTTTAAGTGCTTTTCTGTTGTTGGTTTGACTTAAGATCCCAGCACTACAACCACAAAGAAAAAAACTTTCATTACTGTAGAGCCATAAATTCTGTTAAAAGAGCTTTTTGTTTAAGTGAGGTCTGTACTTACGTGCCGGTAGAAGCAGGAGTTTGAGGACTAAAAGGGATAGAACATTAAATAGCACTGATGACAGAAAGTGAATGTTATTTCTAGTAATTGAGAATTTGCATTCCCTGTGCAAACTTATAATTAAATGCTGGGACTTGAGGCTTCATCTTCAGCTGAGTTTTGTGTGTCCTGGATTATAATATCAAGATGGCATGAATATAACTCTGCAAAAATATTTCCTTCTTCTTTCATCTAATTTCAAATCTCTTTGATTGAAATTCTACATGAATTTAGCAGATTAATTATTTTATATGTAGGTGATCTTATTCAGTATGAGCATATTTAATTGTCTAAATACAGACTACACATTAAAAAAAAAGACAAAAAAATATTCATACTGCTGTAGAGTGCTAAAAACTCACTAAGGTATTTCAAGTTTCCAGGGCTCAGATACTATTTGGATTTTCTATTTCAGAAGAGTTCATTGACTTTGACTGGGCTGGAGTTATAAGTTGTACCAGAGGAAGTGAATCCAGGATTGAAGCAGTGTCTGTATGACCCAGCTCTGAATATAATTTATTTCCTCAACAGGCTCCTGTTAGATTGCAGGACCGAAAGAAAGGGACTTTCACGTCCAGAAGCAAGTGTCTTTGCACCCTTTCTCTTCACATGTGATGCAGGACTCTTCCAGCTCACCACCCCTTGCTTAAGCTCCCATTCACCAATCTGCCCCCTTAACCCAATTTCAAAGAAAGAAGACAGAAAAACCCCCAGCCGCAAACATGCCACTTGCAATAGACTTTTACAGTTAAACAGTACCATCATCATATATCACATATGCCTCTGGAGTTGCTGTCATATCTGAATCCAGTCCCGAGAACGTATCTACTGTAGGAGAAAGAAAAAAACGCTTTAAGAATTCAATAAAATACTTCTGGAATAAAGTTTAAAATAAAAATATTTAGCCAGTTAATTTGTAAAGAAATAAGATAATTGCCTAGTTTCCAAATAACACAGTGACAGTCTGCTCTACATATTTAGAATAACACATGAGCAGCTAAATGTAGTAGCCAGGAGTTTTGCTGGGGGAAAATGGGTTCAATGCTGCTACTCAAAATCAAGAGTAATGCACCTGCCAGGAGCTCCACCCCAGGCCACAGTGGCTCTGGACCAAAGGTAGGCTGCCAACAAATATGTAACACTCATGTCAGGATTTGAAAATATTTTATAGTCTCAAGAGCAGCAAATGTGAAAACATTATATAACAAGAAAACAAGCAAGCAATTAAAATACTTCTGTCCAAATATTTTTGTGGAGGTATAAAAAACAAACAACCCACAGGGCTGTGACATTTACAGACTGTGTCAATGCTTGCAAGTAGTGCAGCCCAAAAGAAATGGATTTGTAGAATGAAGTACTTGGTGCTGGATTTTCTGGGGTTTTACTTTGCACTAGCTCTAGTCTGATCCTGCAGAATGAAGGCCCATTACAGGTTGGGCCACATACTGGCCCAATCATGAAGCACTGCTTTTGCTTTAGTTTCATCCAACAGGAATTCAGTTTGTGCACACAAAGATTGCTCCATGATGCAAATGAAAGCATAGCAAGAATGGATGATTCTGAGGTGCACATCAAAAACACACTCCTAATCCACCCCAAAAATAATGCACAAAAAGACTTCACAGATGCCTATTCCTTCATATTATCTCAGTATCTCTTCAGGTCATGAATCCAGCACGAGATACATCAACCATCAAATATCTCATCTGTTGAATCCTGGAGGCTTTCCTGCACACTCTGAGAGACATATTTCTCCACATATTATTCAGGGAAGTCAAAGAGTACACAAAGCTCAGAATAGTCATAAAAAGCCAAGCAAACAAAGCAAAAGCACTGTGGTGGAACCCACTGCAGGCACCATCAGAAGTCTTCGACGAAACGCTAGGAGCGGCCAGTGTGTGAACAAAGACAAGAGAGAGACAGCTTTGATCTCAGGACACTTCACATAAATTGGTAATGTAACACTCAATATGAAAGTAACACTGTTATTTTCACTAAGTCAGTAATACACATAATGCAAAATTTCAACTGCCAATGTTAAATATTTCACAAATATAATCTGAATTATACATTTTCATTTTGCAGGGTTTTTTTTTGTTTAGAATCAACAATAATTGTATAAGACTGCTTTTTTTCTCCTACAATCATTTTCTTTTAAATCTGTAGTGTGATTTCAAAGCCAAAATAAGCTTTGAAAACACAGGAAATAGGTTAATCCTTGTCAAACCTTCATATATCAGAAACTGACATTTTCTCATGGTAGACTTCTGCAGCCACTCTTCAGGAGATGATCCCCTTGGAAGTCACTTGACTTCTCTGAGGGTAGTCAGTCACAAAGTAGTTCTGCAGATCTCATCACAGCTGACCAGCATCAACCAACAGCTATAATGTATGCGCTCAGCATACATTAAACAGAGGATCAGATATGCAGAAATTTGAAATCCTTCATGGGCAGATTTCAGCTCACTCACACGTATTAGATAGTCAGTCTTTCACCTACCTACAATCCAGCAAAGTCAAATTTGATTTTCTATTTTTGTACTCAACTTCACTGTCTGGGCTTGTTTAGCATTAGCTGTGCAATGGTGATAATAGGGGTACTTCCCAAAAGACCTCTCATTTTATCATTTTCTGTACATACACCAGCTGCAGTTCTGCAGCTTGCTCCATCACCCTTCGCTTAAGCTCTTGAGCGAACCCTGCCTGTAACAAATAAGGCTAAGTCTTCCTATGGCCACCTGCCATAGCCTTTGGACATCTATAAGGACAGCAGACTGTGCATCCATCCCTTGATTTTATCACACGCAGCACATGGTAAAGTTTCCATCAGTTTTTTTCTTTGTGAGTTTATGAATAAAGTTTAGCTGATTGATTTTGCTGGCAAATTGTGCTTGTGTGGCCAAACTCCTCCTTGAAAGTTAGAGACTGCTGAATCTAGTGAAACACTGACCATAAATTCTGCTGGGTTGAGCAGAAGAGTAAGAGAGTAAGAGAATTTGCCAAAGCTTGAATAGAATATTTGGCGGTGGGTTTTGGCACTTGCAGCCCCTGGCTGTTTGTGAGTAAAGCACTTAGCAACAAATATCAAGCTTCGGCAGAAAGAGTATTTCACTAAATGATCTGGAATAATTTCTAGACTCAGATTAAAGGGAAAGACAAAATAAAAACATAATTTGGAAACGGACAAGTAAAAACTGCAATAATTGTTTTGATAATTCAAGTAGTAGTTGTTTGTCACTCTTGAAATATACACTTCACTTGTTAAACAAAACCAGCCATCATTAAATAAATACGACAACAATGATTTCTTTTCAAGTAAGTTCCTCTGTGGAACAGACAGGTTTTTGTGCTATGTTTATCAAATCTTGAGGCAGGTCACTAGGATTAAAAAAAAACTAAAAAGATTAGGCTCTTCAGAGAAGCTTTCAAAATTGCCAGGTAGAGACTAATACTGTTCCAACTATATACCAGGCAAGAAGTAGAAATCCAGTACCATCTTGTCCTTTTAGTCTTCCACTGTGAGGCATTTGCAGACATACTGTCAAAATGCCAGGCAGTTTATAAGTGACTTAAGGGCCATTCTCATTGAACACACAGCCTGAGTAAAAACTTAGTTTTTATTCATGCCTCTACAAAGTTCAAGGATTCAGCAAGCTCATCTGGTAGAAGGCAAAAAACCCAAGCAGAATGTTTTTAAATGTTCATAAAATCACATGAAAGTTCCCAGACCACAGCCCACAATTCTGCTAAAAGTAATACTGCAAAGCTTTTTGTTGCTCAGCTTCTGGAGCCTACATTCAGCTTAACCCCAGTCATATTTCATGAATTCTTACTGTTCTTATAATTTGTATTCTCAGAAGAGGTCCTCCAGGTAACAAACAGCGCAGGCCAAAGAGAGGAAACATTACAAGATATAATCAATATTTAAGAAAAGCAAAAGGAGCTGGAGGTGTGGGAGGGACTCTACCAAAAACCAGGGCTCCCTTTAGGCAAATATGAAATTACGAGAGTGATCATATACAATAACAATATTTGTAACACTTTTGTAAATACAATTAAGAACTATGAAAGCACCAAAGGGAAGAGCAAAAATCTTCACAGAAATATATAACAATGATGGTCATTTTTATATACATACATTTCTGTGCTTACACATCCATGCATATATACACATGCAAGTAGACTTCTGTAAATACATGCTGTCAAATATGGGGCTAATTCTTACATAAATATTAACACCATAACTCATTGTAATTCCATGTGCACAAGGCATTGACATCTCTGACTCATTACCCAGGGCAGCTGGTAAGGGAATTTTGTTTTCTGCTTCTGAGATCCTGTCCAAAGATTCCATTCTTAGACCCACTGTGAGTTGCTGAAACCACATCTTTCCATATTGCTACACTCTTCAAAGTGATCATTCAGCTTCCTAGGCCATGGTTACAGGACCTACTTGTAAATCTACTTTGGTTTATGAGATACAGGTGTATGGGGGAAAGGTAAAGGGATCTCACTACACATTACAACTGGCTACTGCCATTGGCAGATGCCTGATGGTCGACATGCTTTTTAAATTATGGCTGTGCTGCTGCTTCTGCCCATTAGTAGACTCAGCTGGGGATTACCTACAAACGGGAAAGTTAAGGGTATGAGGCTCCCTGATCTGGTTTTGCAAAATAAGCATCTAACTGGCTTGCAGTGCAACATTCAGGTGAGGAAAGCATAAAACATAGTAGGGAACAGGCTCAACACCCAAAGACTCTAGTGCATTTATATGTGTTTATTCTGGATTTCAGTTTGGCACCACATCCTAAGCTTGTATAACTGCAACAGGGAAAAAGTGACATGCACTGACACTGGTTTGTATTTTCATATTCTAAAGAAATTAGCGTACAACTCTCTGCTTTATCCGTGCAGAGCCAAGGTTGACTTTAACCAGCTTCATCTGTGCTGTGCTGCATTCCTGTTAGACAATCTTTATCTCCAAGGGCTGACAAGAGAACAAGAATCCCACTTTGCAAATGCTGGTTCCACTACAGCTCAAAAGAGAGACTTTTCAGAATTCATTGTGATAAATGAACACAAAATAGACAAAATGTATGGTGCCTCCAGGTCCTTCCCTGGCCTGAAATGGACTGAGAAAAACTCATATGTGACTGCTTTGACCACAAAACTACTGTCTACATTTGAGTGAATACATGCATTAGGAGTGGATCTAACACAAGGTAAGAAACCTGCTGAAAACAACGTATTTCCACAGAAAAATTCAGCTTTAGGGAAAGTTGGAATTTTCCAATGAAAAAACATTTAACACCCAAACCCTTCTTCATATCCTCTAATCTCAGCTCCTACCTTATCAAATGGACCAAAGTCTTCAGAGGCAGATTCTTTCCCATTTTACATCTGTGTAACTCCGCTGTACAAATAGCACAGACAAGGAAATCAAAACAGCACAAAAGGAAATTACCTTCTGCATTGCACTCTGGCAGGCCATCGAACCCCAACAGCAAGTTGCCTTCATCATCATACTGTCCATAGGTGCCTGGAGGACAGGTTGGGATTGGTTTCTCAGTGGGTGGGTCAGTGGTGGTTGGTTCGGGAGTGGTGGTGGTGGATGTAGCAACAGTTGTTGTAGTGGTTGTAGTAGTTGTTGTGGTAGTTGTTGTAGGTATTGTTGTAGTAGTAGTTGAGGGAGTGGTTGTTTTCTTAACCATTTCAAGACCAATCAGAGGCTTTCCTCCAAGGCTTATTATTGGTTTATCTTGTGCACTCGCTACAGGTTTACTGAATCTGCCATGTCCAAACAAAGGTAACCCATCAGGACTTACCATTGGGGCACCGTTTTCATCTAGGAAAAAAAAACAAAACTGAAAAATCTCACCATTAATCCATTTCAGTCTTATAGCAGGGTGTTTTATCACAGTAGATACCACAAGAGTACTGACAGTGTGAAAAGAGCTTCCTGCAACTAAACTGACAGAGAAGAAGGGTGTTATCTAGGAAACAGTCATGGCTAAGGAAGCTGGAAAATGGTTCAGAAGAACCTCAGATAAACCACAGTGGTGTTCACTTTTTTTCCACTGTTTGATAAACACTCTAGGGAGGTTTCACTTCAGAATCACAATGTGTAGACAGTGAATTTAATCTAAGTCACTCTCATAACTGCTGATGAAAGGTATAATGAATCCATATTCTGCTCCCTAATGTCAAATGTGCAAGGAAACACTGGGATGAGCTGGTGAGATGCTGTCACTGCAGATAAACTCGTGTGCCAGATTCTGGATACTGCAAATATTCATGATAACCAGTTTAAGAACAGTCACTGAATTTGTATTCAAGAGACCTATACAGGTGAACTGACATGCAAACAGCAGTGTTTTCAGAGATCACACACAGGGTTTCTTACTATTTGTGGTCAGTTTCAGAGGAAAAAATGAAATAAACACATACATATGGCTGGTACAGTGCTAGCAGTGGGAAATAATTATTTTTATATATACAAAGATATAAACATTCACCAATCCTTATTCTGACTAAGTTCTGCATTTCTTTATAATGCTGATACAAGTAAGATGGACTCAAGAGATTCTTGCTGCCTCATACTCTGAAATCCCACAGAATGCCCCAAAGCCTTCCCAGATCCTGCAATGTGCTGACTGTGTGATGGAGATCTGAGTACAAGCAACTCCAAATGGCTTTCATGAGACCTGAAGCAGTCAACAGTTTGAAGACTTATACTATGGGTACAAAAACTGTAAATGTTTTTTCTCTAAGAAGGAAGTTGTAACTTACCAACAATTGTACGTCCATCTCCTCCTAATTTCACTCGGAGAGGGTTGCCTTGGGAATCTTGGAGGTATTTTCCTTCACCATTTAACACTAGCCCTCGGTCAAGATCTACAATCTAAAAGCAATAGATGGACTCAATTTTAGCTAGCACAAGAGAAGGTGAAATGAAATGTCATAGCAACAGAAATCCTGGGGAAATTTATACACTAAGTGTGATGTTCAGGAATAGCTACAACACACAGGGCCTTTTAAGGGCCTAATTGATAGTAATCACTGAAAAATCATGGCTGAAGAAAGCAAATCCCCAGAAAATCTCTGGGCTCCAGAGCTGCATAACCATATTCATATCATCTAATGTAGTTCTCATATGCAAAGGAGCAATTCCCTTGATTTTCTTGGGCTGCATGACTCCTAAGGTGGATTCCTGTAATACTGATTCCAGTATGACCCTGAATCCTTTTGAAGATGGGATTTAAAAGTATGTCTGTGAACCAAAGAAAATGGAAAAATTAAACTAGTAAATTTATATTGAAATGGAAGTGAAAACAAAGTAGCTCAGATTTTAATTTGGTCAGCAGACTGAAGAAAAGCCTCTGTCTCATAAAACAAATGTGTCTGAGAGCTTGGATTGAATTCAAGAGCTAACTGCAGTTAAAATCCAGTCTGTGTTGCTATTTCAATCCGAAAGAGCTTAATTGTATGCTATTTTAACCTGAGGTAACAGATGCTGAGCCACAAAACACAAAAATGCAAAAGGTGTTAAGTGCTGAAAGGAAAATGGGAAGAAGACATGATCAACAGTTCCAGGTTGGCAAGACAGACCATCTGGTGCTGAGGAAAAGACTGCAGCAGGAAGGAGAGCAGATCATGAGCTCAGTCTCTGAAGCCCTCCAGGTCCCAGATTTGGCATAGATCCTCTTGCTTTACAAGGTGTTTGCCCTGCTTGCAGCAATGCCTTCCTCTCAAGAGGCAGAGAGAGATGCCCCATGGGCACTCAAGGACCTTTCTTGCCCACTTTTTGGAGTCTATTTAAAGGGCTTTGGGCATGTTTTTCAAAATGCCCCCCCTTGAATGTGACATACCTGATGCATTTTTATGTTCCTCTATGCAAACGGTGAGATTGAAGTGGTCATAAAATAAATGTCTTTATGTGTCAATGCCGTGTGTGAGCAGCTCTGCTAATGCCAGGGAGGCTGACCACAGTCTCCAACTGCTCAGCACATGGGCTAACGTGCAGGAAGCACCAGTTTCTTCCCTGCTTTCCTTGGTTATAAATTCATTGGAAAGGATTTTAAAAGACAAGGTTTGGGCATGTAGGCAGCTCGTGGGGCTCTCCTATCAATGGCATCTGAGCTCTTCTGAAATATCTCTGGAAAGGGGTATTTGAATGTCTGTAAGAATGGCAAAATACTTAAAAGATAACTACATATGTGCATTTAAAGCATTGTGACACTTATGGAGTAACTTTACATTTCAATACTCTTGCTCACAAGCTTCTACCTGAAGCATGAGTCTGGGAGAAGCATTGCTGAACACATCTTTCACAATAATTATCCTGGACAGTCCCCACTCACACTGCACAGCAGACAAGCCCTGAGTCACTGGGGAGTCTAAGTCCCATTGACTTTGAAGAGAAAATGTTTCACTAAATCACTAAATTTATGGGAGTAATGTTATAGTTGAAAATTTGAGCCATCATGCTTTAAATTAGACATTTAAAATGTTAAAATAACAAAATCCAGAATTTGTCATTAGATTTCGGTGGAGCACTGGAAACTAGACTTCACTTTACAGTATAACTTCAACTTTACAGCTTCATTGACTGACGGCACTGTTCGCCTGTCTTTTCTTAATGAAAATGTAAATACTATAAAAGGCCAAAGCATCTTGAATTTGGAGAGAAGGTCACCCTACCCACTTTGTTCCTTGAGGGCCATTGATTACTTTCTGTCCACTTGGTTTTCCATTATTACCAGGGATTATTTTTCCATTTTTCGTTGTAAGATTTGGTCTGCCATTGTAACCTGAAACATAGAAGAAAACACACTGTTCTGAAGAAAGCCGTGCCACTTACAAACTGCATTTTAAATTGCAAGTAAAGGCATTTTCTGACTGACCTGAACACAAACGAGGGCAGAAAGAGCCCTCACCACACTCTGCACACCAGGCTCTCCATTTCTGCTTGGAGCAACTGTTGTGACACTGTTAGATTCCTGTAGCTGACACATGCATCTGAAATTGTTTCTTCTTAAAGAGTTTAAGTACTCATGCTTTGTCTCTACCATGTTTATTTGGTCTCTTTATTCCCTCTTTACTTTTTTTAAGAAAGCAGGTCAATATTTCTCGATGACACTACAGTCATTAAAATGTTTGCGATATTTTGTAAATATTTGAAGTGGGATGAGGGAAGAAATCATTATTAAATGCAAACACTTATTCAATCCTATCCTTATACTATATCCTGTAGTGACAAACTGAAAGGAGAGGGGATGGCAATTTTCTCTACAACTTTTTTTTAACCCGTGAAAGGAAGGATTCTCCTCTAGCTGAAAAACCACTGCTAAACAGAAGCACACTCAGGTCAGAGGTGGAGAAGCAGTGGCACTGAGCTGCAGGTCCCCCAGCTCCGAAACAGCAGCAATTTTCATAGCCTAGCTCAGAGACTTGTCTCCAGAAAAATATAATGAAAGTATATACATATATTGACTGGAAAAAATATATTAACTGAACACTTCTTGGCTATAACTTCGCAACTGCATTGCTAGTAGTAAGCTTATACAACCTCCATATAGAAATGTGTTATTTTTTCATGCTATACATTTTATCTTCCTCAGCATTATTTCAAGTCTGCTCCCATATTAAAGCTCTTTAAGCTGGTGAACCTCTACACAATACTAAGTCTGATTAAAGCATATCAAATACAATAGGCCAGCTGCATGGTCCTCATTGTGTAACAGTGAGGCCACGTTGAACAAAACGCTGCTACTAAAACATTCAGGTCACTCAATATTACTTTGGATGTCCAAACATTGGAGGAAGAAAAACTATTTCTACTTATCAAAGTCACTGAAACTGTCTGGGATTCTCCATATGTGACATGAGGAATCAACAGGTGACACACCTCTGTTCTACTACCCAGGGTCATCAGATATTCTGCCAGAAAGCAAGTCCCTAATTTGGGGTAAATCACAGCCATAAAGGTATTAGATGGCCTGACTGTGATGTGCAGAGTCCTCAACAGATATGGGCAACCCTGACCTGTCATTTAGAAAAAAGAAGAAAGTGGTTTAAAAATTAATTAAAGAAAACACAGAATGCCAGGACATCATGAGGAAACACCTCACTGCGTAGACATGGGCAAGGCAGTACTACAGAACTACAGAACAGGCCTTTTAGCAATCCCTGTCATGAAGAGCTATCCACCTGAGAAGTTGTCGTACTCTGAGTACAAATGCTCTTTCCGTAAGCATTCAGTGAATTCATTGCTCAATAAGGAACATAGCCCTTTTTCCAATTTAGTACCTAACTCTGTCATCTCCTCTGTGGATCATGGGATCCTGTGCAGATCAGACCACAGGACAAAAGGTCTGGAGCACCACATTACACCAATCGGACAATGTCCTCGAGGACTGGGCTCCCTGAGAACCATCAAAATAAAAAGCACTATGTTATACTAAATAACTGAACCTGCATTCTGATGGAGGACTTTTCAGCTAATTGCTGACCTTAGGAAAAACACAATTAGTGAGACTAGTACAACAAAGACAAGATACCTGGTCTATGAGGAGGTCTGACAAATTGCCGTTGGGAAGGGCTCCGTAGCCTGGAGTTCAATAGTCGCTGACGAGGAGACAAAGTGGAAGAAGAAACTGTTGGAGAAACAGTGTGTGTGGTGGTAGATGCAGGAGAATGCGGCCAGACAAAGCTTGGTTTAGATGGGGTATGCTTGTTAGAGGACTGAGTAATATGTGATGCTATGGCAGAGCTTCCTGGTGATTCAGGAGAAGCCACTTTTAATGTTGAAGCTTTTTCCACCTCTTCCTCTTCAGAACTTACTTTGTGAGGTAGAAGAGTGTCCATAGATTTTCTTTTATTGCTAGTAGTGTCATCGTATGTGTTTTTGTTACCTCTAGAAACAGCAGGGGACCATTTTGCTGCCAAAGATGTGGGTTTCTCTTCCACTTCTTTCTGATCATATTCACTGTAATAATCACTCTCTTCATTAGAAACTGACTGATGAGATTTAGATGAAGAAGATGAAGGAACTTTTTGAGGAAGTTCAGTGTCAGACATTTTTGAGGGCAATAGACCATATTTTTTCTCTGTTTGGGATGCTGTTCTCATAGCAACCCTTGAGCGAGTAGGTAATGAAGGACGAGCTTGTCTCGAAGTGGACGACAACCTTGGATTATACTGGTTGTCTTTTGCTGTATCACTGGCAGAACTGGAGTCTGGCTGAATATGCTTTGGTTTGTAAGAAGGTACCTGAGAACCTGGCTGCTGTTGCTTTGATTGAGATGAACTTGAACTTCCCTGAGAGAAAGATGAAGGTAATCCCCTAGAAGAGGACACCTCTTTAGGAAACACAGAGTGACTGCTTGCTCTGTCACTGCCCCCTGTTACATCCTCATCATCATCTTCCTGCAACTCTTCATTACTCTGGGAATAGATGTGAGATGGGAGGCGCCGGCCCCTTGAATGCAGTAATGAAGGACTGGTTTGTGCCCTCTGTGAAGGCTCTGAGTGGGAGGTCTTCTCCACTGGAAGATGAGAGGAGAATATCTTTCTAGACAATGACACACTTGGTTTTGATCGAACAAGCATTTCTTTTACCTCTCGACTGTCCTGTTCTTCAGGCTTGTGTTTGGAAAGAGAAGATTGCAAAAGAGAATGCTTTTCTGGAGCAGCCGTTCGACTTTGCTGTTCTTCTGAGTCAAAGTGGGGTGATTTTTCACCATGTGTCTCTCTGAGCTGAGAATCAGAATCAACCTGAGGATTTCTTCTCTTTGAATAGATTGCTGAAGAAGACTGTCTGGAAGAGGGCAGAGAAGGAAATAAGGGATTTTGATCTTGTGAGTCCTCCCTATGATTCTTATCAACATCTTTCCCATTGGATTTGGAACGGGTAGAGGAGTGAGAGTGAGTTGAAGTGTGACCAGAAACAGCAGATCTAGATGAGACTGCCACTGCAGCCAATTTTGAATCCTTCCATGTGCGAGAACTGGAGCCTGAGGATAGCCTTGTTTGCTGTGACCTAGAACTGGGTTGTCCTGCTCTGTCCTCTGCTTCTTCATTGTCAAACTCGTTATGGCTATCACGAGCGTGGGAACCTGCTAATCTGGACAGACCTAGAGAGCCAGACCCACTGCGACGACCTAAGACAACCTCATGAGAGACAGCAGACTGCCGACTCGATGGCAAAGCCGGGCGACTAGGCTCTGAAGTTTTAGAAGACGGTTTCACCAGCATGGGGTCTGGCTTCTCTTCCTCATTACCCACAAGATCATTATTTTTGGCAGGCAGAGGATGGGAAGAGGTTTTAGAAGCCACATTATTGCTGCTTTGCCTCTGTTGCTTTGTTTCATTATCTGTGTATTTGGGAACAGATGAGGCAGAAGAATGTTGTGCTGAGGATGGCAACACTGCTGGTGGCTCACGTTTCTCTGTGCTCGTCTGGCGTGACACTTCTGATGCGTGGGTTCGTACAGAGGTCCTCCCTGAGGAAAGGACAGGGTGGACTGGACGACCAGGGGATAAGGGCCTAACATTCCGCCTCTGGTCCTGCGCTTTTAGTGGTGATGTTGGAGCTTCTTGGGAGGAATCATGATCATCTGTCACCTCAGTGGACTGGAGATCAGGTTCCAGCTCTCCTGTCTTTCTAGAAGGTAACTGAGATTTAGTCAAGACCCCTCGAGTCAAGATTTTATTCTTATATTCAGAAAGAAGATTCTTTTCATCACTAACGTTAGGTGAATGAACAGATAATTGCTTAGAAGAAGGTGATGGCTGGGCTTTTGAAGAAACAGAAGACGACTGAGAAGATGAGCCAGCATTCCCAGTTTTTTTAGCTTCTGAATTATCTTGAATATTTGTCTTTTGCTGAGCAACTGAATCCTCATGAGCATCTAGGGGGGAAAAAAAAGTGTTTATTCACAATAGAAGATGCATAAAAAACTGACCAAGAGAAGAAACCACCCAGGTAGCAAGAACAAAACAACTTACGAGAATATGAGACAACAATTGTTTCTGTATTAACCAGGTTGTGCAGTACAGCTAAGTTAAATTCTGGATTGTAGAAAGGTACCTATGTGGAATTATTGTACCTTGGGTAAAACCTCTTTCAGTGAAACCAAATCTTCAGCGGAGTTTAGTCATGTTGATGGCATGATGCTGCATTAACCCATGTAATGCTGTAGATCCCATTTTTAGTTAACCCAGCAAACATTCTGAGTAAAACACTCTAAGTGACTTTGAAGACTTTCAAGCAGGAGTTCTCAGGAATAGGGCAGCCAAAGACCCAAAGCATTGCAAAGACCCAAAGCCTTTGGACAGCAAAAGTACATAGTGTTGCCATGCGGGAAATGGAGTATGGCATGCATTCATTTAAGATGTTAAAATGTCCATAAGATGTCCTTTTACCTGCTGCAGAGTGACAAATACTTATTTGGACAATGTAGTAATAAAAAGAACTAACAGAAACAGCATTAACGAAGTAAAATCCCATGGGTTAGATAGAGCGTAGAGGAGTTAAGTCAGTAAGAATTAAAATAGCCGGGACCAAGGCAAGAAGGGGTGAACTATGCAACTGGTTCATGGCTTGGTGCTCACCTGCTGGGATGGCGACACTGAAGGCTTTAGACTGAGGACCTGGTCCCCTCCTGTTTGCTGCACGAATTTTGAAAATATAGCGCTCCCCGGCCTGAAGACCGTCTATTATGGCTGATGTTGTAGCTCCAGAGTAGGTGATGGACTTTGCTCCAAATGGCTTGAGAGCCGGGGCGTATGAAAGAATGTATTCTGAAATGATTTGGCAGACGGTTGGAAGGAGGAAACTGAAAACAGTCCTGTTTCCAGCGGACAGACTGTATGGGTAGGATGAATTAGAACGTGCATTACTAAAATTAATACACTAGCAATGCACGCTGAGTCAATAGCTGGAGTATAAAGACATGAGAGAGAGATATATACATATATATGTAGGTAAGTTGAACATTTGTTCATCTTAACAGACAAAACCAAATCACATCAATGACCTAATCACTGAGACAGTATGTTAGCTATACCTTTGTAAAAATACATAAGCAACAATGCCCATCGGGATGAAGTGTCAAGAGGAGCCGGATGACATCCGTGCG
Source organism: Neopelma chrysocephalum (assembly GCF_003984885.1). Lineage (NCBI taxonomy): Eukaryota > Metazoa > Chordata > Aves > Passeriformes > Pipridae > Neopelma > Neopelma chrysocephalum. Next base: position 13,039,571 of record NW_020897691.1, read on the forward strand.
CACTTCCAGAGAAGGTGTGGGGGACATGAGAAAATTATAGCAACAACTCCTGCGCCGTTTGGTGTGCTGCACCAGGAGACCTTGTTTTTTGTTTTTGGACACCAACTAATAAAGGGGAAAAAAATGAGTTCTGAAAAATATAAGTGCTCTAAATCAGAAATAACAGAGGAAATCTATGAAGAGAAAATGCACTGGAGGCAAAAAACATGTATGAACATTGCCGTGAAAATATGCGCTGTCCTACTACTTGTGGAAATCTAGTCTGAAAGATTGTGCGAACGCCAGGTAGTGCAGATTGCTATGATCAGAATACCTGTTTTTTATGGCTCACTGACTATGAGCACATTGTATACTTCCCAAAAAATAGAGAAATTTTGAACTTACTGACTAGCTACTAAGATATTTGCAATGAATAACACGTGATCCAAAGAATATTATTCTAAAACATAACTCGCTCACAATGTGGACAATACATAACTGCATTGCTGATGGTAGCTATATTCACCACCAAATAAGAATGTTAAAATTTTTTCTTTTCCACAGAAATTATTTGGGAGAAGAATAAAACTGTGTATTCACATAACTATCATTCAAAACATCAGTATTAAAATCAGATTACATCATTCATTGCTATTAATTACTTTCTGATCCTAATTTCCAACACAGTCTTGACACAGCTATAATTACACTCTATTGTAAGACCCTAGTCATGTAAAAGTAGTTCTTCCAGTCCACTGTGGTGAAATTCTACCAGTTCCAAAGGCCACATACTCATTTTTCAGCAGTGCTGGAGCCTAAGGGACATCCCCATGAAAACACCAAAGAACTTACTTTAATCTTGGAAACAATATTACTGCAGTCAAATATAAATATTTCCAGCAGAGTCTTTGCTTAAAGGAGTTTTAGCTGTAACCTACAGGTAAAAGTCATGCCTGGATGATTGAGGTTCTTATTCAGAAAAGATACTTCTACCAGAAAATAACAGCACTGTGGATTTGCCAAATGGGAGCAACATCATATCTGTACAACAAAATCAAAATCTGATATACTATGCTTAACTACAGCCAGGCCAAACACCATGGCAGAGAGAGCAAAGCAAGGTCTTGTTGCTACTTAAGAAACTCACCCTGCTCTCACCTTTGAGTTTCAGATTACTGTGATACCTGTGCTCTTTCTTAGTTTTCTGTATTGGAAGAAATTTCACCCCTATAGGAATAACTGTGGGCACGAACAGGAATCTTCCCATTATACCCCCAAAAACTGCAGGTAAGATCTCAGACATCTGCAGGCTTCGTTTTCTTTTCAAGTCCTCTGTAAGAGGTATTGGACAAAACCAGGGTTTTGATAATAAATTTCAAGGGCTGCCAGCTTGAAACATAAAAACTTCACACAAAAAACCCCAACAACACCTGAGCAATCACAGTGCCATGAGGAAAAAAACTCTGGAACATAATGGCATCCTGAAAAAGAAGAAACGTATTTTTTCTGAAAATGAGCCCATAGGCATAGTTCATCAAAATAAAGAAAAAAATTCATCAGTATTTTATATGCAAATACATTTAATGCTCTCAGTTGAAAAATAAATCAATGTATTAGAAGACATGGTAAGCTTTGAATCTTTTTTCCTCTAGGATACACAGGTGTTACTTTAATTGCAGAGATACTGGTGTAGCTTCTGATAACTCTCAGATAACTACTGAAGGACATTTTCTCCAACAATTTTAATATGTGGCATAAATATATAAGGATAGGGTTGAAAACCAAAAGACTTAAAAGACAAAAATTCCTGATTACGACGTACCATCAAAATGACTATGAAGTGCTAATTCAGTGATTTTATTTAGCCAGTAAAAATATCTTCTCATTTATTTAGTTTAAAAATTAGGCCTTTCCTGTAACACTTCATACTCAAGAAAAACCACAATATATTGAACACATACAAGCATTCAGCCCTTGAATATTAGGTATCTCTAAAATTATTGTCTTGAATGAATCATCTAATGATTAGCAGACAAAAATGCACAAAGGCCTACAGACTGCTCAAAATTAGGAGCAGATCTCAAATTTGAGATAATGTCCCTGCATGACCCTACTTTAAGAAATAATAATTCTTGGACACTATTGCAGGTCCATTGAAGTAACTGGCAAGACTTCTACTGACTTCAAAAAGGAATTAATTCCACCACCACCTTGGAAAACACACGGAGTAGGTCTTATATGCAGACACAGTATACTTCCCTCCAGGCCAATGGTTTTTTAAATCCTGAGATGCTACAGTGCTGATAAGGCACCTCCAAAAACTTGTGTAATTTGAGAACACAATCCTGTCAACCACTGAAGAACAGGAGAGGCCAAAAAATCAGCCTGTTCATTTTCAGAGGGAAACAGGAAAAAAAATCCCAGAAAGCTTTTCTTTTTAATACTATGCAAAAACATAACCACTGACAAATTATCATTATGACTATAATGCTACAGTACACAAAATTTATGCACTAAAACTGCTGAAAATACAATTTGTGCTTGCTTCTAAAGCTGAGGCTTTCCTTCCATGATAAACTAGAAATAAATCACAACATAAGCCCACCCACTTTCTTGGCAACTACCCAACTTTTCCTTCTTCACCTAATTCTTACAAATCCTTCCAGAAACTTCCTTCTTGAGCTCCATTTCAACCTGTTTATTAATGGAAGAAGAGGTAAAATGTGCATGCATGATACCCCAGAAAGCTCCCTGACATCCCAGGCATAGAGTGACAATGGCTTCTCAGTGGTGCTGTGGAGACTCTGGGCTGGAAACATGAAAACCTTACTTGGGTATAAGCCATTAACAAGCGAAAAAATCCTGGCACACCAAATGCTCCAGCTTACTGTGAGGCAGCAGTCTGGCTTTGAGAAGACCAGCTCCTTGAGGGAGTTAGAAACCAACACTGACAACTCACCTTTGACTTTTCCTTCACTCTCTGGGAGAGCATCCCAGGATGCTGCTACAGAGGTTGGTTTCCCCTTTAGTGGCCAAACATCCAAATTTTCAGGTGCACTGGCAGGAGCTGTGAAACAGCCATAAGCAGAAGAGGCAATTAAGAAAGGTGAACGAACACAGCACACACCGTTTGCTCCATCTTCTCATAGCAGAGATTACTATATGGTCATTTCAAAGATAAATGTGAAGAGCACACATGACTCAGGCCCATGCATGCCTCTGTTTACATCTCTCTCTCAGACTACCATAGTGAAATTTTATTCCATATTTTTAGGAACAGGATGTCTGCACAAGACTGCTACTGTGGCTTAGCTGGAATGACATGGTAATTTGGTTGTTAGGGACCACTTCCCTGTACCAAAGGGGCCTGACTGCTTCTCCGTGGTGGATAGAGGATTTAAATTTGCTGCTCACAGAGTGGGACAGAAGACATGCTGCTCTTCCCACTGAAGGGGCTCATCCAGCTTCAGGGGTGCAACTCATCCCACAGAAACACCCCCCGTTCTTGTCATACCACAAGAGCAGTCTGGTGTGCTCTCCAGGGCACTACTGCAGGGATTCAGGCAGCAGCACTGAGGTTTTTCCCATATTCCCAACCCTCTGCTGCCCCAGGCAACCACTTATTCTGACTTTCCCTCAAGTCAGCCCTATTCCACAGCTCAAATCCTAAGACCTGTGTTACCCCACAGACCTTTCGAATACATACCCGCCTCTGGGGTCCGTTGGTAAACAGACACACTCCATTTGCCTTCCTTTTCTCCTTCCAAGATTTGAATGGCAAACTCGTACATAGTGTCTGGCACTAGATTTTCCACCAGTGCCCGCCGGTTGGACACCTGTTTGTAATCCCACCTTGCCGATTCCCCCTTTTCCCGATAGCGAACATTATATTGCCTGGGATCAGAAACACAGGAAAATAAAAATTCACCTGTGGAAACCTAGCATTAGCAGAACCACAGAGGGATGGGGATGCTTTGCCCTCAGCTAGTCTGTTGGGGCTTACCGAGGAACCTACCAAATTGCAAAAATAAAGTACCACCACCACGAAAACCCAACGTCTTTTAAATAAACACATTTGTCTTCTAACGGAGTGTGATCCCGGACCACTCTTTCAAGACTCTTACTCAAAATACCTTCTTCCCCCAGGGGAAGTCACAGAGGGCTCCACACCACCATCTCACTGCCCCACGGCTGTGAGCACAGCTGGATGGCTGGGAGCCCTTTGCTCCCAGAGCAGCATCGGCTTGGTTCCCACATGTCTGCCTAGACAGCTGCTTCCACAAGGAAACAGAGAATATCTGAAATTATCAATTTTCCTGCTGTGACCCTCAGGGTATTTCCACACCAGGTTGCACAGCTCTTTGGCGTTCCCAAGCTGAGCAACACAAGCCAGTGCTTTCAGACCTTTAGCAGTTTCCAGCCCATTTCCCTGTTTGTTGTGGTCTCCGTCTGCTGTGGGATGCTGCTGTGAGTCAAGCTCTCTCACCCACAGGAGCCCCCGATCTGCTCAGCCTCAGCGGCATGGGCCTTCTGGAAGGTTAGAGGATGCAGGGTGCCATGACGGGTGTCTTTCCCATTGCAGTGATGTTTCCTTCATCCACAGTATGATTGTCTCAAAGCTGTAGTCTGTTTTGCCAATCCAACTCAAGACCTCACCTCTGCTGGGCTGTGCCCTGTCCCCCACTTCTTCTTTCCCCATGGACACGTGGGGATTTGCTGACCATGGTGACATATTAGCATTTGAACTGCAAAATACCCACAGCTGGGGATGGCAACATTTCAGCACTTACACAGATTTCTAAATACTAACAGTGCTGGGAGGCAAGCTAAATTATTCTCATAACCAACAGTAATTAAATAAATGCAAAAGCATTCAGTAGTGTGTTAGCAGCAGTTCCCCTTCAGTATTCATTTAAAAAACACAGGGCTAACTACCTATTTGCTGCAACCTTCTGTTTTTCATACATTGGGTCTGTCCAAGCAACGAGCACAGATTGAGAGGACATAACTCGAACAGTTATGTCGTGTGCCACCTCCACCTCTTCCTCCTCTGAAACGGCAAAACAGAATAGCATATCAATAACAACATTAGATCTCTCATAAAAATCAACACATGTCTTCAGCTGACACTATAATATTCACACAGCACAGCTGAATTACAAGTACAAGTAGATTGATTACTGATGGTATCCCACAGAAACATCATTTCTTTTGTTAGTTGTCTGCCTAAAAGACCAGAGTACTAATATATTCTACAGTTTTTCAATATTCTATCGGTGCCCAAACTATCACTTACAGCAAAGGTTTTATTAACATAATGATATTCATCATTTCTGGCAAACTCACTGCCAGAGCTGCCTGGAGAGTAGAAATTCTGACTTATGAAAAATTTCAAGATTTTAAAATTTGGTTTCATTTTGAAGAGCAATAAAACCTTCTCCAAAAAATTCTTCACAAGGGAGAATTCCTGTATCTTTTATGTTTTTGAGTGCTTCGAACAGGTTGTTTGAATTCAACATTTAATTTTTTATGGTATACAAGGCAAAAAAAAGTGAATGAAAAAATCATTGCAGTGGGCTGTTTTGACATATCAGAATATCTTTTGCAAACAATTTAAAAAACTTTAAAAATAAGGGAAACCTATTTGATTTTTTGACGCTTTTAATCTTGATGAGGCTTCCTTTTCCCTCTGTCCATCAGAGTATAGTCTATCCACTGGCCCATGAAAGATTTTTAACTTTTCCTAATTAGTGTCACAGCAACTACTTCCCAGTATCCCAGAGGCACAGAATGTACAAGGTGCAACCTTCCAGACAGAGTTTTACAGACAAATAATATTGGAAGAAATACTGATGCCTCAGGAAAGGGAAAGTTCAGAGTACAATTTCATTCTCTAGGGATCTTACTCATGTATGACTGAAATTGAGGCAAAGATTGCCCTTCTCTTCAGCAGGTGGCACATTACCCCGAAAACCATCACTGCCTGCAGATGGCAGACAGCAGGGAGGCACATTTCACCTCTTCCAATCAGGTTTTTAATGCAGAGGGTTCTCAAACAGTTCCAGGTTTTCCAAGCCAAACAGCTACTATACAAAAGTAGCCAAGAAGACCCATCTACTAAGTGGCTTAGGGGACCTATTCACAAGTGGCTTGCAATGAGAGCATATGAAGCGAGAAAGTGAACATGAGAAATGGATGGCATTGCCTCCCCAGAAAAGGTGTGAGGTGGGATTTCAATACACCCCAGTTCTTAGTTCTGACAAACACTCGCAGGCACATGTGTGATTCCTGGGGTGTCCTGTGCAGGGCCAGGAGTTGGACTTGATAATCCTGGTGAGTCCCTTCCAACTCAGCATATTCTATGATTTTATGACTCTATGATCACTATCAAAATATCCTAAACACTCTGCCACTCCCATGGCATTTGCATCACAATGCAAGGGAGCAAAAAAAGTATGTTGGCATGGAGAGGACTCAGAATCTCGCTCATCCTTTTTAACCTTGGCAGTAGTATGTAATGCCTTCTTTCCCAAAGAAAGTGAAAACCTTTGTTGACCAGATTGATGCTTCTGGAAAAGGGGCTGGAGAGTTGAGAAGGCGGCATACCATTGGAGGGGTCCTGGCTTCGATTTAATCATGTCTTCCTATGCAGTTACTGAAATGCATAACATTTCTCAATAGATAGGAGGAGACTAAAGAAAAAACCACCAAAACAAAAACCCAACTCAGAAACTCAATCAATCATGTTGTAGAGTTGTATTACTTTATCAATCCTGCTTGAATTAAAGAAGCAATTGGAGACATCCATAAAGCTCTCTAGCACACAGGGAAAAACCTAGCAGCTCCAGCACCAAAAGACTTGCAGTCTAAAAATCACAAAGTTTTCTCTTTGTATCCAATTGTCTCCATTCATTGACAGCAGACGTGAAAGAAACATACCTGTGACTTTTCTTTTTGTTAAAGATGACCTATAGACAGGTTGGCTCCGTCCCTGGGAGCTCCTTGCTGGCAGCGAAACCACATGAACTGATTCAGAGGCTGTACATGCAGGGGAAAAACAGAGGCTTTCCTGTCATCCTTTTCATTGAAAAGAAATAATGGATTTTAGAGTGGTCTCACTACATGCAAGGATAATCTGGGATATGGCTCTTCTCTCCACCCTTTCCCTCTGCTGTTAATGAGTAACTCATACATCATGTCTCTTTAACACAGCATCAAGTTCTTCTACAATTTCTACCCTATTCTTTAGGTAATACTCTACTCTCTGTTAAAAACACATTATAGAATACAATCGTAGTAAGCATTTTCATTTATAGAAAGAAGGCTGTTTGATGGCTAGAACAACATGTGATCTGTGATTACCTAGCAGCCACAGAGGACTACAGAAGTGTGCTAGCTAAACTGGGTGCTATCAGGAAAATCTAACTCACCTAGTTTTCTTGCTTCCTGGTTTTGCCGCTCTTGCGGCATTGGAGCATAGCTCATCCTTCGGCTGCTCTCTCCATACCCACGGGGATAACCTTGGGATCTGCTGCGTGGACTTCTGAAGCCTGCTCCATAAGGTGGCTTCCACCGAAAAGGTAACTTGCTATCTGGAGACTGGGCACGCACTCTCAGAGGTCTGCTTGGCATGTCCTTCTCTTTAAAAAATAAGTAAACACACACACAAACCCCATCATAGTTATTATGAAGCACATGACATGTATAGCAGTCCATGCATGTCTGTTGCAAGCATATCTATTAACATCAGAATAAAGAACATAATGTTATAGCTTTTTATTTTTTTCTATACAACTAAATTTCAGTAACAGCAAGTTTACAAGCTGGATATACAATACTCAGTGTATTTTCCCAGGCCCTTCATTCAGACTGGTGCAAGACACCAAAAGTGAAAACATACTGTAACACAAGGACTCCTTCCAAAAACTGGGGATGTCTTGTATCTTTCCTGTTTAATCTTTTCCTTTTTCTTTTTTTAATCCCCTTTCCCTAGTTCAAGCACACCAGTACATTATTTTTTTGGCAAATGCTGAAGAGTAAAATGAAGCACAGAACTGTTTCACTATTTTTAAACTTTCTTTTAGAAAGTAATCCACATTAAAAGCAGGTTCCTTTCCCCTAAATGCATCACTAATGGTTCTGCTCCCCAAGAGACTCATATTTAAAGGTCTGTTCTGCATGTGCTTCAACTCCTGACTTCCCAAACTCTCAATATAGGATCCTTTGAACATCCAGCACTTTAATAGGTACCTTATGCAAGTCAGGTGGTTTTTTTACATTTGCTGGCAAGTTGGCAGCATTCTTTTAAGTGACACTGATGCAAGGATTACTCAAATAACCAGTATGGTTCTCTGAACAGCATCTCCAGTCTTCACGGCATTCTCCATTGCATATGACCTGCACTATGTTACTGTGCAGGCTGAAAGCAGACCTGATAGCAGGAAGAAAAGGGCTGACAGCACCACCCAGGACTGAGATCTTTCATACTTGGAGTGATTTTTGCCTCTTATCTTTTACATTTTGCACTCACAGCAGGTTTTTCTGTCTTTTCTAGCAATGCCATTCCACCAAGCACAGAGGTTACATGCTGTATTCACATCCCCTCACTCACTGGTTATATCAACCACTGACAACACAGCAATGTCAAGAGAATAAGGTATTGGGGCAGAGACCTGGCAGAGACATGGACAGACAATGAAAGACAATGCACCAAAGTACCAGTTCAGGAGCTCATATTTATTCATTACATCACTTAAACATTTTACTTTAAGTATGTATTGATGGCTGCATGTCACTATATACGCCAGAAGTAGGTATTTTTCCAATATTTCTGCTCAGTAACACCTTCTATAACCAAAATGCTCACACTGTCTTGATCTGTTGACAAGTTTGCATCTTCTTAGACACTCCTAACACACATTCTTCTATTAAATTACCATTTGGAAAGAATCATAGCAACTCTCAGAGCTTTTTGCAAAGCTTCTCTTGAAACCCCTGTGAGAAATACAAGGCTTTAGTGTTGATGCGGTGTGTAACATATGCAGGGAACCGCACAGTTGCAGGGAACTCTGCTTTTCTACTGAAATACTGGGCAGCAGCTCAGCATGGTAAACCATGCCTTTTTATTTTGCCTACAAAGACATGGATCATCAGTTTAAACACATGGACAGACTTCAGCAGCTTGTCTCTTTTGGTAGTGCTCCTGACCACCTCAGCAAAATGAAGCAGCTATAAAAGCAGATTAATCAGCCAATTAAGCTGATTTTACAGACCTTTTTTTGTTGCCAGAGCAGGGTATATTAGCTGGATCGCAGCAGCGCAACTGGTCCCAGGTGTTTAACAAATAATAAACGCCTTTTGCTTGACAATAAATATAGTTGCTTTCATGAGGGTCCCTGACCACTTTCCAAGGAACATTCTCAGTCATGTACTCTATTAAAAGAAAACACCTGCTCCCAAGCGGTTTCTTTTTTTGGCTCTCCTGAGTAGTTGCACAACACGGATTTCAAAAGCCCGTGAGTCAGTGATTATACAGTCACAGATCCTTCATTCACAGCACCACCATGGAGAACTGAAAGAGGGCAAAATCCAAGTTGGAACGGACACCTAGACATCTCTTCTCAATCTCCTGTTCAAAGACAAACTATCTCCAACACTGTGTGAGGCCAGACCTGGCTTTCTCTAGCTCAGTTTTCAAAATCTCTCAGGATGAAGATGTCACAGCCTCTCTGTGGACCTGCTCCAGTGCTGCAACACCTGCCAATGGTGAAAGTTTTTATCATAGAATTGTTTAGGTTGAAAAACCTGTTTAGGTTAGTTCAACCTGTAATCCAGCACTGCCAAGTCCACCACTAAACCACATCCCTAAGTGCCATATCTACATGTCTTTTAAATACTTCCGAGGCTGGTAACTCACCCATTTCCCTAGGCAGTCTGTTCCACTGCTTGACCACCCTTTCAGTGAAAAAAATTTCCTAGTATCCGATTTAAGCCTCCCCTGGTGCAACTTGAGATCATTTCCTCTTGTCCTGTCACTTGCCACTTGGGAGAAGAGTCTGACCCCCACCTTGCTATAGCGTCCTTTCAGGTAGTTGCAGAGAGCAATAAGGTCTCCCCTTCTCCAGGCTAAACCACCCCACCATCCTCAGCTGCTCCTCACAAGACTTGTGCTCCAGACCCTTCACCATCTCTGTTGCTCTTCTCTTCCAGCACCTCAATGTCTTTCTTGTAGTGAGGGACCCAAAACTGTACGCAGTATTTGACGTGTGGATTCACAAGTGCCAAGTACAGGGGGATCACCCCTTCCCTGGTCCTTCTGGCCACACTACTTCTGATATATTTCCCTAATGTCCAACCCAAACCTCCCAAACTGCTACTTGCAGCTGCTGCCCAGCATTAAAATAATACACGGGCCCTGCCACCAAGAAGAAGTGGCTTTCTTGCATCCTCCTGTCAAGTAGTGGTTGGCTGCTGAGGGATGCCGCCCTGTCCTCCTGTTTGTCAGATTACCCGCCCCACTCCCTCATCCTCTCATTGTAGCCCATGTGCCATAGCAGCCACCACCTCCACAGACCTCAACGTCTCTCCTGAGTGTGCCAGCCCTGGCCAGAGGGAAGGAACATATCCCCTTGACCAGCCACACTTTCCCAAGTGCCTGTAGTTTTTGCCAGGCTGAAGTGCAAGCACACCATGCTGGTTTCCTCTCAGCAGCCCCATAGGCTCACTGGCCCAGGGTAGCTGGAAGGAACACTGCAGCCCATCAGCTCTGCTTCCCCAGTGAAAGCTGCAGTTTTCATCTGGAATTAAAATATAGAGCTGTAAGGGACAAAGGATACAAAAGGAACCGCCCCAGCCAGGGAGCCATATGGAAAGTATTCAATCTGAAACAAATGTGGTTTTAGGCAAAGTGAAGTTTATCGGCTCTAGAGCTGAATGCAGGGGATCAGCTGAGATTTTAAAACCACAGCTTTCCAAGGCTTCCATTACTTTCCTCATGGTAGCACCACACTCTACTGCTCATTTCTGTTCCCATTTCACTAGTTGGTTCCAGTTTCTGTTTATCTTTCCTCGTCACAGTTTGACCAGCAGGAATCTGAAGGCACCCAGACCAGAACTATCAGAAATGGTTTAAATGGTTTTGCTGATAACTGCCAATCCATCAAAACCAGTATTTTTGTGTGAAGTCTGTATCAGCCCTGATAAGGGCCTGAAAGTCAGGACCTTCAGCCACACAGAGGAAGAAGATGCAGCTGGGCTCACACCTCCTCCTATGAGCACCTGCTGGGCTTCTGTCCTGCCAGGCTTAGCCACGCAAAAAAGACAGTGCTTCCCAGTCAGGGCATTTCCCACTCCTTAAGTTCCCCGCAGGATATAAAGTCACTGTCTTCTGCAGTCACAGCCCTTGCACATCAGCATTCTCTTGCCCTGGTCTCCTGCTCTTGTCTTGGCTCCGGGAAAGAGTCTGGATTTCCACAAAGAGGATAACCCTGGGACTGTAGAGACTAAGCAACAAAAAAAGCTCACTGTGTACTAAAGACCAGAGTTTGGTCCTCGTGGCTAGGCTCGTTCATCTTCAAAAAAACCCAAACCAAACCAACAACAATAACAACAACAACCCCCCACACACACACATACAGAATTGTCCTAAACAACCTACACTCATCAAGGAAGGGATGGGAGGAGGAAGAAATAAATCCCATGCATCATTTAAGTCATTCAACTTCCAAAGTAGCCCCTTCCTGTGAGGACACTGAACTCACCAGGAACAACAGTCTTGAACAGCCTTAAAAGAATTAGAAGAGGCTGCCACCACAGGTCAAGCACTATGAGGACACATCCCATCACCTTCCTGCATCACTAAGATACCATTCACTGTACATCTAGGTGCTGGATGTGAACCTGGAGATGCCATGATCTGAACCCACTCAAAAGACTATAGAGTAGATTTTTGTCACACTGGGCTAAAGAAAGCAAAACCTCTTGAAAAATCAAAGCATCATTTCAATCCTAGACCAAGGGAGTCAAAAACAGGTCCAAGAAAAGGGGTGTGGAAAAGAGAAGTTGAAACAGGGGACACTGAAGTCAGCGAAAGATCTACTATAATAATATTAAAGGTGACACAGAAATAGAGCACACACAGAAACCTGAAGCAGAGAGGGAAGAAACTGAGAAAAGGCTAAGAGTGAAATAGCATGGGTGGAAAGGAGGGAAGGATGAGACAGAGCTGTAGCCACTGGATGCTGGGCTTCATCCACCTTCAACACAACCTTACACAAATCTTCCAGCCTCCCACAAACACATTAATGTGTCAATAAAAATTGCCTCTCTTAAGCACAAATATCCACTAGATATACAAGTACACTAATCTCAACAACAGTGATGTGGAGATCTGTAAACAAACCCTCATCCTTCTCAAGGAAGAAAAGACACATCAGATTCTATCTGTGAGTTGGCACTCCCAGTGATGCAGGAAGTGACAGATCTAGCAACAGGGGAACCAAGCACAGAAACCCCAATATTTTCCTCACTGTCTGGCATAACACATTCCCATGTCACATAGGATGGATACATTGTACTGCTGCTCACTTGCAGCATCAATTCCACAGCTTCATTGAGGCCAGCTGAGTCCAACCTAGATAAATGGGCATCCAGTAGTGGCCCAGGACACCAGTCACTTTTAGGGCCCTGAGAGGTGGGGAACATTTCCATTGCTTCCCTGGGCTGCAGTCTGACCCTGTCAAGCATCTCTCCCTACCTTTTCAAATGGTCTAAACTTGGACAGGCTGCCAGCTTCGCAGCAGAAGATGGCCCCATCAGGTCCCAAAACAAGATTTCATGTCAGCATGGAAGCTGCACAGTTGACAGCTACTACAGTGCTTGTGGTTTCTCCTTTCAAAGACAGTAGATATGACCTTTACAAATGAGTACAGGGCTGCAGTTGTCTGTTCCCCATCTAATACCTACTCTTGCACACCAGGAACTCAACTGGATTTCAGCAAACTTTGGATGAGGTACCAACTCTGTAGAAATGAAAAAGCTAAGTCTTCGGATGCTTTCACTCCCAACCTCCTTCATTTTTCTAATAAATTCAATCAAGTTACCAAGTGCGTGACTGAATTGACAGCTGATTCTTCCTCCTCTAACCATTATTTACCCCGTAAATATATCTTAAGCATTTTTTCACTTTTGTTTCAAAACTGATTTAACAGTTTTCTGGACCTCCACTCTGGCCAAACTAAATCAACCAGTAATCATCTTCAGAACTAATCTAAAGAGCTACCTGCAATTAAATAAAAATAAAATCCTTTTCTATATTCTGGAAAATGAGAAAGAGTCACTCCCTTGTATTCTCTTCAGTGCAGAAATCCAACATTACCCAGAGCTACAGGAATTTGTGTATAGTATCTTGGCCTCAAAAAAGCAGGGCTGATTAAAGCCTTAGTATTGATTTTTCACAGATGAAATGTCCACTAGTATTGCCAAAATTTCTGTCTGTGTCAGTACTGTAGGAGAACAGTTTACAAAAGCATGAGGTCTAAGCTGAGAGTAAAACATCGTCTAAACAACCACACAAGGAGGTAGCTTGCACTTGCCAAATCACACAGATTCTTCAGAGGGTCTCATCAATTATCTAGCAAAGAAAAACACAAAACAGTTCCAGAGGAAAAGGGATGGTCCCTAGTAATCAATTGATAACTGTGGGGAAAAACATACCAAGCACCCCAAACCTATTAAGATATAAGCACAAAAAAGTAGTTGACATTTGAGGTCACAAAAAATCAGGCACTTTAATTTACTACCGTAAGTCTATGTACAAACTTTTCCTTTTGTCTTCCCTAGTCAGTAAAAACTTTTCTACACTTTGCTTCTGTGTGCCATAACTTCAGGACTGGAAAACTGGACCTATAAAAATGTGTTCTGCTGCACAGAGGACACATACTTGGCACAGTAAGTAGACAACATCAATACAGTTTATAAACAACAATCAATTTCTCTTTTCGGTTTAGGAAGAAGTCTGGGAGACTAAGCCCAGCCATGTGCAAAGTAACGGCTTGAAAGTAGAAGCTGTAACTGCTTAGAGATAACAAAGTCATCAGAAGGCCAAAAATGGCAGCTTTCAAATGAAATCCTGCAATGGGCAACTTCACCAAAAATCATCGTCTGCACTGCAACAGCAAACTGGTGGGATTTTTTGTTTATTTGGGTTTTTCTGGGGAGGAGGAAGGGGTGTGTTTTGGTTTTTATTACTATTTTTAAATTAAGTTCTAAGCATGGAATGAGACCTACTGACTCTGGAGCCCTAATTTAAGACTACTGCTCCTTTACCAGACAAAACAGTATGGAAGATTAAACAAAACGTGCTGAACTGCTCAGTTCATTCATCCTCCTCAAAGATCCTTGTCTTAAGAAGTCTTTAACTGCTTCCTAAGCTCAACCAATTGTCCTCTGAGGTAAGAACCTTGCACCACTGCCAAGGTGCAATCCAGCTGAACAACTCGGTTTACGAACACCTTACAGCATTCCTCTCAAAACCCCCCACCAGGATTAGAATAGTACCTCAGCCAGAGATGGCTCCTAGATCTCTGAGCTATTTCTTTGGGAAACAATACTCCTCTATACCCTGCATTCTGATAAGTGTCCAAGCCTGGATATCACCACAAAGGTATCAGCTGTACTTGTAGCAAAAAATTATAGTGAATTAATGAACAGGAAAAAAAGAGGCACTACCTTTTGATTCTTCAGCTGGCAACTCTAAATTTAATTCCATTTGTGAGGTAAGACTCTTTGTAAAACATTTGCATTCCTAAAACCTATTGTATTGACCAGTCCTAAATGCAACTGCTTGATCAGTGACACTAAAGTTCGGAACACGTGTGGCCAACACATCCTAAGGCAGCTCTACAATTGCCCCTTTTTTTGACAACTTGTGAAACAAAGGCAGGCATCTGCCCAGGGGTGCAGAAACACTGAGCAATGCCAGCCCCACAGGAGGCACCAGGAAAGCCGGGGAGTAAAGCCTCACACTCGTGTGGCAGTGTTCATGTACTGGCTGAATCATGGCCCAACCTTCTCCAGGAAAAAATTTATTGTTTGCAAAAATACTTTGCAACACTCCATTCTTCTTCATGCCCCCAGTGGGCGCTGTTTTCCAAATGGTGCTCTACCCCTTACCAGTAGGTAAATCACTTTGTATGTTGGCTTTAAGGGTTGGGATAATTCTGACATGCCATTTTATTTTTTCACCCAATTTGAAATACATATTAAACAGAGTGTATTTGAAAAGGAGAAAGCAGAGCTTTACTAGTAAAGCCATGTGTCTAAAGCCCTATAGTCCTTCGTGCAGCTTACGGCTCTCAACCCAGTTGTTATTCATGAACAGGAAAAGAAAAATGTCATTTTACCATAACTGAAAGAGATGGGGGAAATAAAACATCCCATCTTTCTCATTCAGCAATCCACAGAGGAGTGGCTGTTCTCCTCACCTTCACATACTCTCGCTGTTAACTATTGCCATACAGCTATCCGCAAGCCATATCAGCAGAAAAGAAGAAAGAGGATAAATATAATATCACAGGAAAATACTTGTTTTCCACCCAAAAAGTAATGCACTGTGTCACTTTGGCAAAGCATTACAGGATTTTTTTTTTAAGTTGATGGTTTGATGCAAGTTCTGTTGAGAAAATGTGAACAATTCTACCAGCTTCAATGAGGACTGGACTGGGGCCATCCCAAGAAGAGTTCACTCTGCAGAGATATTTCCTGCAGTCAGTGGGCCAGCTCAAACAGTGTTGATGTGGCCCTCTGAACCGAGATGTGCTAACTGCTCTAATTTCACAAGACCCTGGACTCAATAATTTACTTCAGACCTGCCATGGCACAGAGCAGAGCACTAGCTCTAGTGGGGATCTTCCCTAACATGTAAATGCCTAAGTATATGACCAGAGAAAGTAGGACAGAAATGGGAGAACAAATCCACCGTCAGGCTTATTGCATCAGTAGGTCCCCTAGCATTTTAAAACACACTGTTAGTCTTGTCCTTATGTGGGTTGATCAACTTTTTTAATGCCCCTAATTTATACTCTCAGTATCAGATCTCCACCTGGAAATAAGCTAATCAGTTAAAGCAGTGGAAGTGACATAAATCCTTTGCTTCTTGCAGGGGAAAAAAAATTGGTCGGCACATTTCCACACACTTCTGCTTGGTGCAGAAATTAGGAACTGGAATGCTTTAGTTCCTGCAAAGCACAATGGAATGTGTGCCATAATTCATCAGGCTCCAGTCAGGAGTTTTGGGCAGAGGACCAGTATCCAATGGTAATGTCTGATTTAAGGAAAGCAATTCATTATACATCTGTCGAGGAGTCACCTGGCATCTGGAGGACATTCTTTAAATTGACAGCGTCAACAGAAATTTCCAGTGCTCCCTTTGAAGAACCCTCTGAATGCTAAGCACAGTGGACCAGGGCGTTTTCCAAACTCAGCAATGCATTTCTGCACGATTAATACACGCATTACGACTTAAAAACAACCAAGAGTGAGTTATTGAAGGTTTCACGTTCTCCCACTGATGTCCATGCACAGGTTTGCTTCTGCACCAGCAACCTCTGAAGGAAGCCCTCTGAGGCTGTAGCTCAGCCCCTCTAGCACGCCCACTGACTTTGGATACCTCATGTCTGGGCTTCTCCAGTGACCAAACTACTGCGGTGGCAAAAGCCCCCAGAAACGCCAAAGGGACTGTCAGAGCCCACTGCAGCCATGGCCCCGGTCTGCAAACACCCATTCAGGGTGTTGTGGAGCACCTGCCTCTGCAGAGAGTTAGAGGAAAGGTGGTATTGGAGTGACAACAGCTTTGGGGGCTCCTTGTGGAGACAGAGCAGGTGAAAACAGCTGGCAAAGGTATGGGGTTGCCCTGACCATTTCTGACCACCCCCAGGCTGAGCTGGGTGACTAAGAAGCACTTGTGCTATAAGAGCAGGAGAATAAAGGAGTCATAACAACTGTAATTCAAAATACTTTCCCATTCAGATCCCCTTCTCCCATCCTGACCGTGGACATTACCTCCATTCATTCCATACATGGCAGAGCAATCATGTTCAAAGTCATAACTAGTCTGTGTCCTCCTCTGCAAGCATCATGTCTCCATTATCAAACACATGCCCTAAACCAAGATGTTTTTCTAACAGCTCAACATCATTAAGCTTGGAGGGCAGCTCATGGCTTGACCAGGGGTTTTACAAGGCAGAACACCCATGACCAGTACAGCTCTGTGGGATGCCACAGCACCTGTACCAACAACAGCTTCATCCCTGCCTTTCCTGACACATCCAAAATGATACATGTACATGCTTTTACTATGATAGTATCTGTTAGCAAAAAGCATTCCAAATACTATTCCAGACCATGAAAAGGAGCCTGGTAGCTGGTCCATAAATCATAACAACAATTTAACATTTACCCTCAACTGACTTTTTGCTTAATTTACCAACCATATGGACAGCCTTCCATGAGCTCTGCTGCAGAAAAAGTGTGTATTGCTCCCTCTAATGCAGGCAGAGGATTCAGCATTCCCAGTTCCTCTGGGGCATACTCCAGCACTGCCACAGGGACAGAACTGCAACTTTAATCTGGACTTTATTGATTTTCTATTGTTTAAGGCTTTTTAACACCAACATTTGTGAAAAATGAGATATACATATAATAATAAAGATATTTTAGTAATATGCATGCGCATAGAGCTTTCACAACAAGAAAAAGACAAAAAAACCCCCAACAGTCCAGAAGAATTAAGAAGGTGGTTTGTGAGCTCTCCTGGCTGCACAGCTCTGGCCCTTGGGGCTCCTTGTTGCCACCCACATAACATGCATGGTCTGGGCTGCAAAACACATGGTTTACATCAAGCCACTGTTTTAGTTCCTGAAGAACTACAGCTCACTGCTCAGCTCAGCAGCTACTTCTGGGAGAGTAAAACGTGAAACCCATTCCAGTAGCAGGCCTTCTGAAAGCTTCCAAGCATAAGGCAGTGAGATGGCTATGGATGGATATAGCATAGACTGTAAAATCAGGTATGGTATGTAGGGCTATAACCCCTCTAAAATAAAATCTTCAGTTGCTAAGAGAAAAGGAGGCAACGTTTAATGAAGAATGTACTTTGTATGTCACAAAAACTTAAATTACTCCCCACTCCCTAATAAGCAAAAAAATGGAAAAAGCTGAACATTTGGCAGACTCAGTTCGGAAGTGTTTTTAAAACCAGCTACTCCAAAAGCAGCATTGGAAAAGTCCTTTTAAATCTGCTACTCAAACTACCCCTCTGTCTAGATATGTCTCCACCTGGCTGTCTAATACTAACTCACATTGATATTACTCTGTTTCTCTTTGGGATTCTCTTTGATGCATCTTTCAAGGTCCTGATAGTAATAGCTTGCTTACATTTGAAGTATTTGAAGTTCTTCATCTGGTAGAAATAATTTTGTTTCTGGAGGATTGTTCTCTTTGACATGGCTCAACTGTATCAGCCAGAGGTACTGTGAAAACGACTGACAACATAAGGATTTTTCTTTCTGTGCAGGACAGAACCACAATTCTCACTCCAGCTGTTCCTTCAGAGTCCAGAAAACTGAGGACAAGAGCACAGCTGGATTAGGTGGTATCATCAGCAAAACAAGGCTTACAGCCTTTAGGTTTTTCATAACAAATAAAAGTCAAATCTGTAATATTTGAGTAAGTTTCAAGTGTATATACAGGTAGCCTCTTAATCTTTGTTTAGTGACTTCAAGCCTAACCTTTTCCAAGCTTAAAAATGGAAGGGTGTAAGGAGGGACTCAACCTCTGTGGTACTTCAATTTAACCCAAAGCTCCCTGGCTTCAGTGGGAAACTTGACTTTATCATGCCTGTCACTGGAAATTTGGTTTGCAAGAATGGGAACTTACTGATTTTACAGAAAATCAAGTTTATAGTAAAGCTCACCTATTTCTTTACATCAACAAAGAGGCATGGTGTGAAGTGTCAATGGACCTAATAAAGCCATTGATTCCAAACAATTCTGTGCATATTCCTTCAACCCCTCATCCTCAGGATGAAGGGGATATTAGTGCTTTTCCCCTGTTGACACTGTACTACCTCACAGGACTCCTGGCTGTCTCAGCTGGCAGCTCCTGTGATACTCAGACTCTTCCTAGTGCACAAGAAACCCACATTCCTTGGCTTCAGTGGATATTCAATTGCAGAAATAGCACAAATATCAACTTACAACATCTTCAGCCCTGTTTCAGAGATAAATCAGAGCCTAAGGGTGCTTTAAGTTGTGCCCTCTGAATTTAATCTGACTGCAATCACAAACACAACAAAAATACAGGATAAAGTTAAAACCAAGATTGTTTTCCTCTACATAATCCTTGTACAGACTGCTCTCTAGCTTTAGTCAGGAGTTCAGTAAGTGGAAAGAAACCTGCCTGAGAAAATCAGAACATGAACTCAAGCAACTCATGCCATGGCAAGACACTGTATGGAATACAACACACCCCTTCAAAGAATGTATCTTTCCACGCTGTGTTCATGACTGTAGCCATCATATCCTTTTCACCTCCAATTTGTCCTTGCTTCCATATTCATGTTCTTTTTTTACTCTAAATTGAGGTAACTTCTGTCTTACTGACAGTCTAAGATGAAGCACATATATTACCTCAAAACCATGTTAGGAAAGTAAAGAGCAAACATAGCATTGCCACAAAGCTAAGAGTCCTACAATTTTGGTTAGTCTCCTCTTTAAAGTAAGGGACACCTCACTCATACTGCTTTTTTATGTATATTTTTGCTGTCAAAACAGGTATGGAAAATACACTGCCCATTGAAGAGAAGAGGTGGACAGAACAGAAGAGAAACCAACCACATAGTTCTGAATATTTGGAAGTCACATTTTCCCTGGGACATCCCTGACTTCCACCTGGCATGCATGTACCATCCTCACACTCTCCTCACAGCCATCACTACAAAGCCTGGGGCCTTTAACAACATTGGCCCTGGATGCACTCTTTAATCAATGTCAAACCAGCTTGTTGGTGTCACAAGAGGTAACACTCTCCCCAGTGTAGAGAACTACGCTTTAAGCCCAGTTCACATTGCTTTCTCTAAGCAGGAGAAAGTAGGAGAAGAAATATGCCCTGAGAGATTCACAAGGCAGCAGGATCCCCCTGAGCAACTCCCTGGCTCCTCGGGGCAGACCTAAGGGCACCCATGCATCCATGTGTCACAGGTGCCCAGGGCAAACTCATGGGTTTCAACAGGCCCTTCCACTGCAAGTTCCTGGAAAGCGGGGCTCCCCTTTGCTCTCCACTACCCCAGTCTGCTTGTCCCTCAAACATTTTGAAGACTGTCAGAGGTGTGGAGATACTGCAAGTGCCCCTTGGAACCCAGGCAGGATTTTGACTGCACAAGCCATATGAGCAGTATCAGTCTCATTCTCCTCTTAAAACTTGGCAATTTTGTCTACGACAACAGCAGTCATGAAGATAATATAAAGTTTGCACCAGGATGGATATTATCCCTCTCATAAAGTACACCGACTTCCACACTGTGAGCAGCCACTTCTGAGACATAATGTGTTTCTATATAACGTGTTTCTATATAATGTATTTCAAATATACATATGTTTCTACAAGAAAGAATTGACCCCTGGTACAAATGGACATGGTAAAATCCACCATGGCAATAGGAAGAAATTACATCAGCTGCTAGCACTGTTCCATTTAACTGAAATTTCTGATGGTTTCATGAAAACATGGAATAAGACAAAATATTTGCTCAGATTGACTTAATCTCAGTGGTTCGCTCATATACTGAGAAGCTGCCACTGAGGAAATGTTTTCTTTAGAGATTTCCACAAGAGGGACGATATGCAGAGCTTTTTTAAAGTTGAACATGAAACTAATACTTCACCCACAGCTGATGTCCACACAGGTACAGCTAGGTGGGAAGAATGACCCAGCTGTACAGGATTACAGGTCCACAAATGTCCTTCTCTCCAGCACTGACACCAGCATGGAACTTGCACAATGCCACTCTGCCCAGACTGGACATGGATCCTGGTTATGGGAGTTACTGCACTGCAGCCTACCTACATTTATTCTCACCCCCATGTAGGCTTGCAGATGAGCCAGCTTATTCCCTCCGAGTTGAACCTCAAAGGATGCCCACAGGCAAAGTAGTAAAAAAAGAGTGAGTATTGTTTCTAGGCTGTCATGCATCCCGTCCACCATTGCTCCCCTCCCCACAGCCGGAGCGAGCTTTGAAGTGGGTTGGCAGGGGACACAAGTCAGAGCCAGAGCATGCGCTTCTGTGAGCCAACCTCTGTCCTGCTTCCCACAGGTATGGCCATAGGTCTCCAGTAAGGAAAACACACCTACTAAAATTGCACTGCTCGTTAGGAGGTTAACTAAACCGTGGCAGCATCTTTATGCTGTGCACCTGGATTACTTCTTGTGAACCTAAATCTTCACTCCATTGCTCTCCTTTTACATCAGTGGAATCTTATGAAAATCAGTGGCATGTTACAGAAGCAGTCAAGTGAAGAGCGAGGCCCTGTTGACTCAAAGGCTGAAGAAAATGTTGTGTATCATTTTCCTGATGGGAGATATGGTCTAGGCCTATGGAAAGTTACAGCAGGCAGCATAGTTCTCTTTCTGCACTAGCTTTCATTCCAATCTCATCACACAGTGGTTACCCACATCCATAAGGCACAAAGCTTCACATGCTTAGATCATATTATTCACTTTATATGAGAATTTTATTTTTAATGAAATTCAAACATCCAATTTCCGTCCAAACTTCTCTCAACTATTGGCTGCTGGACCTTTATCCTCAAAGCAGGAGAGAAATGCTAGCTCACTCTGTATTGGTTTGTGATGGGCTGTGGGAGGAAACTGACAACTCTCAGACACCTTCACCTTTACATCCCTGCTCTGAAAAACCTGTCTTGGGTGCTTTAACAGTCAGCAAATGGATTACATCAGTCATTTGTAGACACAGCAACAAGTGATAACCAAGCCACAACTAGTAAAAAACTCATGGCTTTAGATACCTAGGATTTTGAAAATTCAAAAAAAATGGTGATTTTCACACACACAGACACCCAAGCAAAAAAAAAAGGGGGGGGAAGATGATCAGTAAGATATTTCTGAAATGAAGATTGGGTTTGAATTCAGAGGGCTTGCAATCTGAATGTTGTGGCTCTGCTTTTAGTTCATTGTTTTATGCACATCACAGACTTCATCAAAATCATCCTCAAGCATCATACTTGCATGAGGGGAGGTTGGTTTACACCTCTTTTCAAAACCAGCTCAATATATCTAAATTTGCTCCCTTAACTGGTAAAGTAGCATAGATTTTTTAATCTACTGGAGATTCACACGTTTATGTAAAGTCTTTCCATTCCATCCCTAGTTGAAGTGCATGTTCAAATTTCCACTAGAAACTGCCAAAAATGCCTCAGACACACAAAGTCAGAGAGTTGGAATTCAGGTTTCATCGTGCTTTGAAGGAAAAAAAAAGTTAAAACACTTCATTTTTATTTCACAATGCAAACCTTTCATAAATCAGAAAAGTTAGTTTCCCAAGGTTTGCTGAGAATAAAACACAGGCTCAATATTAACCTCTGCTCTTTCATTAATAACTCTCGAAGATTAAGTTTCTTCATAGACATGTACATTGGAAAATGTACCTCCTAAAATAACAGTGTCTTTGTTTCTTCCTCTCCATGGAAAATGCAAATAAAACCACTAAAATGTTATTTATCTACCTGTAATATAAAACTGTTCACAATTCATGTCTTGAAATAATACCAGTCCTGATTCTTCTAAATAACCTTATTCCACATTATTTATTGTAAAATATCTTTCAAAAAGTATATAAGTAGCTTTGTACCCTAAAAGGGAAGCTGGTGGCACACACTCCAAGGCTCCTGAAGTGCAAAACTCATACATACTAGGTAAAGTGCGTGTCAAGGAAATGGTCAGAATAGTACTATTGCTATTCTTAGGAGCTCTGCATTAGGTTGGGCTCAGGTAGGCCCAGATCTTCATTACTGATAAATGACTTTCTTTTTTCATTTTGCTTCCAAAAAGTAACCTTCTGCAGCCATATTCAAAGCAATGTCTTCATGCAAAGCCCTGGGCTGTTTTACACATTATAGATAGTTCTTTCATAGCTGAGCAGATGACTGAGACACATGGCAGCAGCCACTTGAATTCACCACACTGCGGTTTGCCGATTACGAGCTGGGATAGTTGGCAAAGATTTTACCCAGTTAGTACCCTTGAAAAGCATCTGAACATAAGCACTCACACTGAAGATGCACTCACAGCTCTGCAGGTTTGTAAAAGAGAATCTATGTCATCTTCCTTGGTTCAGCCCACGGATATCTAGAACTGAAAATACACGTATCTACAAAGCAACTGATGTTTTGGTCTCCAATTCTGAGGTGCAAAACTTGTGGCTTCTCCCCACACAGCACAGAATATCCCTGACCAGTGGGATATACAGCAAGAAGAACCTCTGGGGAAGAAAATCAACTCTTCATGTTAACAAAGCCTCTGCAAAAATCAGGAGAGCAAGTCTCAGAGAGGACTTCCAGAATCTTTAACATGCCACAGCGAGCAGACTGCTAGAGCCATACATTACCAATGTACATGGACTCCTATTTTATATTATTCATGTATCACTGTTTGAACACCCAAAGTGGGAGATTTGGAAGGAGGGATGGAGTGAAAAGGTGTACTCTGCCTGACTGCTGCTAAGTGACCCTTTGACACTAAGATGGCGCTGGTGCAGTTCAGAGGAGTGAAGCTTTCAAATACCAAAACACCTACCCGGTATTTCCCACTTTGCTTGTGAGCTCTGAACCACCCATCACCAACACTGGTGACCTACAATGAGGTGGTGATGAACAATAATTCCCCCTCTCCTCAACCCTACAACAAGCTCTTGATGAAAACCAACTCTTATTTCTATGGTAGTAATATCTTCTACTGTCACGGGGCTTTGGCTAGATCTGCATGGCATGTAAGGAAATGTTACTCATCAGAGTTATGGGCAGCCCGGATCTGGATGTGCTGTGTGACCAGTGCTGGGAAAGCAGCCCTGCAGTGACAGCAGAGACAAATTCCTAGCTTGGATCTCTCAAACCAAGGCCGGCTACTTGGAGCAAGGCAAAGAAATTTGCACCATTTTACAAGTAGCTTAAGCAACTTGCTACCATTTTCTGGGTTGGCCATCTGCTACCATGCAGTATCATAAACATTTTGTTAAAGCCACAAAGCTTCCTGAAACACAGTGATTTCCTTCCATACAAAGGGGCCCCAAATTACTCAAAAGCTCCTACAGAACATTTCAAAGTTTCACTATTTGCTTTCTCAGTTTTTATAGAGATTGCTTGCAACCATAACAAATTTTTGAGGTTTTTAAAAATATATTTATACAGCACAAGCAGCAAAAATATATATTAGCAAAAAGCCAAATGGCTCCTTTTACGTGTCTAATTTCATGGAGGCTCCTATGTTTGGATTCATAGGGTCTGTTTCTGCCACCCTTACTGCAATTATTAGCACTTGTTCTGCAAGGCTCCAGTCTTAAGAAAACACTTGCTTCTCCCCAAGTAAAGCAACAGGTAGAATGGTGTGAATGTGCTAAAAATAATACCTCCTCTCTTCAGGCATACTACCTTCTTTCAGAAACATCCATATTAACTCATCAGACTCTCTGATGCTTACCCCCACCAGACCCTGAGGTCCATCAGTTATCTGAGCTCTCACTTCATTCTCCATGAGGCTGAATCCTTCCTCTCTTCCTGCTGGTGTTAGAAAAAAAATCTTGTTTTCTCTTGTATTTCCTTCTCCCTTTCCTCCGTCAAAATATACATGGATGGTTCCTTCCCTCCACTCCCAACTAGGAGTGTGGACACCATTCCATCCCAGACACATTCCCACTGCACCGCTGTGCAGGCACAGCTGTGCCCACACCAGCCTGCCTGTGACTGCCCTGTGCTGGCACAACATGGGACAGCTGGCTTGTCACCACCACAAGGAAAGACTTAAGCCAATGCAAAGCCATTTCTCTTTTAACTTCGCTAAAGAGGTGGTCTGAAATCTACTTCCATACTTCCAAGGTTTCACACTCATTTCCATGTCACATCATCAGCTGCAGGTTTCCAGCCCAACCTGCATGCCATGATACCAAACATGACCAGAATTCCACAATGTCTCATACCACTCATCCCTCCCTGAGGGTAATTTAAAATGAGTGTTTGCAGACGTGTCTGGCCCTCAGCAATCAGCACTTCCAAGGTGCATGGCACTGGGACCCGCTGGGAGGGCAAATGAGGAGCATGTATGGTCTCAGACATCTTGTGGCAATAAACTTGCATTCAGCAACTGAAACCCAGCAGCTCTGACCTGACTGGGAAGGGCTTTCAAGAAAACATACACAGTTTGCCTGCTGAGCGGTCAGACCCCTGCCTCCCATTTAAGCATGTACTCATGCTCTTGGAGGGCTGACTTGACTTATAGTAGCCACTAAGAGCGAAGAACAGGAACTCACTGTGCCCTGGCATAGCAATCATCACATTGCAAACAAAAAAGTACATTATTATACACATCTAACATGAAAATTTGCCTTGCTAATATTTCTGTTTAAGGTTTAGACTTTCTAGGTTTTCAATACTGTTGCTGTGTCATCTCAGAAGAGCTTTTTTTCTTTTTAATTTCATTTTCTGTTGGCCTTTTTTCTTTGGAAAGACAGCAATATTGCCTCTGTATACATTCAGCTTTGGGCAACTGACAGAAGATATCAGTCATTACTTCTTATTTGGAAAATTTTAAGTAGAAGAGAGCAATGGCTTAGGTTGGGCAGTTCTTCAGCATGACATCATGGAAAAAGCATTCAACTTATTTTTAAAATGCCCAGTGGAGCTCGGGAAAGGTGAGATGTCACTTTGAAAGTTTGTCTCAGACCTATGAATGAAACCAGGCCTTGTGATCCACAGTCCTCCTCCCCAGTAATATGACTTCAGACACTCATCAAATACATACATAAAAGATATATGTAATCTGAAATCAGCCTGAACTCTCAGTCCAGCCAAGCCAAGTGGAGCCTTTCCATCACTGCCATTTGTTTTTAAATTGTTTATAGTACCTCTGCTTTGGGAGACCAGAAACATCAAACCAGGGGCACAGCTGGAACAGAGGCTGATGCAAAGCTTAGCTGACACAGATAGTTAGGCTGTAAACATATAACCCAGAGCACTGACTCCTGCAAAGTGCAGCAAGCCTTCAGCCAAGTCACCAGATCGCTGTCAGCTTCGCACTGCTACAGCCTCTTGGTGCATGAGCTGCAGGGCCATCTGCAATGCATCTGATGCTACAGACCACACAATTATGTCACCAAACTCGGCATGGCTTCAAAAGGTGATGAAAGGGAAAGCCATGCAGGCTGTGTGAAAGCGCAGCTCCATTGCTCAGGCAGGACTAGGTTCCGATGCCGTTAGGTATTTCAGTGGGGCTGCCATGTGAAGCAAGACAATATCTAGCAGGAGTAACAGCATCTAAATCCAGCTCTCCATCTATCTGGCTACAGCCTAAATCCTGCAGTGCTCTCAGAGCTGCCCCAAGATCTCAGCAGCAAAGGCAAAACTAAACACTGGCTTCCCAAGGTTGAGGACACAAGGCCTGGCTATTTCTCAGGCTGCCAGAGAGGCGGTAGGGGTGAGCACTGGGCGCTGCTCCCGCGCTCCTCTCCCTTGGCAGCAGGAGCATCCAGAGGCTCTGCAAGGGCTGGCCAGTCAGGTGGCAGGGCTCAGGCTGGTCACTGGGTATCATGAGTCTCCAGCCATGGCAGCACTTTTTGTCAGTTGCATCTGCTGCTTTCCATTGTGAGAATTTTAAGGCAAACTCAGTAGTCATTTCCTGTTACCAACTAAACCGTTCTGTGCCTTCCAAGAATGCCATTCTGAAAGAAGGGATTAAGCACTTCATAACAGAATACCAGAACAAATTATGTTGACTATTGAATTTCTCTTATTCCTGTCTTCTTTTTAAAGACCAGAAAACACTAACATTCCAGCTCCAGCAGTCCTGCACTTTTTCCCAAAAAAAGTTTCAGCCAAAGTATTGCAGTCACCTATACAGTAAGCACGATGACAAATAACCATTTGAAGAGCTGCCTCTTATTTTACAGCAGATGTATATATTAAGAATGACTGACTCCTCCAGTGGAAAAATAATCAGTTTAACACCAGAAGAATACAACAGTCGGAAAGATTTGCTGGAACCAGAACTGTTGCAAGATGCCCAAGAGGACTTAATAACTATGTAATAGTGAAATAGCTGCACTGGAACAGTGAAATATGAACGCACTCCATAGTCCTCAAAGAGTAATTTGCTCTGTTTAATGAAGAACTGATTTGATGACTGAGTTACTCACTAAAGAGGGGTGATTTAAAATGCACACTTCTCCAGACCACTTTTTAGTATGTACATAGTTAAATCTGGATGTACCTTTTATGTTTTCTTCCAGGATGAAGAGAAGCATGGACTGCCTTCCTTACCACGGGATTTCAGTATTTCATCTGATGTAACTAACAATTTCCCTTTGCTTAGGAAAAGCTCTCTGTTTAGAGTACACAAATTCTACGTGACTTGTGTCTTTCTTCCACCTTTTCCTGCGTCTCCACTGCTTGGGACTATTTGCTTTAAATATAGACCCGCCAAATGCAAGCACCTACACCAAAAAGGTGACACACATGCCAGCTGATTTCAGAGGCACTGAAGAGTGCTCAGCTCTGGCCACAGTACAGGGACATAACAGCCAGGGTACACAACCCGACTTGGCACGTGGGAAAAGCTGCTGCATCCCACCACACAGACGTAATTTATGAAGAGCTAACAGCGGGCCAGAGGTTACAAGTTCCACAAGAGTGAGGTATGGTGACTGCTGCTTGAGAAATGTACAATTTAACCCAGAAAGATTTTAACCATCCTGAAAATGCTGTGAGCAGTACAAAACATGCTGAAGTTTAAAGATACGTTTGCAGAAACTCTAAGGAGAAGACCTTATATTACATCCCAAACATCAGTTCCAGAGAACTGGGGAGGAGGAATTGGCATCTGTAGAGTTACGTGATGCAGAAGCCATGTGCCTTAGGAGGGCAAGACATGGGACAAGAGGTCTGGAGAGAGGTGAGCACCAGGACCCCCTGAAGGATGAAGGAGGTGGAGGGAGCTCAGTTGCCTGCACAGGTCTTGCTGGAGACCAGAAGCACATGAGCTGTCAGTACAAGCTCTCATCTCCCCCGGCAAACGAAGACCACGCAATGAAGGAAACACTGTGTAAACAGTGATGTTGCTCTTGTTAACTCTGCTACCGGTAGAGTAGTTAAGCACTTAACCATGCGGTCCACTGTGGAAAAAGTTCCTTTTCATTACAAGTTGGTCTGAAGTTTAAAGACGAACCACGGAAACGGGACACTTTCCGAGTGCCTGTACATTACGCAAAGAAAATAAATCCAACTATTCATTGGATGTACTGCAGGCAAATGCTGCTGGTGCCTTAAGTAAGAACAAAAGTGAGAGCTGGGATCAGAGTGTCAGTAGTCCATATAGCCAGGTACACAGGCAGGGCAAAATCCTGCTGGTCTAAATGCCTCTTTGGTAAGAGGTAGGCAGTGGAGATGCAGGACTAAACCACACTGTCCCTCTAAATCCCTAGATACCCAGGGTGTAGAGGAAACCTTGGAAACATGTGTCCTGAGACTCAGAGAACAGACGGCAAAGCAAAAGATCTCAGCAGTTCTTGTTTTTTTTAAATCTTGTGCTATTTAAGCCACTGTCTTGATCTTGGCAGTGCTTATTTTGGCACTGCAGTTTGTGAACATTCAACACAGACTGTAGGTTTTGCAGCCAACAGTGCAGCAGAATAAGCAGCAGTATAGCAAACACATATAAGAAAACATAAATGTGATTTCAAAGGCTTTATATTGGGTCGTGCATAGTGAAGGATGTTCCAGATGACCTCCCGTTTCCTCAAGACACCCATCACACCTCTACTGCTCTGAAAATGTAAGCCATACCACTCTTTAGGGACTATGGTGTTGGTTTGAACAGAGCCAAAATGCAAGTTCTCAACATACGTGAAGCAAAATACTTGGGTTCCTCATGAGACAGACGGGAAGAATCTCCCCAGCTTCAGTATCTGCTGCTCCCTTCTAGATTTCACTACCTTACAACCCAGTGGTTCATCCCTGTCTCTCATGCCGGGCACAGGTACCGACTGCAGAGGCGAAGCCATGTCTCTCATCTTGAGGAATAATGAAAATACTCACAGTTCCAAGTGAATTAAATTTCAGCTGCATTCAAAGGAATAAAAGCAATCATGTGAAAACATTGCTGCTTTAGGGAACTCTAAAACAGAAAAGACACACAGCGATTTTGGGGTAGAAAAACACAGCAGGGAGTGCTGATAACTGCCTGAGTGATCAGTGCAGAGTCTGCAAGGCTGGGAGAGTCCTCTCCAGGCTGCACGAAAGTGTGGTACACCTGCAGCTTGGGGGGGGGGAAACAGCAGCATGGAGCTTCCCAAGAAGGTGGCACATCAATGTCCACGTCATTCCCTCCATAGAAGTGATCCCTTCACCTTCCTAGTGCATTAGCTGTCTGCAGGAGGCATAGCTAACATCTATGTTCCCTCCTCTTTCCCAGCAGAAATCTCAATGCAACAAATAGTAAATGTTCCCATGATACATGCGTGCACCTAGCTATGGTTCACTTGGGCAGGAGAAGGGGAGAGTTAAGGAATACTAATTTATGAAGGCAGGTAACTCAAGTAAAGCAAGATAAGCAGATCCTGACACTTCATAACTAATGGGGGGAAAAAGTGTTGATTTGGCTGCAGGTTTTTGCATATTTGGGATCACATCCAGGCTGCTAAACACGGGTTCACTCTAGAGGTCTTTGGTCAGGGAAAGGTTCCAGTCATGATTATACCTGAGCTGCAGCAGTAAAAATTTAAGAGACGCAATGCCTCATGCCAGCACATCCAAATGCCACCTTAGCCACATTCCTGAGCACTTTCCCAGTGACAGAGAGAGATGGGTGACATAACTTCCAGCTAGAGAAACCATGGGATCCAGATGTGCACCAGAAACTGCGCCTGGTGGAAATATTGCTGTGCTTCATTGATGGGAAGACAACAGCACACCTGCAGCCAGAGGCAGACAACCTGAAGCAGACATAAAGTCCAAACTAAATTATCTTGAGACTTAGAAGCCACATGTGAGTGACGTGTATGAGAAATATGTCACGTGAGCACTGAATGTGTCTGAGCTATTTTAACTCACTGACAATATAGACAAAATCCCATTCCCCCTGCTGGCATGTCTTTGTCTTGCTGCATGATCTACTCAGCCCTCCTCTAATTTCTTTCTGCATAGATCAGCTTCTGAAAGCATCTTCTTAACCATATGTCCAGCCAAAATCAGTCTGTGTGCTGTCTGAAAAGCTGGAATTACAGACTTGGACGGCACAAGAGCTTTCATACATCTGACACACCCAGAGGCTGGTACAGAGCTATACAGTTAAGACCATTACAGCACTGTCCTAAATAACTGAGAAGATACATTCCTTAGAGCTAAGTGAAGTGGAAAATTTCCTTGGAGACCCTTCTGCTTTCTCTGTTTATGTTAGACAGTCTAGATAAAGAAGGAAAATGAGAGTTAGTGCTGCTGTCAAAAAAGCTCTTGCTCCGAGCATAGCCTTTTCAGTGTTCCTCCCAAATTTCTCCCACTGGCCACAGGTGATGCTTGAATATTGTTTGTCTAAGCAACACAGGTGGGTTTCTACAGGAGGACTGTTTTCTGCAGTTACTATACATCCTTCCAGACATGGGATCTGGCAGCAAGCAACAAATCTCTCTCAGCAATACACAAATGGGATCTGCCCTCTAAGCTGGCTACTGCACAGCACCCTTCTCTTATGCTTCTTTGGCCCAAGGGACTGCCCACAGCAAGCCTGGGCACAAGCCTCACACTGACTTTCCACTGTGATAAACAGAAGAGAGTCAGTAACAGCACCAGCCCAATGCCAGATCCTTACTGAAAGAAAAATCTTTCCTTTCTCTCCACAGACAAAAACTGAAGGGCTTTTTCACTTCACTGGAGCCCCTTTGCTGAGCCAAGGCAGCCTCCCTGTCTCCCAGACATGGCACTTGGACAAAGGCTCCTAAGTGCAGAGTGGCTTTGCGACAGGTCACCTAGACAGGGCACATGGTGGAAAGGCAGGCAGGAAGGGACCATTTCAAACAGAGCTAGAAGATGAGAAACAGGGCCAAGGGCAGTAAAGGCACTCAGCAATAGCTTTTACTTCTTGAGAAATTACTCCAGAACCCACTAGCCCTCCTGCCTGAGACTGCACTTGTTCAGGGCACAGTCTGTGTGTGGTGGCTTATAAACTACTCTCTAGACTGGAGAAGGAAAGTGGTGCCCACTCAATGTGGCCAGCACACCACCAAGGACAGGGAGCATACATGCAGCCCACATTCAGTCCTGTACAGCCACTCTGGGGTTAACAGTGCAGTATTCCCACTCCAGCAGGTTTTGGTGTGCTCCAGAGTTCCATAGCTGGAAAGCACGGAGGGCTCTGCATAACACTATGCCAAGACATTTGGGTTTGTTCAGAAATTGGCTTGTTTTTTACAGCACATTGGTGTAGGACTGCAAACAAGGAAAGACTATATGGATATTACATGCAAAATTTTCAGTGAAGTATCAGAGTCCCCAATAATCACTTCAGACATTACACAGTCAGGGAAGCAAGAGCCTGCCTGCCCTCAACAGCTAATACTTTTTCTCAGAGACTATGACATTTCCTACGGATGTTTCCCTCGCTAGCAGAACACAAACTCCCCTACTCCCTTCCTTCCTTCTCCTCTGACCTGCCTGCAGGTAGCCCCAGAAATCCAGTTCCCCCTCCATTTACCACTGCCACAGAGAAGCGCTATTATAAATCCACTTCCAAGACTGTGATCTCAGGCTTAACTGGGACGGGCACAAGAAGTTATGGGAAGAGAAACAGCAGTTCCAGGTTAAGCAGATCTTTCCAGTTTGTTTAGCTGCACACTAAAACTCACCAGGAACCACGGGTGACACGAGGTCCTGGGTTCTGCTGTGCAGCCCAGAGCTGCGGGGCGGGGTGGAGAACAGGGAATGCGAGATGCTATCGTCCTTGCCTGGCTCCTCTGCAAGTACAGCATGGGGCTGTAGAAGGGAGAGCCACCACATCCAGAGCCTGAGAGCAGGTGTCCCTGTATCTCCCTGGCTACTGTGACACCAGCAGACACAGTCTAGTGCTGTAATCCCTCCGTATGTCCATCTATACCGTCTTTAGCCGTGCTCTGCTGCAGACTTTGTGGGCACAAGCTGAGGAGATTCGGGGTTCAGCACTGCCTGCGGTGCAAACAGTGCCGCGGGGGCTGCAGTGAACGTACCCTGCTTTCACGAGGAAACGGACGGGGCAGATCTGCCACTGCTCCCCACAACCCCACCTTCAGAGCAGCTTAAACCAGAGGCTGCGAGCCCGGGGAACCCTGACAGCAGCGGCAGCGTCGCCCAGGCTGATAAAGGGTCCGATCCACAGGACTCTGGCGGCGGGAACAAAGAAAAGAGGGATTTCTCCTGGCTTCCCGGGGAGCTGCAGCGCTGGTCTGCCCGGTGTCAGTGCCGCTAACCGCGCAAGCGGGGCTCCTCCGCAGAGCCTAGACGGGACGATGGAACCAGCACGCGGTGCCAGCGGGAAAAAGGCGTCAGCGGGCTAAAGGCAAGCGGGAGGCTGCCGCCCTCCGGTGCCCTCTGCTCACGTTTGTTCGTGAGCGTCCCTGCAGGCTGCAGCCCCGCGCCCAGCAGCTGCCCCGGGCGCAGCCAAGCCGTAGCGGGATAACACGCGCAGGGTCCCGGCCGGTCTCCGAGAGCCGCCAGGGTCCCGTAGCCCCTCGGTGCCGGCGCTTGCCCCGCTTTGCAACCTCCCTCCCCTCTCGGGTCTCCCTCCCCGTCTGCGGGGGGCACTGGCGGAAGGGCCCGCACAAACAGGGGGCAGCGGCAGGTGCCTCTGCCGCGGAGCAGGGGCAGGGAGGTGGCCCGGCTCGGTAGGGGTGACCCCGCGGTGCCGCCGCGGCGCCTGTCCCCGGGTCGGGTGGGGGCAAGGAGCGGCGCCGCCTGGCATCCCAAAGCACCGGGTCGGCCGTCAGCGCAGCGCCCCGAACAGTCCCCCGCGCCGGGCACACCTCCCCATCCCACACCGCCGGGCAGCGACACGCGTGGGACGGGCAGCTCCCGCGTACCTGTGAGGGCGGCGGGCAGCAGGGCGGCCAGGAGCAGCAGGGCGGCCCAGGGGGCGACGGGCCCCGCCATGGGGCCGGGGGCGCGGGCGCAAGCAGCGGGAGCGGCGGGGCGCGGAGCTGCCGCCCGCCCGGCGAACGTCTCGGCGGGGCTACCCCGTTGCTGCTGCGCGCCCCGCCGTCTCCTCCTCCCGGGCTGCCGGGACACTGCAGCGGGGCGGCCCCGCGGAGGCGGGCGCCGGCCCTCCGCCCCCCACGGCGCCCCGGCCCCGGCCCGGCCGCCCCGGCCGCCGGACTTCGCAGCGTCGCCCGCTTTTGGTGCGCGCACCTGGCTCCTGCAGGAAGCATCTCCTCGGGGAGGTGACGAGCTCCGAGTCTGCCCCTCGGCACCTAGGGGGGTTTCAGCTGGCCCACGCCTGTTACACACTCTCCGTGCTCCCTTCTGTCTTGTCCCCTGTCGCACTGCGCTCTCCCAGCTGGGGTGGGCATTCAGCCCTGCGGGGGCACAGAAATTCACATACAGTACAGAACTTTCTATGCAGGTTTGTCTTTCATGTGGAAACTAAGCAAAAAACCCAAACAAACAAACAAAAAAAACAACTAAATATGCATTACAGTTCTTGCCTGCTATGAAGGGAGAGGTAAGATACAAGAGTTTTTGCAAGTACTGGGAAAAATAAACATCATCTTTTCTGAACCAAACAAGCAAAACAAACGAACCAAACAAGCAAAAACACAATTCAAAGAAAGGCAAATAACACAGGCAGGCTTTGCACAGGAACCTGGCGGGTGCTAGCTCCTCACCTGCTTCTGCCCAGACACCTGCCCTGGCATGCTGCTGCACAGTCCCACAGCTGAGCACATGAGGGACATGTGCCTCCTCCAAAATCTCAGGCTACGTTTCTGCTGCTGGACATACCTGCTCCCAGGACTCCGGCCCTACACACTCCTTTGGCCCTCATGTCCAAGCTGCTCAGGAGGAGCACATAGGTGGTGTCTCCACTGGTAATCAGTGGGCACACAGTATCCTTTGTGCTCTGGGTGTTACATATGTGCATTTTCGTTGTTTGCAACATCCAAAATGAGGTGAAGACAGTGTTAACTGGTAAGCTGAATGTCCATTCATATCACAACACTGTAGGCTGCATACCCTGGTGATTTTACAGTGGGTTGGTCTTGGAGGGCTCTGTTGGACATGGGAAGCCAAACCGGGCACCTGCCCATCCATATTGGGTATGGGGCAGCCCTGTGGATTTTGTTTCAAAGCAAGGTGATCACTGCACCCCATAAGGAAGCCTGGGAGCAGGCTGGGACTGGAGCAGCCATGCACAAGGTGGGGACTGTAGTCCAGAACTGAAGCAGGGAGCCACACTGTGACAAGCAGAGGGAGCCCTTAGTTGTAGGGGTCTCCAGAAGACTGTCCTTCACCACTTCTGGAATATTTCCTCCTAGAACTTGACTGCTGCAGCCTGGGAGAGGCTTTTAAAAACAAAACAGCATACCAAACAGGACTCTCTAGATGACAGGGTTTCAAATAGTTCAAGTTAAGGCACATTCTATAATACCCAGCAAGCACTGTAATTCTGTAATACAGAGCAACACTGGTAACTTTCTCCTCATTTTGCAGTATACCCCTCATTCCTCTGAGTGGTGTCCCTGTTGCATGAGCATCACTGCTTCATTATGGAGTCACTTCTATCATCTTCAGTTCTCCCCTTCCTGAGTGGCATTCTCAAGGATGTGGCTCGCAATGCAATTGCATCAGTCATACAATGAGGTACTGAGCTTATCTAGCCTTTTGCATGGAATGCCACCTGCACCCTGAGTGCTACTTTGAAAGGCCTTTTCTGGATTATGAATCAAGAACTGACTTGAACAGTGGCTGGTTAAAAACACGCAACTCTCACATGGGGCGTCAGCTGTTTCTGAGAGAGGGCACACTTCACTAGCAAAGCATGACAGCTACAGGAAAAAACAACCAAACAACCAAACTGAGAGATCTGAATATTTGGGTCAAAAGTTTTAGCAAATAAACCTGGGAAAAGGGTCTCTGTTAGAGTCAGGGATCACAGGATCACAGAAATCCAAATCCTGCCTATTATCTGCAGCAAGAGCCATTCTGTGTGAGGAAGGTATTGTTGTACATGGCAGCCATTAGGGAATTGCAGTGGATGTAGTTAGTGGAACAACGTGGCTTGCCAATACTCCCTGACAAGGAGCTTGCCCTCAGGAGCAAATGGTGTCTGGCAAGCAGGAGGCACAGCCTCAGCATGCCCCTCCAGCACCCACACATCTCCCATCACCCCCCAGCTGGTCATGGGTGGCAGAAGCAACACAAGGGACCCCTATGGGAGCTGACATTGCTCATCAGGCTCAAGCCCACTTGCTGCTTTTTAAATCGTAGCTCTGAAAAGGGAAAAAACACTGCACTTCCCGAGTGGAGGCAAAACGGTATACAGATGAATTGGAAAGGGCAAATGTTTGAAGAGTTCACAAATCTGGAAGGGTTTTTATTTTCCTCAGTTGTTTCTTCATTTCTTCCTCTGTGCAAGTGCATCCAGGGGAGAGAGAGAATTGAGCATGCACAGGTGCAGCCATCTGTCTAGATGAAACTAACCACCATGATCACCTGTATGGGCTGTGCAGCCTTGGAGGTTTTTCATTTAAAAGATAGAATTCCATCGAGAATATGGATAAGTCAGGAAACAACCAGGATGTCATGCTGCAATGAGTATGGACTCGTTCCTAAGGCAATGTGAAATCTATTTCTTTGCAGGAAAGGCATTTTCTGTAATTAGCCCAGCTGATATTAGTGTAATGTCTAAGATTAAATTATAGCCTAAACCAAGACAAATGATATTTGGGTTGCTGATATTTTCTGTCTTGTTTATGCTTCTTTTTCAAGTCATGTGAGGCCAGACAAATAATCACTATATGCCAGAGAATCCCAGAGCAGAGAAGATGCAGCGCACCAGCAGCTTGCTTTCTGGAGTTTTAGAAAACTTACTGAAGCAGGTCCTCAGCTGGCACAATCTCAAAGAGCTTCTTGCCCCAACTGCTTTCATCCTCTTGGGAGCTCTTCTAATTACACCAGCTAACGCAACAGCTTTTTGCTGTTTGGCAAGCAAGCTTACTGACTCTTGACTTCTAGAATGTTTGTCATTAACTCAAAGGAGAGATAGCTGCAGGCTGTGAGATAGAAATGACGCTCCCAACAGTTTGTAGGGGCAGGTTTACAAATGGAAGAGACAGGCAGACAGAGGCATATAAAGGAAGAATTTTAGTGAGCCAAATTGCCTAGATATTTATAGGCAACTTCAAGGGTTCTGTACAGAGAGTTTTGCATCTGTTTATCATTAAACCTACACAATGGGAAAGGATTATTTATATGCATAAGACTAAGCATCTATTTTACTTCAAGATGAACAGGAACAGTTTTCAGGATGTTAATCATGTAATTCTTTTGAGTTGAAGTGTACACTAACTTCTGTTGAAGGCCACTAACAGAGAGAAAAGAGGCTGAAGAGAGCCAGGAAATACCTTCCAGCCATGTAAAACTCCTATGTGCACCTGGTAACCACTCCTTTTCCTTGCAGGTTGTCCTGTTTCAGTATGAGCATATGTACAGGTTGGTAGAAGCACAAATAGCTGCATCGTGTAAAAGAAATGCTCGGTTTTTTTAAAAAAGAAGACAGCATAGAAGTTATACTTGTTATGGGCAAATCACTAGTAGCCAAAAATTTATTTGCTGAACTTTGCCTCTTCTTCTGGTGATTACTTGTCTGGAAACAGTTTCTTTAATGTATTTTTTAATTATTTCCATTTATATGCTTTGGTAACCCTCCCACTGAAACAAAAAGAAATATTTTCATTGTTTTAATAACAAAATGGTTATTAATAATAATGACGTATTCTTGAAGACATTTGGGGTATTTACCAAATTCAGTTTCTAGATACAGATTCCAAAAACAACTGCCAGAAGAAAGTGAAACGTTGTTTTGGTTAAATGAAATTGCCAGATGAATGTTAATGGAATTTGAATTCTTCTGTGCCCATCTGGTAGACTCATTTAAACAAAAGCTCAAGAAGAGGAGATTATGTCATTGAAGAATGCCTGCACACAAACAAGGAGCAACTAAATTTTTTCAGCCAGCTGTAGAGCTGGCATGCCTTGCTTCTTGAGTCATTTATACCTGAAACCATATCTTTTCCATGCCATTCCCCTATAACAATGGCAACGTTTTGACCTTGGTTGAACTCGATACTCTTAAAGGGTCTTTTCTAAACTAAATGATTCTATGATTCTATGAGTTTTAATCATAGACAAAGTGCCCAGCACTACTCCTATTGGGCTCCATTTTAGCTGCTCCTCCTTCCCACAAAGCCAAGGCAAGGCAGTTTGGTTTCCAGCCGTGTGGCACCAAAGGCTATGACAGGAGCTGTAACTTTCTCAGTGGAGCAGACACTGTTCTGCCTTCGCGTGCTGTGCAAACACGCGTAGGTTGAGAGAGCAAACCCCATGAAAACGTCCGCTGAGGCAGCTGGTGAGGCCACCCAGCCAGGAGGGCCTTGGTGAAGGCTGAGCCAACCACATGAAGCAGAGCAGCACGGGAAGAGCAGTTGGAAAGCGCCGTGGCTTCGTTCAGGCCATGCTGGGCATTGGGGGTTCATGGGGTTGCAGCCTCAGAAATGTGTTGCACCCCAGCCTTTCACCGCCAGAAGTTGGCTATATTAGTCCACTGCTTCCAAGTGTCTTTCATTTTTTTTGATCAGCCTGCCTCAGGAGGAGTGTCTCAGTTATTGCTACCATATTAGCATCTCCTTCCAAATCCTGATTCCCCATCATACTTTTCCTGTATAGACACTAATTATCTGACATGATGAAAGTGAGTGGGTGGTGGGGTGACCCTGGCTGGATGTCAGGTGCCCACCAAAAGCCACTCTATCACTCCTCAGCTGGATAGGGGAGAGAAAATATAACAAAAGGTTCATGGGTCAAGATAAGGGCAGGGAGAGATTACTCACCAATTACAGTCGTGGGTAAACAAACTTGACTTGGGAAAATTAATTTATTACATAACAAATCAGAGTAGGATAATGAGAAATAAAAACAAATCTTAAAATGCTTCCTCTCACCCCTCTCTTCTTTACAAGCTTGCTTTGCTTGGATTTTCTCTGTCTCCTCACCTGCTGCAGCACAGGGGCATGGGGAATGGGGGTTGTGGTCAGTTCATCCATATTATCTCTGTTGCTCCTTCCTCTTTAAGAGGAGGACTCCTCACATTCTTCCCCTGCTCCAGCGTGGGGGTCTCTCCCCTGTAGTGCTCCATGAACTCCTCCAACATGAGTCCTTCCCACAGGCTGCATGAACTGTTCCAGTGTGGGTCCCTTCCATGGAGTGCAGTCCTCCAGGAACAGACTGCTCCAGTGAGTCCTCACTGGGTCACAAGTCCTGCCAGCAAACATGCTCCAGGGTGGGCTCCTCTCTCTCTCCAGGGGTCCACAGGTCCTGCCGGGAGCTCTACTCCAGTGCATGCTTCCCAAGGGGTCACAGCCTCCTTCAGGCATTCACCTGCTCTGATATGGGGTCCTCCATGGTCTGAAAGTGGATCTGTACTCCCACTGTGGGCTGCAGGGACATGACTCACCATAGTCTCCACCAAGGGCTGCAGGGGAATCTCTGCTCTAGAGCCCAGAGCACCTTCTCTGCCCCCTCCCTCTTCACTGACCTGGATGTCTGCAAATCTTTTTCTCTCCAGCTGAAGTTGCTGTTTTGCAGTTTTTTCCCCCTTCTTAAATACTTTATCCCAGAGGTACTGCCACTGTCACTGATGGGCTCAGCCTTGACCTGTGGCAGATCCCTTTTGGATCTGGCTGGCATTGGTTCTACCCGATGGGGAATTTCTAGAAGCTTCTCACAGAAACCACCCCTGTAGTTCTTCCACTGCCAAAACCTTGTCATGTGCACCCAATACAGGATGGCAGTAAGAGATTTCTGCTCCTCTCCATTAAACTGCTTCAGCTTCTAGAGCAAATTATTATTTTCCTTTGAGTGTTAATACATGTGGACATAGCTGTGTTATTCTACAATGTGATTTTTTCAGAACAGTGAGTGTAAGAATGCCATGTCATGATCCCCTATTCCTCATCTCGTGGTGAGACTGAGTTGTTACAATTCAACCATTGCTGCCTCGCCAAACACCTTTCAACACTGCAACTAGTCAGCAATAAAATAGCAGAATATAAGTGCTACTTATGAAAGTCTCTGCAAAATTTACGTTTAAAGCCGGAAGAACATGTTCCCTGTGTTCCTGAACAGTGTCTCAAAACCTGAGTCCAGATTTGGGAATGACAATCTAATGAAAAGCAAGGTGGGTAAATGAAGAAAGCCCTGAAGCATGTCAAACCTGGGCGCCTTTGACTGCCTGAAACACGCAATGCCCAGCAGTATGGGATCTCTGCCAGTGTAATGCCTGGACATCAAAGTTCCCACCCTGGGAACTGTCAGGACAGAGACTAATTGACACAAACTTTGATGATGGGCACCATCAGAGATGAAACACTGGCTATCCTGGTTCAAGACCATTTCAACTGCTAAAGCTCAGTCAGCACAATGAAGTGTTGAGTCCTGAAAGCTTTGTCATGACAAGCAGCAGTCTAATAAAAGGTGTGTCAGCTTGGTCACCCTTACCATGGATTCTTCCAAATTAAACACGATTGTGGCTGTTGCTAGAACAGGAAAAAATGTTTCATCCCGCTCTACTGCCCCCACAGTGGAAAAGCACTGAACTGGAAAGGCATATAGACTGATTCTAAGCTGCAGTTTCTGCATTGCTCTTGTGCATCCACATTGCAGCTGGTGGTAAGTTTGAGACATGGCACTGGAAAAAGCCTCAAGCAGAGAGTTGGGGGAGTTTGGAGCTCTACACAAAACCCTGACCTATGGCATTTTTCCCCAAAATAAACCTCTTCATCACAACTCCAAGGGGTAAAGGCCATCTAAGTTGCAGAGACACCCTAAAGCACAGCCTGGCTATGTGATGGAGAGTTTAGGACTTCTAGACTTCCATTTTTACCCTCCTCTCCTTAACTCTGACAGCAGGAGCCACAGCACTCTGATAGAATTCAGGAGTGTTGAGGGGACAGCCTGGGAGGGGCTGCCCTTACTCACTGCTCCTCTTTGCCTGATGACACCACGGCCAGCAGCTCAGAGCGGTGATTGCAGGGACACTTCCATGTTGCCAGCCCAGGGATGGTGACTGGGACGGGG
This sequence comes from Neopelma chrysocephalum, assembly GCF_003984885.1. Classification (NCBI taxonomy): domain Eukaryota; kingdom Metazoa; phylum Chordata; class Aves; order Passeriformes; family Pipridae; genus Neopelma; species Neopelma chrysocephalum. The sequence continues at coordinate 13,080,190 of NW_020897691.1, forward strand.
ATGGGGACAGGGAGCTCTGGTCCTGTGAGGAAAGGGCTCTCACTAGGCTTAGCACTCTCAGGATGGTGAGAGGATATGGTCTGCTTTGTGAATTTGAGAGCCTCAGACGATTCATCTCCCAACTCCAATAGTTGTCTGCTGGACCCATATAAACTCCACTGATTTAGAGAGTTGTCCAAGCCTGCTTTCCCTAACACTCCTCCTGCTCCCCCACTAAGAGCAAGTGACAACTCATTCCCAATAGTCACGGCTATAAACTCATGTTCCTGGAAACTCAGGAGTGAGAAGGCAACTCTGTTTTTACAGCAGTAGAGCATATTCCTTCTCTGAGGTCCTTCTGTTTAAAGAGCAGGCTATTGTTATGGTTCTCTTTGGCAAGAAAAAACCTAGGATTGACCAATTACTAGGTCTTACTGTTTCCTTAATGACTGCAACTGATTTGCTCTCACAGTGTTTTTTTAGGGATATTGTTTACTCCAGCTTCAGCCCTACTCAGGACACTTGGAATTCAAATAAACTGCATTGTGTTGCATTTTCTGGCAGGCACCCAGTGCAATGAGTTTCAAACTAGTGTTTTATTTTGACAGCTACAAGGCAGAGAGGCATCTCACTAGTCAAGACTAATTCTTCCAGTTGCTACACAGCATGACCCTATGAATTTACTGTCAATCACATCACTGAGGTCACATTAACTCTCAGTAACAGTACCCTGAAAACATGATAAAGTGAAAATGGTGATCTGCAGAATTAGAGACTTTGAACCTGTGGTATTTAATATCTGGAATTAACTGTATGTGTATCTACTGACATTTGGAAGAAGAACAAAATATTTTCAACCTTTAGGGTGACTCACGTAGACTTAAAATATTTGGAGTTATTTGCAGATCTGTGGGACAGACATGAATTTTCATTAATTAAGTAGAGAAGAAGAATAAATGAACTTTCTTGAGGTCAAGAAATCTTCATAAAAAATATTCCCCCCCCCCAAAAAAGACTATATATATATATATATATATATATATATATATATATTTGCAAGGCAAGGTTTCTTGAAGAGAAAAAAAATCCTGCATGATGAGCATAAAGACAAAGTATCACTGAGACTCATCAAACGCTCTGGCCCAGGCACAACACAGGCTATTTAAGGATATCTTTAAAGAGGAATCCTGGTCAAGGCCTCCTCCCTCCTGCTCGTTTTGCATACAGGAATTAGCCGGAGCCCTGCTGGTTCCTCACACACTTCAAGTAGGTCTCCTGCAGCACTGAGATGTTTGTGTTTCCCCTTCCTCTTCAGAAAGAGCCCTCCTGCCAAGCAACTCCATTGCCTAAATCTTCACGTCAGCCTGGCGACTGGAAACAATACTGCCATTGCACAAGCCAATCCTCAAAACATTGAAGGGTTGTGCCTAATTTCTTCATGAATGGTCTTCCTGTCACCAGGGCCATGAGGAAGGACAGATCCATGCCTCAGCCCTAGCTGCCACCCTACAAGAGCAGGCTGTTCCTGCTACTGTGCTAGGCAGCAGGCGCTGCTGATATTTGGCTCTTAAAACTTGTCGCCTGAAGGTGTCCCTCAGACAGGTGGCCCCAAAATGGCACAGTGTTGCCTCGCTGATCCCCCCGGGGGGCGGCTCAGAAGGAAGCATGTCGCCCGGGCACAGCTGGGGCTGCTGGATGGGGCTGGAAGGTGCTACTGACACGGTCCAGCTCTGCCTGTGACCTGGGCACAAGAAGGATGCTTCGCTGAACATGACACCACCATGCTGTGAGGGGCACGGCTCTGTTGCTTGAGCCTCAAAAGAAAGATTTTTCCAGCACATGACAACTCTGCATACATGAAGAATCAGTTTGGAAACACATTATAGAGCAAAGCTCTTCTCTGGTATTTGTGTCATCCAGGCTGTTCTATCATTCAGCTTTGCATTGATGAGTTTTTTCTCTGCTTCAGAGACAAGGTACCCTTATTTGAGACACCTGGCATGGGACTGCGAATTATGAACTTTTGACATCCGGGTGCCGCAAAGGGAGAGGGAACTCAATCTGTCAGAGGAAGAGCTAGTAATGGTGTGAGCACACTGTGACTGCAGAAGGCACCTCTGAGTCTCAGGGTCCTGCATTTCCTTCCCTTTCTGTTCAAAATTGCAAGCACCAAGTAGCATTTTCAAAAGGTCTTTTCCAGCTGCACCCACTTCCCTGTCCTCTCCAGCACTGTTGCTTTGCCTTCCCTTAGTTTTCCTTTGCCTAATCATATTTCCTCTTTTTTTATTAATTTTCACCCCCATCCTCAGATAGCATCTCACCATTTCTTCATCCTTGTGGTTCTCTTATTCCTTCCTTTTCTTTATCACATCTTTCTTAGCAAACCAGGGAGAAAAAGTGGAAGGAGTCTGCTGGGCTTTTCTTCTCATTATTAATAATTCCAGACCTCCTTGCTCTTACTCACCCTCTTCCCACCATCACCGCTTCATCTAACTCCTCTTCCTGCCCCATCCTGACATTGCTGTCCCATGATAACTCTTGGATGACCTCCCCTGGACTTTACCTTTGCCTCACATCATTACCTTCCAACATCTTCACTAACTCTCACCTCCACAATGGTGCCCATTTGATTTCCTGGGATTTTCTTCCACTGATTTGCCCTGCAGCTGTGGTCTATGTTTCACAGCCACTGAAATGGATCTTGCCTTGGCCATGAACTGCTCCCTTGTTGGTCTGCTTGGCTGCGATGTTGATGCCTGCTTTAACACTGCTCTCCGTGTTTGAATGGTCAATACCAGCTTCCTCTAAGTCCCTTTGGCCCTTTTCCTGGATATCATCTTTCACTTACTCTCTCCTCTGGATATGACAGTTTCTATGTCTCAGCTTTCTTCATCTTCCTCACCCTCTCTAAAATCTGTCATTTCTTCTCACATCATTTCACAGCCCTCCTCCTTTTCAGTTATCTTCGCTCTTGCACTCACTCCCTTTGGAGCGTTACTCCCAATCATTTTCTTACCTCTCTATTTTTGCCCTCTTGCTTCCTATCACCCACTGGCTGCACCTCATCAAAGGCTTCTCTTTCCACCTTTCAGACCTTCCCTATGTGACCACTCTTAGCCTCTGTCATCCTTCAGCCTTTGCCTTGCTTTCTCCCACATAGGCTTTCTGCAAGTGATAAATTGCTGGGAAGGGCTGGTGTCTGCTCAAGCCTCATCTCTTTAACAGTGTACTCAGTTCTCTTATTTCTGATCCTGTCTAAGCAGAATAGCTTCTCTTCCTTTGGTCTTTCCTTCCTCTAGCCCCATCATGAAAAAGGTAATTGTGCCATGACCTGTCTACCTTGGGAAACTGAGACAAATTCATTGGAATTCATTAAAATTGTGGAGTGAAACTGGCTTAATAGCATCAGGCAGATCATCTTGACTTTGAATGAGAACACCCATAAAGAAGATGGAGGTGAGACTTTACTAATTCTCTTTGCATTTATTCTTCCAGGTAATCTAGATTATCTCTGCAGGCACTCACCTTTGAAAAACCCTCACCACATCATGGTTATTTCTCTGCAGTCTCCGGTGCCTTGCTCTTGTATGTCTTCCCCTTTTCTGCCTGTAGATACTTCTTGGAAGGGTTCATCTCTTTCCTCCTGCTGTATAACACCCAGAAGAATCAGACCTCCACCTCTGTTGGACTCTGGCAGTACCAGAATAACAAGGTCTATAGTGGTGTGCCTCAGAGTCAGGGCTAAGCTGGGTGGCAGCACCCCATCCAAGCTATACTGCAAGGGGAACAGCCATCAATTTTCTGGGATGAAAAGAGGCTGCCTGAAGGAAAACTGCTGTTGCAAGTAGAATGCAGGATTCAGTATTTCCTCATACTTGGGATATTTGGCACAGAGGTTATGACAATAAATGACAATCAACTCTTTTCTAGGGAAGTGGGTACAAAGATGATTTTGATGTAAATTCTTTTCAGAAACCAATTTTCCCCATGAGATTGCTGACATTTAAATGCATTTTAAGAGCTAAGAAAAATGCTTAATTTGTTCTCTGCTGCCAGACAGGAACACCGGGTTTCAAATTTGTCTCAAAAACTTCCTGAGCAAGTGGGTTTTAACTTACTCTTATTTGTGGTTAACTTCTGCTAGGTGCCAATATTGCTATGAGCCTACTGATTGTTTTTCAGGATATAAAAGAAAGGAATGTTTTTAATACACATTGGTACTTATCTTCACTGTTAATAAATTGAAATAACACATAATTGAAATAGAGATAAGGCTACTGTTTTGAAATAAAATGGTCAGAAATTTATTTTTCATTTCTTTTTCATGAACACTGAATTACTCATTCAGATTCTATAGGTCAAGATTTTGGCCACCCCTCTTGGGTTTTGCTATCTTGAGCAAATGGTTTTGCACCATTCACTGAAATGGTGTAAAACTGAAAGAACTGGATCTTCACTAGTCAGCGTTGCCAGCACCTAGGTGGCTAACCAAAGGAATCTGTTGTATTCAACACTGAAGTGATTTCCAATGGGTCGATTACAGCAAAATGTTTTTCTAAATGTCTCTAAGTTAGAGGGGTGGGAATTTAGCCTTAGGACAAACAGGGGCTAGGAAGACTGCCCACTAGAACTGATCCAAGTCTCTAAAAGGGCAATAAAACATAAAGGTATCATTTCTAGCTTAATGAATCCCTCAGCTGGAAATCACTGCAGATCAGAGGAGTACCGCAGGGTACAATTGCTGTATATTTGCTCTATTCTTATCCTCTTCCCTAGTCATCAGCCTTTGGCCACCCCCAAAGAAGGACAGTGATCTAGGTGAAACTTCGGTGTGTTTCCAAAAAGACATTTCTGGGGCTGTGATGTGAGCTGCCACTCTGAGAGCAGCTGCTGTGGTCACAGTTTCAGCAGAAAGCTCACCTGTGGTCAAAGTGTCAACATCTCATCCCACCCACATCCTCCAGGAAAATTATCTATGTGGACTTCCACCAAAAGGTAACTGAACCTAAACTGGCCCATAAAAGCATGAACAAGGGCTGCTCTGAATCAAACACTCCATGCATCATGCAGAGATGGCAGCTATCTTTCCTCCAAACTACAGCAGAAAAAAGCCAAGGCACATGCTAAATTTTTAGTCAAGTACTGTTCAGAATGGGGTCTTAATCCTGAGCACAGCCATAAAGCAGCTAACCAAATCTAGTCAGCTTTCAGTTATCTACTTAAACATGACCCAGACTGGACCTAAGCAATTTGTGTATCTAAGTAGAAAGCCATGAGAGTGCTCCTTTTCATGGAGCCCATTACTGTGCAGCATCCTGGTAACATGGGTCACTGCAGACAACCTCATGCACCCCTGCTGCTCTGTCACAGCGTCACAGAGAACTGATTCAGGCTCAATATCTGAGACACATCCCTGAGGCACTGTGGGGTTTGGGTCTATGCTATCCAAAAGCTTCCTGCTACAGCAGTGAAATGATTGCAGTTGACAAGTTAAGACCTCAATACAGGAGCACTCTTCACTTCAAGGCCACAGAGGTTTAGGTGCCAGAGAGAGCCTTCCCTGAGAACTTGCATGAGCCCGATTGCCAAGAGGTGCATGGAGTCCAGCATTGTGACCCACCACACAGGAATCAAGCTGACCAGCTTCTGACCCACGGGTACACAAGTCAAGGCCAGGTTGGATGGGGCTTTGGGAAACCTGGTCTAGTGGAATGTGTCCCTGTGGCATGGGGGCTGGAACTGTTTGATCTTTAGGAACCCTTCCAATCCAAACCATTCTATCATTCTATGACAGCGGTGTCTGCTGGGACTGGGGCAGAAACATGAGGTGAATGCCCATCTCTGTCCCACTCATTAGTTTCACAGTAATCGCAAAAAAAGTCACTAGCATCTCCAGGGGCACAATGGTTCTTGCTTTTGGTACAAGGATTCTGGACTTCGATGTTACTTAGGTGATGATATTTTGGCTCAATTAGATTGTGCTGATACCAGACAGGCTGGGACCACTAAGACTCCCGAATTTGAGGTGTTATGGCCTGGGGAGCTGTCGTGATGATCCAGGACTTCCTCTGCAAAACAGGGAGGAGAGAATACACATTTCAAGCCCTCCAATCCAAAGGACTTCGTAAAATTCCTTCAGTTCTAGTTCATTAGCAATACCTTAAGCTCCACCTTCTGGTGAATGGTTAAAGCACAGGGAGAGACAATGATAGAAGTCAAGTTACAACTGAAAAGTTTTCAAGACAACACTATTCAAGTATAAAATGCTGGAACTACACTAAATATTTCAGGATAAGGCACTGATCTTCAACAAAGCTTCCACAAAACAGTTTTGAAAGGCATCATAGTGTTTTATTTCAAGTAGTTTTATTATGCTGGATTCCATTTTCCTCACTTCATATAAACTGTCATGCTATAAAATAAACTTTATGTTTCAACTATTCCTAACCAAAACAGTTTGGAATACCTTGTTACACAAAACGTTTCAGTATTTTATTTTTTTCATTTCATTGAAGTGAACAAAAATACATGTTGAAATGTTAAAGTTTCTCTGAGGACAGTGTCTGCTCCTCTGGCAAGAGCCCAGAGCCTTGAAGTTCTGTGTTGCTCATGGCCAACCAATTCTTCTCTTTTCTGTGCACAGGGACAGGTGCAGATAGCAGCAGAAGTTGCTGACGTGAGGTCCCTGGCTTGTCAGCAAAGTCTGCATCACCGACTTCTTCCCTTAGGTGCTGTTCAGCAAAGACATAGGTAATTGAAGCGTGGAGGCCAAAGCAGAGTGTCAGGTGTAGGCAGCAGGAGGAAGTGTTCAAATGGATGGCTGACCATCTCAACCTGGACTGTTAGCCTGGGCCTCTTCTCTCTTGTGCTTCTCCTCACACCTCTTCCCACCGCCTGGTCTAGCCCGGTCCGCTGTCAGCCTCTGAACCAAGTCTTCCTCCCACCACAGCTTCCCCTTCCCAGGGTGTGCCAAGAGCCAAGAGGAACCAGGAGAAGGAGGAGGGCAGCCAGATTGACTCTTCCTGCACCTTGCTCATGCAAGAAGGGCAGGGCATGAGAGAGGGAGCTCAGCACAGCCTGCCCTTGCTACTTTTCCCTTCCAAGATTGTACTGACAGCAAGTCAGTAGCTGTGGGAGCCCCTTCTGTGTGCACCAGACTCCCTTTGCAGGTCACTCTGCTCCAGCAGTGGGGAACAGGGTTTCCAGCTGCCGTTGTCTTGAAACACATTTGGTAATGCCACTGCAAACAGTGGGAGCCCAGCTTGTCACACCTCTGTCCGTGAAAACCCATCCCACTGGTAAATGAGTTCCTGAGCAACTGGGTAAATGAAGTAGGATCTGTTTGAATAAGGAAAGACACATAGTAATGCTGTTGAACCAATAGCTCAAAGGTCGCATAACCAGCTGCCCAAAGAACTTAATCTTGCTATTTTAAGCAGTTTTTTCTCTCTTCTCAGTAGTGGCAGTGAGCACACACAAATCAAAACCAGTACCATCATAATGAGAGTCTGGGTCATGGGATGACTCTATAGTTGTGGAAGAGCATGAAGAAACAGGGAAAAAGCCCAAGAGTTGGCCATCTCACTCAGGCTCTAACCACTGTCAAGTCTTTTGAAAGTACTGTAACAAAAAATATTTTGAGGAATTTGAAGCTGAAAATAAGCAGACATGGACATCACAGTGTCCTCCTCCAGGTACACATACCAACAAAGAGGAAATCACAACGGGTAGAGGCCTTCCCAGGAGGTACAACAATATCATTACATTAAATCAACTAGTTTGAAAAGCAAGGTAAAAATGGAAGGACAAGAGCTGCTATTGCTTCAGAGTGCTCAAGCTCGTGTTATGGGTGCTGCTGACTCCTATAGTTTCTGAGGTTTTTTTCTGGCATGTATTTGTTTCTGGCACATCTGACAAGCAGTTGCAGTGTTCTTATATGACGGTAAGGTTTGTAAACTGCACATCCACAAAACATCCCTGCAATATGAAACCATATGCAAAGCAGAATCCTTTGGAAGACTGTATTTTCATAAGCCACAACTTCACAGTATCTAGAAGACAGATTTTCAAGATTAATCAGTCTTCCTTTAGTTTGAAAGTGAAATAGCTACCTGGAGTGTGCCAAGATGATACTTGGAAGGAATAGTACTTGAAAACACATTATCCAACTTCTGACACAGTCTGTGTATAATACACGTATATACACACACAGGTGCACACACGAAGTGACAGCTCATCATGAGACTTTTTTATCTCTGCTGTTCCTAAAAGCCCCAAAGCTCTCTGTTCCTATGCCATGAGAGAGAAAATAATAAAATATATACGGTTTTAAAGAGCAATTTGGATATGTTTTTTTGGAAGGTAGGAGAAGGGTTGGATCCAGCCACTCCATGGGACACAGGGGCTGGACCATGCAGCCAGTCTTCCATTATACCGTATAGACTGTCTCCATTGCCTGGTGCCCAGGGCTAAAAAGGGCCTTGTCCTCACTGCTCCTCTCCTTCTCATAGTGCCCCTCCCCCTCCCTGCTCCAGAAAATCCATGCCAAGGAAAAAAAATTTCCTTCCACCTAATCAGCTTGAGTCATTTCCCTGTTGACACCTTCTGACCAATTCCCAGAAACAGAATGTCTTTCCCATGTGGCATCCCACCTACCAGCAGCATGTGGGGAAGGAGATGACTCTGTAGAACTGTGCTTCCCTTACTGGAGAAGCTGAAGGATGTGGGAAAATGAATCAGGGCTGAAGGATGCTCCTGAGATCCAGGAAACGACAGAGCCCCGCAGAACTGGCTTACATGCAAGCAGATGTTGCATGATGCTATAGATACTGATCCTGGTATGGAGTACAAACTGCGTTCCTACAGAGCTGACTGCTGGATTTGGAATGATCTCCAGGGGCAACACAAGCACAAAAGGCAATTAGAGCTGTACACTGTTCATCCAGCTGAGTCCCCCAAAAGAAGCCAGCCCTTTGCATCCTGATTTGGGCACAAAGCTGACAAAGCACCTGGTCTTCCTCCCCTTGCAGCTGCACTCCCTGATGCTGACAAAGTCACCAGCTGGTGACTTTTTCACCTGGTGCAGTGAGAAAGGAAGGTTCAGGTGAGATGCAGTGCTTCAGCAGGTGACTATGGGCTGCAGCACATCACACCAGTGACCAAACTCACAGGTGACTATGGGCTGCAGCACATCACACCAGTGACCAAACTTACAATGTGGGTTTGACAGCACCTGGAATGGGACAGACACCACAAAAGCTGGTGAGAGTCGCTGCTCTCATCTAGACTGCTTTTAAAAACTCTACTTTTGCTCCATTTTGCAAAACTCCACTTTACTGTTTACTCTAGCCACAGCAACTGCAGGGAAGAATTCAATTTTGGAAGGTCTCCAGTCTGGATTAGTATCTAAAAATATGTATACATAGAACTAACTTGGAGCTGCAGCCTTCTCCAAATTATTCCACTGGGCAGTTGACACAAGCCAGTTGCTCACTGACAGCCCAAAGCAGAGCAATTATTCATAGTCTAATAATTCATAGTCTAGCTTTGCCAAAGATTGGGTTTTTTTCTTCAGACATCATCAAAAGAAGGAAACTGAGGTATCAGCACCAGGAAGAAGTGTTGAGTGGCTGCGATGTCAAGCAGTAGCAGTGCTTGTTGTGTGTGGTGTGTCACAGTGTAGCTAGCTGTTTGCAGCGGAAAGGACAGACAGAAAACAGAGTAAGGAGGGGGAAGCAGTGGTCTGCACTGAGGCTACGCCAAGGCCAACAGCCAAGTTCAGCACTGAGCTCTCACTGAGTCCTGCTGACATCAGGGATACAGTGAATAAAAGTGAGACATGAAGGAGGTTAGGGAGAGGTCTGGAATTCATTAGTTTCCTGTTTGAGGGGGAATAGTGGCACTTTGTTCCCTGAGAATTCAGATACAATGCTGTCTTCTTTACTGCAGCAGCAACAGTCCCTTCCCTTTAATCCCCCTATGCACTAACACGGGTGGGACATGACTTATCTCTGATTAAATCCTCGCAGATAACATAAAAACCCCTACCCTTCAAACTGAGCCATGGAATTACATGAGAATAGTCTCCAAACCAAGCAGAAAACTGAAGAAAACTAAGCTACTCCTTTGATTTATCCTACATGCCCCATGGTAGCTCAGCAGCTGGCAAATCAATCAGCAGGGATCACCAAAGGCTGGAGCAGTCCCTTGACGTATGAATCCCTTCCAAATGAATACAAAGGCCTCAAGGGTCCACCACTGGCTTTCAAGTGCCTCAGGTGGGTGCCTACAGCTTGGCAGGGTAAGCTGAGTGCTGGCAGGGCATGCGGGTTCAACTGGGGTGCATGTGACCTCAGAAACATCCCACAGCACCTCTCCTTCATCCTGCAGAGGCAATGGCAGCCCACAGATCCACTTTGCCAGGCAAACATCAAATGCAGCACATTCTAGTTGTGACTGGTGGCTACTGCTTTCCTAATAAAAACTCTTTGTATGTGTGGGAAGATGGCTGGGCATAAAAATTAGAGCAAACTGAGAAGCTATATTCACATCCTAACAGAAGTTATAATGGTACGGAAATTATAGGGTGGAATGCAGTTGACAGCCCTACAATGACTCCCCACACAACAGTAAGCACCTGCTATGGGGGATGGAATGGAGGGTGGAGCAGAGTGGAGGCACCACTGCCAGCTTTTGTTGAAATCCTTGCAGGGAGGGGAACTCAGTGGTACTTTGCATCTGATAAGCCACATAGCACCTGTAAATGAAAGGAGATAGGAACAGATATCTTGCTGATGAGCCAATAACTGTGGTGAAATCTCCTTGGATGAAATCGGTTCATTAAAGCCTAATTGTAATATTAATGCATACCTCCATCCCAAAGTTACTCATCTCAAGGTACAACTACCCTCCACTGGGCATGTGCTCTAGGTTTTTTTGACTGCATCTTTAAAAGCAAAGTGAGAAAATTTTACACCAATCAGCAACAAAGGTATTTATGACTAAAGTCACTCAAGCTCCACCTAAACATAAAGAAATAGTCTAAAATTAAGTCAAGAGCAGGGGAAAAGCTAGGGAAGACTCCATTGTAACTGCTGGGATCAGTCGATGGGCTGAACCTGTCTTCTCCTCCTATAGGGTTGCCTATTGGGTAAGAACTGTACGCACGCTGAATACTTTTACTGGGATTAGAACTTGTCTGTGTATTGCTTTAAATAAGTTTTTGCAGTCAGATACCATCACTGGCAACCTTCAAACCTGTCACAAGTTTATATTAATAAAGTGTTATTCCGTAAACTGTTAGTAGTGGTCCTTCCCAGGCACCAACAGTTGCCAGCAGTGGGTAACACACTCTATAAATAAAGTGGGAAGACCTGCTGAGGGTCTCCTTTACACTGCTGGCATAGTTCTCTAAAAAAGGCAGTCAAATCACCCTCCAGTCCAGCAGGACTGTTCAGTGAAGAGTCCCCATAACGGAACACTAACAGACTGGTTGGGCACAAGGATCTCGGCTTTCCTGGGGCACTGACAGACAAATAAAACACTGAGGGTCAAGTAAAACCCCCCCAGTAAGGGTTGAGGAAATCCCCCCCTTTTCATTTGACAGTATGACCCACCAAACACCCCAAGAAACAATCAGATGAAGCTGTGACATACAAGAAGGGAAGTATTATTTTGTCGGTGTGTAAGTCCATGTCTCTTGAATCATCTTCTCACCTGCCCACTGGGGAGAAACAGGAGATGACTGTAAGCAAGAATTGCCCTGCTTTCTTGGCTGCCATCCCCTATGTTTTGGGATCTAGTCACAGTGCTCTGGTAAATTCTCTGCAACTCTTTGCTCCCCAGTCTGCCAAGGCACTCTTACCCTTCAGCAAGAGAGACTTACCCTGAATTACCACAGTTGGTTCCCTAAAGGGCTAACACCAAATACCTGGGAGTTACAGCCAGGGCAATCAGGGCTTGAACTTGCAGCACACTGTAGTTACCTACTTTAGGGCAGCTGTCTGAGGGGTTTTTTCTGCCCTGTTTTTTTTCTTGCAGTGCCTCAGTGGTGACAGAAAAGTGCCTCCAAGGAAAGAGGCAAAGACCCCATATACTTGACACTAAAGCAAGGATGTGCAATAGGCACTAGCTAGAGAGTAACTGGTATGTCCTCATGGTTAATTTACTGCAAGTCACTTGTTCTTCAGTCCTTATCTTCAGATAAAGTCATCTTATTGCAGGAAAAGAGCACCCCCATAGAGTGATGGCCAGGAACAGGCATTTTACTTTGCATTTACATCCTCCCTTATTTTCCTTGTGTAGACAAGGCCTGAAGTTCTCTGCCTAGGTTTGCCAAGAAAAATGCTCTGTTCCTGGTTCATGATGATAGCTTTCCTGGGAATGTCCTTGGAGAAGGGGAGGGAGAAGGGGGGGCAGGAAGATAAGCCTTCACAAAAAGGCTTCCAGCTAACTGCCATAAGGGCAGCAGGGAGGATAAAATCTCTTTCTCTAAGAATTATTAAGCACTGTCATCCCTTCACCCTGCTGTCCCTTACCGCCTCATTTCCTAGAAAACATACATCATGTCCAACAAGTAATGCCTTAATACAGTCCTTGGTTGCAAAGCACCTGGCAGGGTACAAGCCTTCATCTGCAGAGATGAGAAGTAACCTGAAGGCCTGACCCAGAGAGACGCTGAGTGCTTGAATCCTCTCTGTGATTCAGTGGGAATCTCCAGATAAGAGAGCAAAAGCTGCATAAGATCCAGGTCTGGATGACTAACAGACTGAATGTTCGAGTGCCCTGCTCAGCAGGCTGGTAAATCCTCACCTGCAGGTGAGCAAAGACTCACAGGGACAGCCTGTGGCCCTGCACTGCCCCCTCCAGTCTTGACTTTCTACCAAGACAGTCATCTTATCCTGCAGCTGAGATCCCACGGGCCTGGTTGCTTCCTGTGCCTTGCTTGATGAGCATATGGTTCGTCTCTTTTCCTTAGAGCCTCGTCATTAAACAAGCAGTCAAAATACTGGGAATAAAATCACAGAGTGGAGCACTGGGGAGCTGCCTGCCAAAGCCCTTGCTCACTCCAGCTTCCCAGGGTCATCCCAGGACAGCTGCAGTTAACTTTGCAGTGCTCGCAGATTTGTATGCAAATACCTGATTCAGAACCAGTGTCTTAGGAGGAAAACATTTCAACAAGCAATGAAAAGCAGAATATAGCTCTTTAAACAACACTTATATGAAAGTCCCAAAACTCTGGAGTGGGTGTAAACCACTTTCCCAGCCCGCAGGGAAACTTGCAGAAAGCAGCTCACTAATGCAATTGCTTCACTGCACAGGTGTTAACTAATGTACTGCTATCATTCTGATAGATCAGAAAATAAAAAAAGATGAAGGTATTCAAAACTATAGTGCTTTGTGCTCCTATACTGCTCTATTCACACATGGTGAATAAAAGGTACAACATGTTTTGAACCTTAGAACTATCCCGTTGAACAAAGCTAACTATTTCTGCCTCTTGGAAAGTTTTACTAAATTTTTAAGTATCCACCTATTTTTTCATAGGAACTTTGGAAGATAGCATGCAATTCTGTTAGTTATCTGTGCCTTCAGTTGGATAGCAGCATCACCTGCTGTCCTCTGGTGTAGCAAAAAAAAAAAATCACTTCTAATGAAAAGTAAGTAAAATAGAGGAATTGAGTAAACTGTCAAGATTTCTCAATTTATAAAATAATTAGCAAACCTCATTTATGCTGCCTGTTGTAGGAGACAGCCACATTACCAAAAGAATGGTAACAAACACAATTAAAAATTAAGGTGGTCATGCACTCCTACAGTAATGTTTTCTGGATTAAGTGCAACTCATTTATAAGTAAAATAAACCATCTCAGCATGAAGCTTTGCATGCTGTTCTGTAAGATTCCAGCTTGGTTCTTCTTCTCTTGAATCATCTATAATTAAGGCACCAGAAGCAAACTTTCATCTTTCACCTGACATCTTGTTACTTCTCACCGTATTCATAAATCCTAGATAACATCACTTCAGTGTTTTATTTTTAGATAAACAGTCATTAAATATTATATATAATATCTTTTTTTTAAGTAAAAGCACATTTATGTTCTACTCTACAAAGAATTTACAATATTAACTAGCAGAACAAAAACAGGTGAAATTCCTTCCTACCAAATACAATGCACATCATGTTGGAAATAATCTGTATTTCTCATGCTTCACATTATGTGAAATTAAACTACAGAAACTCAGGAAAATGAGCCAGATATCACAGCGGGAAGCCCATTTGAAGCCATACTCCTTGGACGTAAAAAAGAACATAATGGAAATATCAAGCCAATTTATAAAACAAATATAGTACCCTTCATCCTTCAGTCAGGATAGAGGTAAAAACCAGATACATCCCAATAGGGCAAGTAATTAACACTGTTCTTAAAAGGCTTTACCCTTTTCAATACTAAAATGTAAAAGAGTTCACTGCCTTCGTTGGTTTTAAAACTGCCTTGGGATCTAGGAAAAATACCACAGCCCAGGAACAACCTCCCAGTTCTCTTCAAGTTTATCTTGAATTTTAGGAATTACAACTTTTCTTTGTTTTTCTCTATTTCTTAAGAAGGTGTTTGTGATGTTTCATCATTACTTAGTACAGACACTCTAAAACCCCAATTCAACCACACTAAAAACAGAGGTGTGTACCTAACTGGGATTCAAGCAAGTATACCCAGAACCAGCAAGTTCATTCATCACGTAACTCTGGACTTGTCCCTGAAGGCTGTTTGGCCTTTATAGTGAAGAGTTGGCCTGTAAACAGGATTAATCTTTACTTATGTGTCATATATTTGTTGCTCACATTTTAAAATGTACTGAGAATATCCACAGATAGAGCTAATTTTTAGTTTATACTCAGAGAAATCTTCCTTGAAATGTTCTAATTTATGCAGGAATGATTAAATTGAATGGCTTCTGTTTTTCCTTCCACGTAAGCGATTCAGGACTTGTCTTCATAAAACACTGAAGTTTTCAAACCATTATAAAAGCACCTGTTATCCTCACTCCAGCTTCTCCGCTTCCCAAGGCCCAGCACTAAGGCTCAAGCTCCTTTGCCACCGCCTGTTGCACACACCAACTGCCTGCCAGCAGAGGAGACAACTTATGGAACCAGTCATGGGGTTCAATGAAGTCATTGATGCTTCTGTTCTTGTTTTCTCTCTGGACAGAGTAGCCACAGTGTATGTAAGGCAAGAGAAACAGGAACAAGCAGCTTTCACCATGGAACTCTCCTATGCCACCCTTTCTCACTAAGCATGCTGACTTTTCCTATAGGAAAAGGCAAGTTTCTAAAATTTGGTAGGAGAACAGACTTTTAAGGGGAACCATAACAGGAAACTTGCTTGATTTAGATATCATTTTTGTCCGATTTTTGCAAGACTGCATTGCATACAAGTAAGTGCTTGAACTCAACTTAAGGAAAAAACTTTCAGCTGCGTTCTTTAGTATGTGAGGAAGAGATGCTCTTCAAATTACCTACACCAGCTTGTAGGCAAACTGAAAAACAGTTTTCTACAAATCCCCCTCATTTATTGGAAACTGAAGCAGCTCCCCACAGAACTTGCAAGTAAAATTTCTTTAGGACTTCACCCATGCCCTCATCTTACTATGTGCAACCAAGTTTGAAAAATGCCACCTTTGAATTCCTCAGAAGAGGGATGTACGGACTTGAGATTACCGATTTACAAAAAAAATCACTGATAAACTTGTCTTAATAGAATCACAAAACACTGGATTTTCCTCTCTAATGTTAATACAAATAAAAAAAATCCAAAGCAAAATCACCCCATGCACAGTTACTATGCTTCATGTCAGAAATGAGAGCACTTTATTTCTCTAAGCAACATATCTCTAAGTTTTACTCTGAGGTCTTTCCATTCATTACAACTCAAAATTTATTTTTACCGCAAGTGAATAGAAAGCCTATTTTAAGTGACAAATCAGAATTAACATCAATTCAGTATGCAATCTGATCTAAGACTGTGTCACCTCGAGGTATTCTACTTCAAAGTACTAGCAAATAACCCTCAAGTTCTTATTCCATATTAACAGTGCTGAACCCCATATTAATACCCTAGTTTGGTGTAACATAGAAAAAATTCAAACGCTATATGACTAGAAAGCATTAATATAAAAAAAGGTAGCTAAGTTGGATCAGAGAGGATCAAGGTTTTAAAAACTTGAAAGTACAGGAAAGAGGAAGACAAGGCAAGAAAATGGGGTTTAGAGAAAAGCTGTTTTGGAGTTTTAAAGCACTAGAACAACTGCCTTATGCTATAACACAAGCCACCCCACACAATAATGCTAACAACAAATCAAACCCTCTGAGTACCAACAAGTTTCTTCTTTCACTCCTCAAAACAACAGAGTTCGGTAAGCATCAATCGACCTGGCCGGGAAAATGCTATCTATGAAGTATCCGAGACTTGCACCTCGGATGGTTGTATTGAAACGCTGAACACCGAGCAACAGCATTCCTTTTGGAACAAAAAGCTCTTACTAGCAGATTACCAAACAGAACATTAGAAATGCCCAGAAGGCTTTATTGTTTTCCATTTGAAAAAATCTGAAAGACTGTACAGTCAGAGGAGCCGGCGCTGTCCAGAAGCAGGCATTTTACAAGACTTCTCCCCCCGTCAGTGCTTCGCGGGAACCACAGGCGAGGGCGGCGGCGGGACAGGAGGATGGAGGAGGAGGCCTAGGACTCGTCGGGCTTGTCGGCGGGCGGCCCGCAGGGCTGCAGCATCTTCTCCATCAGGTTGAAGCGGACGCGCGCCTTGCTCTCGTTCTCGGCGATGGCGAAGTAGTTGAGCAGGTCGAAGTGGCCCATGTAGGAGCAGTACGAGTCCCGGTGCTGGTTCACCAGCCACTCCCACTTGGTGGTGTCGGCGTGCCCCGTGCCGATGTACTTGGACTGCAGGTGCTCGAGCTGGCTGTGGATAGTGTAGCGGTCCGTCATGGTGCGGCGGAGCGAGGGATGGCGAGAGAGATGGCGAGCGGGATGGCGAGCGGAGGTGACGCGCCCCGGCAGAGGGATCTGTTCCGGCGAGCGCAGCAGCGCTCCCTCGGCTTTTCCTGCCGCAGGGCCCGATGGGAGCGCGCCGGAAAAGGCCTCCCGGGAGCTGTAGTTCCTCTCCGCTCCGCCCTGGGGGCTGGAGGGCTTCGGGGCGGGCCCTGGCGTGGTTAAATATTGATGTTGTAATAAAATAATTTACTGCCGCTTCAGTCACTTCAGTCGGCTAATCCAGTAATTACAACCCCAGGCCGGCATCTGCAACACATCGTTATTGTAAGGCACGTACTCGAGGATTAAGGACTAGCTCCGGATCTCGTATTCTTGACGCGGGTGCAAGGTTGCACCTCGAGTTAAGCCAGGTAGCTTAGCTGAGCGTCAGCCTAAAGCCTTGAGCCTCCAGTTAATTTGTAAAGCAGAGCTACGGCTTTGATATTGCTCAATTCACCTGAGAATCAAGGGGCGTGCACTATCGAATCTGGCCACAAAACACCCAGGTAATGGATCATGGGGAACGGCATCAGAAAATCCGTGTTTGCCTGGAGATCTCAGAAAACAGAAAAGCGAAGCCCCGAGGCTCACACTTCAGAGCACAGCTTATCACAGCTCCTGACGCTGTCTCTGTATAAACTGCATCTCTTTCTAAATAAGGGACGTGGGAAGTCTGGCTCTGGAGAAGGAAAAAGCTACCAGAAAAACTGCCAGCAGAAGCAACCCAACACTCCTTTTCATTAGCCCTCTGCTTGGTTAGAGGGCAACACAGCACTTTCTGTGGTAGAGAGGTGGCACAAGAAGTCCACATAGAGAAAATCTGAAGAGATGCACAGCATTTGCGAGTCCTTCCAAGACAAGAAGCTTGGTAAGGTTACTTCTGCTACGTGCAGCTGAGGCAAAGTACTGTATGTCCCATCCCTGTTCGTTTGAAAGGTGGAGAGCTCTGAGTCACTCTTCCCTAGGCAGGCTGTGAGGCTGAGCCAAAATTGAATATTAATGTTGGAAAGGATTTTTTGACAGTGCAGGTAGTATTTTATGCAAATGTTAAACTCCCAAGCAGGTAGTATTTTATGTGAATGTTAAACTCACAAGCAGATATAAACCCCACAGGAATTATAAATTGCATTGCCTATCTTCTTTGGTGAAAGTTGCGCTTGAAATAAATTTTATCACTCACCGAATAAGTAGTCTCTCTTTTCCAGCTCTATTCAAGAGCTTACATAATGTTAAATTTAAAATGCATGTAATGATTTGTGCTTTCATATGATAGTAGTGTTTTTAATTACTTGTTTTAAAATAGAAAAGACACATTGCAAGAAATTTTCCAATAGAACACTGAGCTATTTCTTCCTGTCCTTGTAAATGCCTGGTAGTCAAAAGAAACCCATAGAAATGTTCTGTGAAAATCCAGATGATTCTAAGCCCCTTGTTTAAAAGCAAGCTTCCTATAAAACCAAGGCCACAGAAAGCAATGCAAAAACAATCTTCTGAAGTGTCCTTACCCTTTAATGCAAAGAACTAAATGAGGACTGCAATTTTTTATTATTACTACTTTTACAAAGATCTATTGAGTCATTGCTGTCAAGGCTTATTTAGCAGACAGCAGATTACACAGCTGAATACAGGAATTGCATTCTGTGGTTGTTTTCAGAGAGACCAAGAGAGGAAAAACAAACAAACAAGACTCTTTAGGAGTTTCTATTTATGCTGGTATACAGAAAGACAAAGAAAGACATATTCTCAACATGGGAAAGCTTTCATGTTTTTTTAAAATGCCATCTTTATAAAGAGTGCAATGGCATGAAGAATGCTAACTTTTAATAGTGCCAACACAGTGACACATAGGGCTGCTCTTAGAGCTGTTTTGAAGTTATCCTCCTGGAAACTCTAATCCAGATGTGTTGATTAAAATAATCAGTCTTTGGAACAGAAAAGGTTCCAGAAGCTTATCCATCCCTTGCAGCTGTTGCAGAAGTTTCTAATAGTAATAGGTTCATTAAACCAAAGAAATGTTAGAATTCTAGTTAAAATAAACAAACAAACAAAGCCCCAAAGCCAACAACAACGAACAAAACAAAACCAAACCAAACAAACAAACAAAAAACAAAAACAAAAAAAAATCAAATCTGAAAGGGAAGTGTAAACTTGAAGTTTTCAGCAAGTTTTTTAGTGGGCCAGATTAAAATACTGCATTCAAGCTTATCAACACAAGGAAGAAAAAATAGGTAGCAAAATTACCAGCCAACAGGCGAGTAACAACTATTTACAAGTCACTACCTAACTTCAACTTTCATTCAGAAAATTCAAGTTTCATCTGCTAGCTTTGAAGAATAACATTCAGTTATATTCCCTTTCTCTTAATTTTTTCTTCTACAGAAAAATAAAATCTGTTGTTGGGCCTTGTTTTTCATGTTAGGTCCATGGAAAATGGATGCCCGTACTTGGGGCACTTCCACTTCAGGTTTAGGAATACTAAATGGATGGGGAAAAGGAGAAAGAAAGTGTGTAAGTATGCAGGTGTGCACATATGTAGATATATAGAGAGAATTATTGCTCTGTGGTAATATGCTTGTGTGATTAGGATTCCTGAATAATTTAACATTTTGGGATATTTCAAGGTTTTTGTACTGAATACCATTAAATGTAATTATCAGAATATACAACAACCGATGCTTACTTATGGAAATCACATAATTGTATTGATTTTAGTGCTGAAATTATCTATTTGGAGAGAAACGCCGAATGTCTTCAAACCAAGTTTCAAATGGTGGAAGACACTGGGAGGATGTAATGAACTGCGGAGGCCACTGGATGTCAGCGTTGGACCTGCATAAATTCTTCCATGAAACCGGAGTACCTGATTGCTCCTCCAAGATGTAGAGAAAGAGGGTAGAGGGGGCCGCGAGACCAAAAAAGACTATGACAGTGGCTACCTACTGCAAGATATAAACGAATTTTTTAATTCTCTACTGACTCTTTGGGTAGAAGTGTGAAGACATAAATACCCAACAAACAAGGGAACGTGACAATCGTAATTGGCTGCTTCTGAAACAGAGGAAACACAGTCCTTGCAAGATTGTAAAGTTTTAAACTTTTGTCCACTACTAGAAATTGTCTTTCGTTATTGCTTTGATTTTAGAGTGCGTAAATACTCAAACATCTCAAAGCTTCTTTTAGGGTTACACAGCTAATTCTTTGCCAAAGCTATCAGATTGGAAGAACATGGAATAAAAAATAGGGAAAGAAACAATACAGTGTATCATGCCACTGAAGGCATACACTTCATGATGCTCTGTATCAATGTAGTTAATCATATTATCTTAAATCAGACTGCAACTGGAGAAATTCATTGCTGAAAAATTGTCTTGGCCTGAGGTTCAGGACAAGCATCATTTAGGATTGATGACATGCTCAGGCTTTGATACGTTATGGTGTATTGAACCTTGTGACAGGTTTTATTGAGTAATTTTCATCTTGTGGGAAATAAAATGTTGGGTTGAAAATCAACTCTTTTTAATGTCAGTTTCAACATTTTTAGGATACTTGTGTTTTGATTTTGTTGCACCATATGCCACCAGGGTTATGCATTGAACTTTATTAAAAATCCCTAAACAATTTCTAAAATAATGTATTCTATAATACACTATTGTTGCATGGTGCAGAGGGAAAACGTAATGGTCCCGATCAGGTTAATTGACCCTGTGTTAGACCCTTCTCTACCAAACTGAATAGACCTGTGGCCTGTGCTAACAGTGCTTTGCCTTAGGGATCACAAAGATTCCGCCTCATAGCTTCACACTCCATTGGTTGCTTGCAAATATTACTGTGATGTGCTACTCCTTCTGTATAGGTCTGAAAAACACCTGTGTGCCTTAGGCGTGCAGCACAATTTAATTAGCTGAATTTAGATGCCATTGAGAATTTCCTAGCAAAGTGTAGGAGCATCCTAAAAGTAGAGACACAGTAAGGGTCACTAGCACAGTGCTTACAGATGAGACTCTGAAATAATGTGGTGACCTGAGGAATATGATGTGGAGGGAGAAGATGGAGCACCTCTACCAAGAGTGCAGTGGAGGTCTGGGAAAGGCAGCTTTCACTTGCTGTTTAGAGGGAAGTTCTTTATTCCAAAGCCATCACTTTGAAAATAAAAGCCCCTCCACTAATCCACTAATGTGATTAGTTACCTCTTGAGGCTAAAAATAGAGGCAATAATAGTCTCCCAGGTGAATTAAAATTGCTTTTGTCCATATACATTTTTGTAATTGAAAAGTTTTTTCTTGTAATGCATTTTGAAATAAAATGAAGTAATAATAGTAAACAGAACAAAACTGGGGAGGACTGCAGGACTATCCAAGATGCAGCTGTATTCTGGCCATTTTCTTTGAGTGTCTTTCCTTCATTCACCTCAGATAAATTCCCACAGCTAATACAGCTATTAATTGTGTTCAATAAGGTATACAAAAGTAGCAATTATGAAAGATACCTCTTTAAATAGGCCCTAGAGAAGATATCAGAAATGTACACAAACTTAAATTAGAAGAAGTTGATTTGGCCACTGAGTAGCTCTGTGTATCATATTACTGTGTTCTTTCCATGTGCCAGGAAGAGAAAGGACAGAGGAAGCGACTTTCCTTTTTTAAACTCTGATTCTGGAAGCTGCTTAAGGCAGCTGTTTCTTTTTTTTATCTGCCACATAAGTATTGTGTTTTAAAAGTACTGATTTCTACAGAATAGTACTTAAAAATGTTCTGTACAAGGAAGCCTATCTGTAACCAGGCTTTTCTCCCTCCAGCTTCCCCACTACACACACATGCACAAGTATTCATCATTTCACCTCCTTCTCTGCAGTAAGCATACAGGACATTGGTGTCATCAGCCCTATCTAGACAAAAAAATCTATCATCTGTATTCTGCACAAGGTCAACCCATCTGTTAGCACACAGCAAGTCAGTTCATAGAAGTAAAAAATAATAGCAGAAGCATGGAGCCACTGATACCAGTGAACCAACTTGCCTATTTGGTGTGTGTTGTACTAACTCATGTTATGAAATTTCAGACTGTGAATTGCTCATGGAGCAAACAGCAAAGGAGAGAGGGGGTAGCAGTGGATATTTAGGATATTAGTATAATTACAGATGGAAGAATATAACTGTTCGTTCCATGCATATCTAGGAAAAGGCATACCAGTTAACCATAGAATTACAAAATCATAGAATCACAGAATGGTTTGGGTTGGAAGGGACCTTAAAGATCATCTCGTTCCAACCCTGCTTCTGTGGGCAGAGACACTTTCCACTGGCCCAGTTACAAACCCCCTGCTGTGGGGTGGACGCCTTCCACTAGACCGGGTTGCTTAGAGCCCCATCCAACATGGCCTAGAACACTTCCAGGGGTGGGGCATCCACAGCTTCTCTGGGAAACCTGTTCCAGTGCCTCACCACTGCTATAGTAAAGACTTTTTAAGATCAAAAGTAAGTCAATCCTCCTTCAGCTTAAGGCCATTCACCCTTGTCCTATCACTACATGCCCTGCTAAAAAGTTCCTCTCCAGCCATTTTATAAGCCCCCTTTCAGTACTGGAAGGCTGCTATAAGGCTTCTATATATACCACTTGTTTCTCTACCTGGGTTGGGAACTTCCTCATTTGAAATAAGAAATGTACATGAGCCTCTTGCATTTACTGTAAAAGTAAAGCTCTCACTAATAAGGTGATGCAATTACTTTCAGCTTTATCTAAGTATTACTGTTTATTACTTTTAAGGCAGATAGAATATAATTTTTCACAGCACCAAGCACCATAGGAAAATTAATATATTCAAATCATGGCTCGTGGTAACTCAAGATAAATGATTTCTTAATGATTGTTTTCATTGTTGGTGATGTCTTATTAAGCTGAAAATTGCTTAATTGACCAGATCCTCAAAATAATAAAGTAAACCCAGAGTGTTGAGACTTGGCAAGGAATAAGCCACTGGAAGCAAGGTATTTATAGTCAGGAATGGGCAATATTAGTAATGTATGGTGATAACCATCCCATCTATGCATTTTGGAATGTGATTTGATATCTTGAAAGAGAATTGTTGGTTTTGGAAAGCAAACTTATGCAAGGAGTACATCAGAAAGATGTTATCTCTTTAAGACTGTAGTATTTCTCCCCACCTCCTCAGAATTATGCAGACCGAGAAACTTTGAAACCAACCAAAAGTCAAAAAACTACTGGACAAAAAAATCATCCGACTGTGGAAATTTTTAAGTCAGCTTTTAAGTAGTTGATTTTTTTGCTGTTGTTTGTAAGTAAGTTTGTATTATTTGCTTTCTTTTTTTATTTTTCATTTTGAGATTCTGTTTTTCTCTTAATTTGTATTTGCTTTTCTCCATAAATGTTTGAAAGTATTTATTTTTATGATGTTTGAGGGTACTTAGTTTCAGAAAATTAAAGCTGAAATATTCAATTGATTGCAGGGAAAGAGGCTTTAAGAAATGCACCAGTCATTGTGAAAACCGTTGGCACTGGGGCCGTAATGTAGAGCCCCAACAGGATGTGCGTAGATCGCGTAGATGACAGCTGATGCATGTCTCAGAATAGCTGTTGTGAAGCACAGATGATTTGGTATTCACGTGCAGCTGTGTGTTGAAACACATTTTTGACATTTTGGAAAAGCCTTCAGTATGGAGTGAAAGCATTTGCAAACCATAACTCTCCATTCCCTTTTCCCTATCTTTTTCAGCCTCATGTAACCTAACGAGTTCCTCTTGGCTAAGGTGTTCTCCTACAGTGTTTGTACTGCAGTTCACCCAATGGGGCCTCATTCACAGCCTCATGGTGGGATGGTTATAATACCAACTATCATGGCTATTTGTGATGTTCACCTCTGGACATGGGCATAAAGACACCTGGTTTTGAACAGGACTAGTGGGATATAATTCTCACAGTCAGAGAGAGAGAAGTGCAGTCTATCAGGTGACTTCTTCGCTTTCAGTTCCAAATGCAGTCTTGAAGTTCTGTCAGTAGACTTAAGAACTTAGGTTAGGTATTTCTAGTGCTAAGACTATTGGCAGCAGCTCTTCATACTTGGCACCTCAAAAGGACCAAGCCTGAAAGGTAAGGAAAGCTTATTGTTGGTGTCAGCAAAAAGTCAGCATTCAAGGAACAGGCTGGGGCAAAGATTACCATGCCAATGTGTGCATGAGTCTGTAACTGCCTGTAACTGTCATGATACCTCCACCCTTGTCACACTCAAACATGTAGGAAATTATTTGCAAGACTAGAAAGAAAAGTCAAAGACAATTAAAGTAATTAATTCTCAACTACATTTGCAATTACAGCAAGTTGCCAGATGATTTTTATTAGTAAGGGATGAACACACAACAGTAACAACAGAAAACAGTATCAGAAAAAAAGTCTAATCTCTTTTAGTTAAAGGGCCATGAACATTGGTCAGTGTAATCCCATGAGAGTTTTTGTCTCCCCCATTTAATTAATTCCTTGTGTGAGGATGAGCTGAAGATTATTCTCCTATAAAATGCATTTACTCTCTCTCACATAGGTAACTGAACTCAGAATAAAGGCTCTATAATCTTTTCCGTACCGTGGCTGCCTATGGAATTTATCACTGTGAAAAGGTGACTGACTCAACTCCTGAACTGATTTGTCTTGTCAGTGGAGAACAGACTTGTATAGCTGCTGAGTCACAAACTGTCTTGCATAATTGGAAGGGTAAGACAAGCTTGTTGAGTGACTCAGTTTTCAATTTGATACTCCTCTCATTCCCAAATGCACATGCACCTGTATTTTGAGACAGCAGGGGTAGTTAATTACAGTTTGAATCATTTCAGTGGTACCCATGGAATGTCTCCTTCTGAAACATTCTGCTGTTCAGTTCTCTCTCCTGTAACCCCCGGGGATCTGGCCAAGTGTTTCTTCCTTCACACAGGGGAAAAAAAAATCTGTGTTTTCCATCACTACTAAAACCAGTCACCCTTACTATCCTAACAGATCCCCCCACGGAGCTTAAATCAAAAGCACAGTATCAATACTTTTCACCCTTTTTAAGGGACTAATATTGCCCTATTTAAAGGACTTATCTATAAGCTATTTTCAATAGTAAGTTAGGCTTAGGAAAGAAGGTGGATCTTTTATATATGTGTGGACTTCGGGAAGGGTGGCATAGAAATCATAAGCCAAAATCTTGCTGCAGGTGTAGGCATATTATTTTGACTGCTGTTTGTGGAAGAAAACGTTGGCCTTTTAGCTCAGAAGACTTGATGCTCAAGAGGAATTAGAGAACACTTTGCATTGAGAGTTGTTTGTCTGATGCTCTATCAGCCAAAGAAACAGAGGCATGTAACTGTGCTTTAAGAAGATGCTAGCCATAACTCTGGAGAAAAAAACTATCTTGAAGACAGTCATCTACTTTATGGATGTCATTGTTTCCTTTATAAAACCTATTAGGAAGTGCAATAGTCATTCTTCTGAGCACTGTATAGTATCCTACAAGCATTAACTCTTTACAGCTGTACTAAGAAAGGAAAATACTGTCCTAGCCAAACAGAGCAGGATGTTGACACAAGCAGCAATGAAATCCCTTGCCAGAAGCCCCATGTTCACCTTGTGGCAGAGCAGGCTCCTTGCTGGTACTTCACTCTGCCCATCACCCAGCTCTGCCTCCAGCTCTAAATGAAGGCTTTTCACTGACTCAGCCCAGCACATCACCTCTAGGTGAGATTTGTTTATGACTGTAATGGTTTGATTTGGGTAAATTAGCCCTTTGGAAAATTTTAGTGTAGGTTAAGTTTCTGTTTCCTCCTACGTTCTTGAGCAGAGTCTGAACTGAGCCCACATTCACACTGACATATTTCTCGCCCTTCTCACACTGCATGCCAAGGAGCTCCTCTGAGAGCTGCATTTTGATTTGTATGCAGAGACAGTCATATCTTTAACTCCAATGAGTTCTACTACTTCTGCAACAAATCTGAAAATTTCTACTTTCTTACCCAAACCAAAATGAAATTCTGTTTGCCCAGGATGAGCTGGGGGGAGGGGAAAGTGACTCCAAATTCACTTACTTGTACCAATATGCTCCATACAAACAACATGTTGTTCATTGGCCCTGATTATATCTTTTCAGCTGTTTGAATGCTTGAATTAAACCTTCATCTCAGAAATCCCACAGCTATTGGTTATTAGGGAGCTGTCTGAAGACAAAGGTCACCTTCAACCTCTTTTTTACAGTTTTCTCCTGAGTGTTATTAATGGCTTGTGAAAGAACACCCTTTGGGCCAAGACAGACCTTTGGTAGTAGTTTTTTTTCAAAGAATGGTACTCTAATAAAGGTACACTAGTGCAAAGTATTTCTTACAGCTATGTGGTACTACTGAGTTTGAATTACTCTGCCTGTATCTGGGTATGAACCCCTACTTCCCCAAGGTTTCGGGCATCAGAGTTGGGATTTTTGGATCAGCACGTTAGGAAGATGGGACAATAACAAGTCTGGTTGCGATTTGCAGTTGTGTACGTATCTGAGTTCTAGGGGCTAGTTTGGGCTTGTCTGTAGGATCTGGGAAGCATTTCATTAAAAATAAATGTTTTAACTGCCAAAGGCAGCTGCCAGAGCATTCATATAATTAATTTCATTTGCTTTCTGGTTCTTGTCTTAAGGGCATTGGCTAAAGGATACATATAGTCTATTCACTCACCTGGACACATGATCCTTATCACTGAATCTCAGAATGGTTTAGGTTGGAAGGGACCTTAAAGATCATCCAATTCCCACCCCCCTGCCATGGACAGGGACACTTTCTACTACACCAGGTTGCTCACAGCCACATCTAACTGGGCCTCGAACACTTCCAGGGATGGGGCATCCACAACTTCTCTGGGCAACCTGTTCCAGTGCCTCACAACCCTCACAGTAAAGAATTTCTTCCTAATATCTAATCTAAGCCTACACTCTTTCAGCTTAAAGCCATTCTCCCTTGTCCTATCACTACATGTCCTTATAAAAAGTTTAATTCTCCTCTACACTAGTAGCAAAATATCCCACTGCCGATCCTCCACGTAATGCTTCCTGTAGTTTTTAATATTGGGCCTGTCTCATTTGATGCCACATTCAAACTTGCATTAACTTTATTGAAAGCAGAATTTGGCAATTAATTTTAAGTGTTATAGACTTGTAAAATAGCGCACAGTTACTGTCATCTGTATAGCATTCACGCCTAAGAAATTATTTAAGGGAGAAATTATTTAAGTAGAAAGATGGCTGTAGAGAGTCATAAGCCTTAGGGAAACAAAATATCTGTAAGAAAAAAAGCAGAGACATGAAAAGACATGTAGTCTTTTCATGAAAAGAGAGAAGTAGCACTCAGGGGATTTGGATGCAACTTCTAGTTAGATCAAGACTTGCTGTACACCTCTAGGCATTTTGACACTTTCTGTGATTTCTTTCCCATCTATAATACATGGGTAGCAATACACATAGCAGTATTTTAAAGTAATTGCTTGCAAATTGGTTTAGAGAGCCTGAAGTGGAACATAGTTTATAAATGTAATGCAATATTGTTATCATTGTCACATAAAAACCTAGCTTAGTCCATCAATTTAATTGTCACCAAAGTTACGTGGGCCTGAAAGTATGGCAGGATTTCTGATGTTATTTGGAAAATCATCTTGCAAGTGAAATTTTGTCCTTCAACAACTGGCAAGTCTATTTCTTTTCATCTTCAGGGAATAGGATTCTGAAAATTTCCATATAGTACAGGTTTGAAGACTGATGGGCATATTACTGGGTGTGTAAGAGAATTTGGAGAGTGCTTCTTTTCATCTAATCAATCTGTCTTATCACTTGTACTGTACTGCAAACACTTGTTAAACTGTTAAACTGCCCGCTATAATTCTTTGACCAGGTCACAAAGAGTCCGGATACACCTTAGCACCTACTAATCCCATATCAGCTTGGCAAACTTCCCTGTCAGGCCACCAGCTGGTGCCAGGCTAGCGTGTTTTCTGTCTTGTGCTGACAGAGTGTGGATAGATTGCTCTACTCAGACACCTGAATGAAGACAGAGTTGTTTTCAAAGACAGCTACAAATGGTTGAACCGCAGATACGTATCATTAGAAATAACAAATCTCTGGAAAATAAGCTCAGTAGATCAGTAGCCAAGATCAAAATGAAATGTAGGTGTGTTGCTGTGAGAATGTTGACTATGAAGAGCTGGCTTTGCTGTAGCAGATAATGAGCCTACCTTAGACACTGTTCATGCAGTAACAGGCAGTGGATGGTGAGTCTGGCTACTCTTGCACTGTGGTATGTAGGATGCGGGACTTAAGGGCTTTCTATTTAGAGGCATCTTTCAGCACCATCTTTCAGGCCTCTACAGCTGTTGATTTTGGACCACATTAGAATCACAGATTAGAAATACCTCAGGGAGTTATTTTCTCCAATCTCCTCTCAAAGCAGAGTCAACATTGATTACTGACAAGGTATCTCTGGACTTTGTCCAGCTGGGTCTCAAAAAACTCCAAGAATAGAGAGATTCCACAACTTCTTCAGGCAATCTCCTGTTCCCGTGCTTCATTGCTCTCATAATGGGGATTTTTCCTTGATGTCCTATTGGAACCTGCCCTATCCCAATTTATGAGCATTGTTTCTTATTCTCCAGCCATACACTTGGACTGTATCAGTAATTTCCTCTTCAGTACATTAAGGCTGCTGTTAGGTCCCCTGAATCTTGTCTTCTGTGGGCTAAACAAGCCTGGTTCCTTCTGCTTCTTCTTACACTCCAACCCTCTGACCATCTTGGTGGATCCTGCTGGATTCACTCAAGTTCATCTACATCCTCATCATACTGGGAATCGCAAAACTGTTACTTTCTTACAAAAAGAAAGGAAAGAGAGCAAGAACTCTTCCTATGCCTCTAACATACCTTTAGGCCATGTAGCTCTACAACAATAGGGAGGGTTACTTATCTGCTTGCTCTTTATGAAGAGTAAGCAAAGTGTAAGGCAGCAGAGAGAACATTACTAATGTTTCCAAACATCATATGCATACATTCTCACTGAGCAGAGTAGTCCCAGAGATAGACTATGACTTTGAATTGTAAGAGTAGTTATGATCTTCTCTCTAACCCATAAGGGGCTAAATCCTATGTGGAGAATCTGGTCAGAGAGAAATAGAGCCATATAGGTAACAGAATAAACTTAAGAAAACCGTATATTCCAAGATGGCTGGAGATAGAAATACAGGGAATCTGTCATCTATCTCAGTGAGTCTTTTGCCTGCCCCCCCGCTTCTCCTCTCCATGTTTGCTGTAGGGTTTAAAGGACTGCACAGCAACAATTGAGTGGATGACCTGACCCCTTTGAGGAATGAAGGCAGAGAAAAAAAATCTCTGTAAAGAAGGATTATCTTAGATGTAATTAATTTAACTGTCACTAAAGCTGCAGATATGGCAAGATTTCAAACATCACTTTGAAAATTTTCTTGCCATGTCATATAATAGATATATTTTTCATCACAAATTGATGTGTCTATCTCCTGTCATCTTCAGGTAGTAAGCATGTGAAATTTGATATGCAGGTATTCAGTGTTATTTAGAGTTAAATATAGACTCATTTTCTAGATGTATTCTGTGTACTGATGATTGGTGAACTTCAAACCAATTTGCTGTTGGATACTTCAGTGTATTAATTTTGCTTATCTATTATTGAATTATTTTGTGAAGTTATACTTCCTTTTAAATTCACACCAAACTAGTACTCACAACAATTGTATATGCTGTGGAGTTAACATGAAATGTGAACAGTATTTTAAATTATTATTTATATAGGATCTTCTCTTGCATCATTAAATGTTAGTTGGGTTTTCTTTCATTTATCATGCTGCAAAAATTTATTCTGTAAGATGGAAACGGTGTTTGACAACCTTCCTATCAATATATGTGTAACACTGCCAGTGTTGGCTACTAGGTTTGCAGTAAAATCAGTGGTTCAAAGCCATGTAGCATAAGGGTGTGTAGCATTGTTTTCTGTGCTTGATCCCTGTCTACGTACTATTTCTCGGGGGAAACTGCCTACCGACTTTGGCCAAGAAGCAAGGCTTACATTGTTAGGCATGGTAGGAATGCATATAGATGACAGATCTTTCCTGAAACAATTTGCTTTCAGTAAAAAAAGTGTGAATTAACTTCTCAGGATTAAAGGTACAGCTACCAGATTTACCTTACAATATTTTTAGTATAATATTAACAATAGGTCTGTAATCTCTTGAAAATCTCACTATATCATTGTAACTGTTTATTAGCTTAATAAGAAACACACACTTGGCTTGAATTTTGAAGAACTGATTTACCCCATCTGAAGCTGTAGTCTTATGTTTTAGTGTATTTTAATATTTTGTATTTCTATAAATATTTAAGTACACTTTGACACACGTTAGTAAGATTGAGGCTAAAAGAAGGTTCGGGAAATCATCTAATCCATTCCTCCACCTCAATTTAAAATCAGCTATACCTGAATTATTCCTAGTAGATATTTATCCAGCTTAAAACAGAGGCACAGCCAGGATAGGTTGCATCACTGAAGCTGAGAGTACAAGGAAGAAATAAGAACTGAGTATGTATGCACAGTGCAGTCCTCCTTATCTGCCATAGTAACACATAACCTACACAGAGATGCAACTTGTAAGATGTATAAATAGATAGATAGATAGATAGATAATATTATATATAAAAAACACATTTTCAGACCAAATAATTCTCTAGATTGACAAATTAGAATAGAGGCTGCGTGCTCTGGTTTTGGTTCACCTGCTGGGACTTCCCCATCAGTTTGCTCACTCAGTTATGAACTGAGCAATGTAAAGGCCAGCATCTGATGCTTTCTGAGATCCAGAAGTTAAGGGCTCTGTGTAACAGTGCCAGCACCCAGCTCCATCCTGATGGATGCTCATTAAATTAATTGGAAGCTGATAGTTGCTTCTCATGAAAAGATGACTGTACCCCTTGCTGATGATTGTACCCATTGCTGTCTCTGAGCGCAGTGAGCCAGGCAAAGCTGGAAGCACCTGGGACTCACACAGGACTCCAGCAGATTTGGGCAGGTTTGATCTCTCTGTGACCAACCACCAAGGCAGCTGAATCCATCAAAAGCTAGTAGCTTTAAAAGACAGTGAAGGTATTCAGCTGCCCCTCTGCCTTACCCACTTTCATGTAGAGATGCTTCACGTACTGAAATACTCCCCAGTACATGAGAGGAGACCTGTGGGCTTCCGTGGCGTTACTGTACAGCTGTTCAGTGCCCCCAGTACTTCCTGTCTTTGCATTTCTTAACTATGAAGCTTGAAGTGTGGCTGGAAACAGCTGTCTCTTAGAATCCTGGTATACTTGCCACAGCCAACAGGCAGGTTTCAAAAATAAAATATAAGCCTTCACTTTTTTCAGAAAGTTCTGCAATGTGTTTGCAAATACCCCTCTACTTTGACATGTATCATTAATTTTTATTTTGGGTGGGGTTTTTTTCCTACCTAAAACACTGCCCTGTACCATGCATTAGCAATAAGTTTGTTTCATTCTATGGAAATCTATCTTGCTGTTCCTGTGTCCAGTACAACTTGCCTAGATACCATCCAACTTGCCATTCACAGAGGCAGCAATTGGTCACGACTGGGCTGTGAAATTCATTGCTTCCTGGCTGTGTATTCCCGAATGATTCTTCACTCACCGTCAGCTAAACAAAAAGCTTTTCTTTTTCTTCTTAGATCTGTAACACATCAATACCATGCTACCCTTGGGAAGGTCTACCACAAGGCGTTTGATCTAGCCACAAAACCACCTGAAAGGTTTCCACTTGTACAGCATGCTTTCGGAAGAAGGTAGTCCACATGGTATGGGAACACCCGGTGCAGTTTGGGCAGGCTCCCCATCACTTTATGGATGTTATATTGCTTGTTGAAAAGCACTGGCATCATGGATAAGGTGATCCATCAACATGGCTATGTAATATTTATGTTCATGCAATTCTAGGATGGAATTGTTGTATTTCATCAAAACTTGGTGGGTTTTAGAAAACAACACCTTTTCTCTGAATGACTAATTGGAAAGGATCTCCAAAAAGCTATGGAAATGTTCTCATTTTCCAATGCCTCTCTTTGTGAAGGTCTATTTATTCTTTACCTCACTCTTCTAACCTGTCTAAGGCTTTTAACTTCCAGGAAAAAAAACCTTTTTATTACCCCCCAGGTACTTCTCTCTTCACACCTAATATACAGCCTGCTCATTTTCTGCTCAGAGAGTAGTGCTGAGGCAGAAACAGGGGATGTACTTTTTGACAATATGAACTTGCCCCTAGAATCTGCTGTTACTTGTCCTATATCCAAATCTGAGGATCTGCTATGTGTCTTCCGTGCCTGACTCCTGATTGTCATAAAGATGCCCTTGTCTCTGGTTGCAAAGTGCTCCCTATAGTGCAGAAGTTAACTGATCTTAATCTATGGGCATGCAAATATGCAGAAGAGATACCTCATTCCTGTCTGAGAGCAGGAGTTAGAATATTCACCTTTACCAAAGTATAGCAATAGCATTAGGTAATACTTCTCATTAGGACTGCTGATGTGACAGGATCCTTGTCATGTTATACACATGGGCTGTGCTCTTCCATTCAAAGCTGTGACAACAGGCAGAGAAATTCAGTGGCTTACCTGATAATCAACCAAGCTTTCAGCTCCCAGAAATCAGTATTGTTCCACTGGCTCCAGTTAAGTATGCTTGTTTACATCCATCAAGTAGACCTAATTTTGAACTTGTTAATTTGTTGGTTACTAGCTTAATAAAACATGCTGGCACCTGCCATTATCTCTAGAGTCAACAGAAGTCCCAGGGCTATTTCCTGTACATCCAATCTGGCATTTAATAGAGCTATAACTAGATTTGCAGCTCTGTAAGAACTCATGTACAGGTAATGAATCTTCAGAGAGCTATACATGGGTGCCAAGTTGTGGTTCACAAGGAATTCAGGAGCATTACACCCAGGGCTGGCTTCACATGCCTTTCAGGCATAATTGGAGAAGAATGTTAAATCCTTTCCTAAATAAGCAAGAGAGAGGGCCCTGGCACAGGGCATCCTCTGACTCCACAGCAATTACATCTGTATAGCTTTCAGCACTCCATCCCTTTCTAACAGTCTTCTTCCTTCCTAATGAAAAAGAGAAAAGGAAAGCAAAAACACCTGTGGGGCTCAATACTTACAGCACTGTTATCCCCTGTAAATCCAAGTATCTCCACAGGCTTCAACAAAGAATTAAGGTGGATTTTACCAGCTGTGGAGACATTTGGCTTTTCAATTCTTTTCAGCAGTCTGTTCCTCATGTAACCAAGAAGGATCTCTTTACATCAGTAACATTTAGTTATGAAGCTGTTCTGTAACATGAGTAACTTTTGTGAGAGGCTACAAGAAAATGTGAAAATGTGAAAAGTCAGAACTGGAGTGTTTGATGGACCTTACTCAAGCTGGAAGTACCACAGCTGGAAACTAAGTTTCTCTGGTTAATGAATATAGTGAAAGAATTTCCTAGCATCAACCTTTGGTGTCTCACTTCACTCACCTTGGCAATTGATAAATCGTGCTGTCAGAATGACTTACTGATTCATGAGGTTAAAAGGAAAAAAGTTATTTGTCCAGGACCATGAATTGTTACTTTCATTGAATCAATGTGAGCTAGATTACATCAGACCTAATTCTAGCTTAGAAGAGGCTCATTTGTACTGCACATGCAGAAAAGCATACATGAGTTTTATGTGTCTGAGAACTGGCCCTGGGATACAGAACTGAACTGGTAGCAATTTGCTCTATTTGCAGCTAAAAGTTTCACAAATGTCAATTATTATAGATTGACACTTCTATAACTCCATACTTGAAATTAGTACAGATATTATTGGTACAAACTCTTTTGAACAGATGGGTAAACTCCAGACAAACAGGGGCCCATATGTCACCTGTACGTAAGGCACCTGTTGAAACTGCTCTTTCTGAAAATTGATATTCTCCAGAACTCCCAGATGTTGGTAGGTGGTAGCAAAGAGAAATCTACATGTCCACATAATTGCTAATTTCTTGGTCTTCAGAAGAAACTCAGCCAGTCTGTTTCATTACTTTCCTGGTTGCCAGTGTCATTAGAAGCATCAGGCACCAGAGCAGAGACATGATGGGTCTCCCACATGCAGACAGTCCCTCTGCTCTGTGTATTGGCCTTGAAATACTACACATCCTCAAGGTATTTTAACATACGTGAGACTCCAATTTGTTTATATATTCCTTTTCACTACACATTTATGAGCAGTGAAAGTAATTATGCCTTTCCTCTTTCTAGAGAATGAGGAAACTGGAAGCAGAATGTGGCTCATCCAAAAAAATCACTCAAGACCTAGGTCAGGATTAGAAGTCTTTAAGGAAAAAACCCAACAGCTCTTCAGGGGGAAAAAAAAACAAACTAAAAGAGAGGCTTGCTGTCTCCAGATGTATTGTGCACTTACATCGCCCTAACTCCTTTAAAAAAATGATTGGCATCTGTGCAAATGAGTTCTGCCTTTATCTATGTAAATTGAGCATTTCCTTTCACTGGTAAATGACAAATTTTCATTAAATGTGTATCTTATATAAGAGACAGCACAAAGTAAAAAAGTTACTATGTTATTTTTGTGGCTTTGTATGTAATGCTGCTTGGGATTCATGGGAGGGTAAAATGATGAGACTGAAAAATCTATTAATTTTTGGGGGGAAAATCACTTCTCTCTGTCTAATCATTTTCATTATCAATCTACACTGTTCATCTTATTTCAGAAGTGATTGAAATGAGCATAATAATCCAAAACAAGTGTCTTTTGTACGTATGATGACATGATAATCTTTTCATATGACTCATCTGGTTTTGTTTCTCATAACACCATGCAAATGGGCGACCTTGGTAGGATCTAGCAACATAATATGCTCAAGCGCTTCAGGATCCTTGTTTGTCAGTGGTGAATTTTTTTTAATCACCTATTCGTGTAGCTTAATTAGCTAGCTGTCTCTGAGAGTTTTCAACCTTCTTTAACCTCTTCTAATCTAGGTGGCAAAATTTATAGAAATAATAGTTTTCTCTCACCCTCCATTCCTTTCTTAGAAGATTAATATTTTAACAATATTGCTACCTTGCCTTCTACTCAGCTACTGAAATTTTAACTGATGTGTCTCCCAAAGCAGAGGAGACTTGACTGTCATCTATTTGGTCTTTCAAATCCTCCTCACAAATTATAGGGAAGATACCAGATGTTTCTAGATGAGCATTTTGCTCATTTTTGATCATCAGACACATCAGTCAATGCACCCAATAGCTTTGCCTGTGCTGGAACAACAGCAGATTAATTTGTAATTCTTGTTCCATGCCATACAAAGCAGTCTGTATCTGTGATTACCCGTGACATCACATTAACACGCAGCTTTATTTTCAGCTCCGCTTGCATTAACAACCTTGAAGGCCCATTTGCTCTCTGTGGTCCAGTGGCAAAGAGAAAACCAACTGCCCACACACTGGGGATGCTGTAGCTGGGCTCACCAAGCAGAAGCTCAGAAAAGAAAAGAAAACCTACTCATAATTCAGTGCCTTCAGGTAGTTTTAGGGGACCAATAATACCCAACCATAAATTTCTCTCCAGCATTAAGGTCTAAGGGAAAAATGCCAGCAAAGTTCTCCACATGGAAGAATCCTGTAGTGCAGTCTTGGATTTTTCAAGGGGAAAGAGCCTTTCTGTCAGATATATTTTTAGCTAACTGTTAACCATAAAACCTCTAGCATTTACCTGTTGCTCAATTTTTTCCTGACACAACAGCATAGAAAATAAGGAGAGAGGAAGCTTCCTGTGTCTCTGCAACTGTCTCCATCATGACAGATTTGGTCTTGGTCATGCAGGGATTGACACAATATATGAGAAATTTTTGAGCCTTAAAACTCATGACAGCTCAGGAAAGCAACATTGCTCTTTCAGCTACGTTTGCACCAACAGAAAAGTAACTTCTATCTTTTAAAATTTCCAGATTCAAATTGTCTTCCATTTCTGTGGTGAAAGGGTGAAGAAAATGCTTGTCCAAGATGTTCAAAAAACTCTAAAACTTCCCACCTCAGAGAGACTTGAACAACCTCTGTAACTACTTGTGTGGCTTATTTATGTGTATTATTAGTGTGTTGTAACATTGTAACACCAAAGTTTTGCCAGGTTTTTCTGAGTTAGAATGATGGGGAAGGTGTTTTGTTTGGGTTTGTTTGGTTTTTTTTCCCCCTGGAATGGTCAAATTTATCGGAGTTGAAGCCAACATCCAAAAAATGGGCTAATTTTGACCCGTACCCTGAAGCACGGTTAAAAGAGCACAGCTTCTCATCCCCACACTAAGCAGCAGTAATTTGAATTACATTCGTAGAAGTTCTTTTGCCGTCGCATTTCATCATGCGCGGCTCAAGCCGGCAGGACAGGGCAGACAGCCAGGGGGAAACGGGACGATGAGGGGACGCGGCTGGGGGGACACGCCCCTTCCCCGCTCACGGCGGCGCCTGATCCTAGCTGTTCCCTCGCCCCCTCGGATTTCACTCGTTGTCGGCCCCGCTCCTCACCGCACCCCCAATCCCATCCCCAAGCCCTCGCAGCGCGGCGGTTGGAAAGCACCCGCTTCCCGGCGAGGAGGCGACGGCAAGAAAGGGTAGGGGACGTCCTCCGGGCCGACGGCAAAGAAACGGGCCACCTCAGCCCACCCACGCTTCCCAGCACCCACGGGCGCGGACCTTCCCCGCACTGGGAACTGAGCGAGCCGAGCGCGGCCCCACGAGGCCGGGCAGGAGGAGGAAGGGGGCGGCGCAGGGGTGGCGCAGGGGTGGCACAGGGGCTGCGCGCCCGCCCCGCCACACGGCCCGGACCGACGTACCGATGGGGCGGGGCCCGCCATGCAAATCACCTCTCCAGCAGCCAATGGGCAGACGAGCCGGGCGGCGGGGGCGGGGCGCTCCGCGGGATGCACGCTCGGCCCGACGGCGCGGGCGCGGCGGCCGCATCGGCCTCGCGTGGGAGCGGCGCGCGCGGAGAGACGCGGGACGGAACCGGCCGGGCTGCCCCGTCCTGCCCGGCGGTGAGTACCTGCCGGGGCGGGGGAGGACGAGACAGCGCTCTCTTGTCTCGGAGGGGGCCGGACCGACTGTGGCTTCTTCAGCCTGGGTACCTCGCCGTCGGCGGCGGGGAGCCGGTGTCGGCTCCCGGGACGGGAGCACAGCCGTATCCTCGAGCTCTGCTCAGCATCAGCTGGGGTTCCCGGACGCCGACCCGCCCGCAGCTGCTACCGGACGGAGGGCAGTGTTGGGCCGTGCCGGAGCCCGGGGTCCGGCGGGGGCGGTCAGGCTACTCCTTCACCTGCTGTCGGGGCGAGCTCCGGTGCGTGCCCGGTGCTCGGCAGCCAGCCCAGCCGGCAGGGCGGGGGGCCGCGGGGCGTGCGGAGCGCTTTGCACCTTGGTTTTGCATAAGAATAGACGAAACTGCCCCGTTTTAGTCGAGAGGGGAAGTCTGAAGCCCGGAGGCAGGAGGGACGCAGGAGGTGCGGACCGGGGCTTTTGGGTCCGGTGGTGCCTTATGCTAACTCTGTTCCTCATGGAGGGCAAAAGGGATGGCTGGGTTTTCACAGGATGAGGGAAAACCAGAGGCGCTTTCCAATATGAGCCTTCTCATCCAGTCCCAACGGTGTCTGCATTTCCAGCTGCCTTGTTTGTCCAGCTTAGCAGGAATTAAGATTTCGTTCATAGTGCTCATACGTGGTTATGAATAACTCCAGAGCAGATTTTATAGAAAATTTGGTCTATGGGCAAAATATAATAGCTTTTTCTTCTTTCTCGGGCATCATCATGGCCAGATCTGGAATTGCATGCAAAAGTTAGAGTTCTTTGATTGCTTCCTAT
The DNA here is from genome assembly GCF_003984885.1 of Neopelma chrysocephalum. NCBI lineage: Eukaryota > Metazoa > Chordata > Aves > Passeriformes > Pipridae > Neopelma > Neopelma chrysocephalum. Next base: position 13,118,176 of record NW_020897691.1, read on the forward strand.
GAACCGATATTCATTTCCTTTCCTACCAAGAAGAATTAACGCTCATGTATGTCTGAGATAACTACTTGTCACTGTGATACCAAGAAAGGAAATGACTAGAATAACAACACTGGCCTGAAACGGACGCTTGCACTTCTTGTTCCTGTTCTTTAGATGGTATTTTAGGAGCCGTTTTTTGAGCTGTCAGGGATCAAAACAGCAACATATAACTGTTTAGGAGAATACAATTTGAAAGGTGCTGCTTTCTTACTAGTCATGATACTCACTATTTAAATAGTGGTGAGACTACAAGATGAGCATAACTTTTTTTTAAAATTCAAAACAGACAGACAGAATAAAGATCAGCCTTCTTAAGAAAAGATGGCTTAGGTGCCCAACTCCTCTGATGGACTTTTTTTCACCTTTTTTTTCACTGACTGCCTTGTATGACCACTGCTCTGAAACTGAAATTGCATGTTCAGTCATATGGTTTCTGGTGTTTTGGCTGAGACTAAAATTGTGAGTTAAACTCTTATTGTGAAAAGATATCTCCATGAAGAAACTAAGCATGGTACAGAAGACCTCTTGAGACATTAAAATGGGTAAAATGTGATAACAATATCTTCTGGACACTGCAGATAAACCTTATGCCATGGAACACAAATGCATGTTCTATCAGTCCTGGAGAATTTGGGTGCTGTGGGCTTAGGCTCCGCGTCTGACACTTTCCACTATACTATAACAGTAACCAAGATCTGCTCCAGAAGGAGAAATGGGGTTGCCACTGCTGGGTGACAAGAGTCACCCAAATTGCTCCCCAGCATGGGCAGCAGTGTGCGAACACATACACTGCAGGACACACGGTGAGACTGGGAGCAAGGGCACTGAACAAATCATGGGAATGCGAGGCCATGGGGAGACTGTAAGACATTACCTAATCCATTTGGTGCATTGTAGGTGTGCACCTAAACCAGGCCTGAGAGGGACTTCTGTACCCTCTCTCTATCCTTTAAGGAAAAGGATCCCACAGTGCTTCCACAGAGAAATGATCCAATTTTCAGCTAATCACAGCCAGTTCAACATAGGTCTCATGTGTGAGACAAACTGATTACTTAGTGTGTTTCCAATGTCAACACAGGGATCAAACTGATAATTTCTCTTTTCATAGAAAACTCCTTTTATGTGTTGGAGTGCTGTGTCTCTCTCCCTAGTCTTCTGCATAAAATGAGCATAATTACTTCAACTCCTCTTCCTCCAGGGCTATATTTTCTAAACCATTTGGAGACAATGCCAAATATGCTCCCTTTGACTTTCCTAGTGTGATAACTGGTGCAGGATATACTATTCCAGCTGGGGCTTTATCTATGCCAAGCAGAGTAAAACCAGTCCTTCCCGTGCCATTTCTCATATAAGACATGGGGGTTTGTTTTTTTTTACAATGGCATTATATTGTGAGCTTGTTTTGTAGCTTGCAGTCTGCTATAACTCCACCAATGCTTCTGTGCTACAAAACTAGGTGTTCCCTACTTTCTATCTGAGTGAATAATTTTATCTAAATGTACCAGGCTTGTCTCTATTGAATTTCCTTACAGATTTTTGTAAATTCTTCTCTTATTTGTCAAGATCACCTTAAATTCTCATGATTTCTCCTCTCCTCCACCGCCAAATGCTTGCTTCCTCTCCCTTCCAGTTCAGTGTCACCTGGAGACTGTACAAGCTTGTGTTTGATTACATTTTCCAAGTTCCTAGTGGAAAATATGGATAACCTCTGAGTATAACAGAAACACATCATAATGCTGACATATTCAAAAGCAATTCTGATGATGAAAAGACAACTGCTGTGTTAAGTATGAAGGTGCTGAACCAGTGTACTATCTCTTATCTGGCCCATCAATTTTCTTTTACTCTGGTCATCCCTCTAGGCAGGGAGGGCAAAGCATGGTGCAGAAATTACTGAGGCAATGTTAATTTGATCCAATGAACTCATCTCAACACCAAATGCGGGGTTACCGCTTTTTGCAATTTTGCAGAGAGGCCATTTTTGGTTACATCTGCATTTTGGGTTGCTCCCCAAGATGTGACCCCCATGTGAGCCATCTCTGGTGAGGAACATCATTCCCAAGGAGCAGCAGCACCACTTCTCCCTAGGACTGGCTCCTGGGAACCCCTCTTGGGGAGCAGGGAGGCTCCATATGAGAGGAGCAATGCAGTTCGGTTTCAATATCTTCTTTGATAGATTTTACTGATTGTGTCGAGTGTCTGGATATCTTATCTAGCCTATCACACAGTGTTAGGCGCTTCTCATCTAGACCATATTTATGTAGTTTATCAGAGAGAGAATGATGTCACATATCTTGACTTCAAAAGGCTTATCATGTGTGCAGCTTATGCTCTGTCTGCTATGACAGTTAACCTGCCAAGATTATTTTAACAAACACATGTTCACAACAGACAAGAAATTACTGCACACTCCAGCCTTTCCTGCTATGCCTTTTCTCTGTTCTGTGTTTATGGTAGTGACAATTCACTTATTTTTGAAAGCAAGAATAAGGTTTACTTGAGCTTTGGATATGTCCAATCAGGAACAGATTCTCTAAGTACCACTGGCCAGTGTGTCCCTAATTACACCTATATCTTGTCTCAACTTCACTGGTACTTTGAATGGGCCTGTAAACACTTATGGACTGCTAAGTAGTGTAACTTCCATAAAGCCTGCCAGCGCCTGACATGTCCTGGGGCTGAGGGTGTGGGTATGCATGTGTGGCTGTGGGGGTTATTTCCTGGCTTAAACTATTTTGGTGCAGGTACAGTTCTGTAGATTTTGCAGTAGGATCCCAAACTGAGCCTCATGTGTACTGATCCACACGAACAAATACCAAGAAAACACCCTGTATTTAACCTCAAAGGGATTTTTTTTAATTAAAGAGTAATTGATCTCAGATTATAATGCTTTATTACAAGCTTTAAATATATGTGTTTTTTAAAAAATAATGCTATGTGCTAATTTAAAAGTGTCAGTAGAATGTGTTGCTTCTGACTGATGATCACATGCAGCCTTGTATTTCTACTCACATGCCAACATAATGTCTTAATCACTTATAAATACCACTGTGTGGTAGCAATAGTAGTTATATAAATGTGGTATGTACGTAGCTATTTCACTGAGCCAATGTGTTTCAGGGAAGCCAAAGTGATTAATTAGATAATGTATGTACTCACGGCACTGTAGTGCCAGCACTGCCTATGAGTGGTTGTCTAATTTCCTTGAGCAGTGACTCGTAATGATGCCGAGCTGTAGTAATTGCCAAGAAATGCATGGATGGCTGTCTCACTGTTTAGGTGAGTGGTATGCTTCTGCCTTAACTATTTGCTGAGCCTGTGGACGTACAGTTCATGCCCCCTTGTCTCCATCCAGGACAATTTTACCTGAAGACCTTAGTGTGGCCTGTGGTAGGAAAGGCACGCTGCAGTAGTCAGCCTACGGCATGTACTGGAAAGCACTGAATAGCCAGCCATGGTGGGATTGTTTTCCCTCTCTTGGGTAAAATACAATTCCATGCATGTTCATCTACTCTTTGTAATGTTGCTGTGTTTTTAGCAAGCTGTGCACATTAAAGCCAATTGGAGTCAGCTCATGGGTTTCAAGGACTCCAAGGATTCAGCAAGTTTTCAGTATCTGCAGTCGATAACTCTCTATCCTGTTTCTGGCATCCTCAAGAAAATGAAGTGGCCAAATTCGGGTGTGCATTACCTTTCCTGTTTTGAACTTCCATTTATATACAGAAGCATGAGGACTTCTGGAGAGAGTTCCCGATTTTGGGAGGGGCTTCAAACAATGCACATGAAGACTTTACAATTTTCAATGGGCCACGTAGTGAAGATGGAGACACTTTTTTTTGTCTACAGCCCTGATACAGCTGCCCCACCCCAACCAACACCAAATCTAGTTACAATTGCTCATTTATATGACTTGTGAGAAAAATGTCAGGAGGAGATACCAAGAATCCATTTTATAATCTATCCAGCATTGAAAATTCGTCAGTGGGGATCCACAGCTCTCCAGTGAAAATTTAGACAACCTAGTAAATAGTAGCAGTCAACCTATGTACAACAAGCTGTCCTCTCCAATGCAAGAATAATGTTTACTATCGTGGCTACTGAGCAGTATCAAGTTAAAACTTCAGATTTTTTTTGTCAATCTCATCATTAATATGTGAAAAATGCAATACATATTATAGTGCATGTGATGCATGCCATCAACTTCCCCTAGTTTTGATACTAATGTCTGTGAAATCTTATAACCAATCAATGGAAAACACCAAGATGGTTAACCTTATTGAATACATCTGGGAAGTGTGAGATGCACCCTAGATCCTTGAATTTATAATATGCTGTCATACAAAAGTTGAGAGTTACTTTATGTTGAAGAGATTGAATGCTGGTAAAGAAACTGAGATAAGTCAAAGCAGCGCCTAAAAAGCTATCAGTATTCAAACAATTATTGCCTCATTACTTTGAGTTAGAAGCAACAAACTATCTGAATTTTAATTTTTACCCCCTAAGCCTTTCCTAGCCTTTATGTTAGGAAAGGAACCACTTGAGACTTGGAGATTCTGCCAACTGCAAAATAGCCTGCAAAGAATGGAGCCATCCCTACTTCTCTGAATATATCAGCTTGTAATAAAAAATGTATCCTGATACAAACAGAGAAGTTGACATTTCGTGCAAGCTTTTGGGAAAACATAATGTCCTGAAACATTTGCAACTGCATACATTTGTCACTGGGGTGATGGCAAGTATAAAGGAGGTGTTCTGCTGTATGCAGGCTTTGATGACCATATGAGCTGGGCAGTGTCTAATAGTCTTCAGATACACTTGCATCTTCTTGCTGGATTTCTGTAGCTTTATAACTGCTGTTCAGTGTTAACCAATGGATATTCAGTCCTGGATACATTTTGTCTATTTTTAAACATTGCCCAATCCAAGAAACTCCAGAGAGGCTAACTTCCCTTCAGTGAGGCCATAAAAAATTTTGAAATGCTGATCTCTGTCATAGTGTCTAATATTGCTAATACAGAGATGTCATCTTGAAACAAGTCCAGAAGACAAACTGTCCTAATCATTAGATTATGATTGTTGGTGTTTCTTCAAGCTCTTTTAGAGGAGAAGTGAGAAAAAAAACGAGCGATTTAAAAAATTCAAGCCTGCTGTGCCACTAGTGATGGACATGGTTGGGGAGACAGGGAATTTGGTCTGAAAAGATGACTAGCACTCTGCTATAAGTCAATTAGAAGCTCTTATGGAAAGAGGAAAACCTATTGTAAAAAAATAGTCTGTTTTCAAAGTTAATTAATATTGTCAGATCTATTATTGGACAACAGGCAAAACCACTAAATCTGGTAAAAGACAGTTGTTTCCAAAACAGAAAGTTACTTGAAAATTCTTATTAAATCTGAGACTCCAACTCTTAAATTAAAGCTTCAGCTGCATTTAACACTTTTTTTACCTATAAATGACTTGCATTTTAGTGCAACAGCAACACACTATTTGTGTTGTAATTGACTCGGCAAATCCATCTTGAGTTGATTGCCATCAATACCACATCCACTACAAGCCATATGGGAAGTCACTGAAATGTGCTGAGACACACTTAGCTATGAAGTAATTTTGCCTAGGAGCAGGTTATTTCCTAATTGTTCACCACTTGTTTTTTGGCTCACATCTATCGTGTGTCATGTGATCAAAATCACATGCCATTCAGAGATGGGATGAGCCACATGGGTTTGTAGTAGGACTTTTACGTCCTGAGAGAGAGAAGAACTACTGATAGAAATTGTTTTTGACTGGCTTGTTTTGAAATATCTGTTGTTCCTCAAATAGACCACTTCAACTGAAGTAAAATCTTCATCTTGTAAGGAGGCCCTACTTGAGGCTGAAAATATTACTGACCAGACTTTTGGTAACCCACGAGCTGGTATTAACTAGCACAGCTGCCTTTTATGAATGCTGAAAGAAGAAACAATGTATACTGCCTTCCTTCCCAGCTGCTGGCAACAGAATATGGATGCTGTGCTGAAACTGCTTCTTTATTTCACTGTTTGTCCCCAAAAATGTGGATATGCAAATGTTAAAGCTGAAATAAATACAGGTGTGCAACTCATTTGTTTCTATAGAAATAACTTTTCATCCTTAAATTATTTCTATGTAGATAACAGGCTGCAGAACATTAGCATGGCAATGGAAATATGCTATGCAGCACTCCCTTTTGTATGTATATGGGGCAAATGGAAAGGGGGTTTATACATATGCATTGTTTTTGATTTTCAGAGTGATTTTCTTTCTTGTCTGAAATCCCATGTCATACAGAGCTGTGTGAGGCTGCAGTCTTATTGCAACAGGACAATTTGTGTCTTTCTCATGCATCATGGGAAAGCTAATCATTGTGGTGATTAATACCAAGAAGTAGCACACTAACATGAAGAGATGAGTACTGAACACATCCTCAGCTGACTGCATTTGCTGAGTATCTGGCTTCAAAGTTGTAACCTCTGCAGTCATCACCTGGCCTGCTTTTTATTTCCTCTGTGTATGTTTGGGTGTACACACCATGATGGACTGCAGAAGGAACTTCATTTTTACAAGGACAGATTTACCTAGCCCAAAATTACAAACGTGGAAGTACATGTTCCAGGTTGAATATGCACAGTATTTTAAAATAAAATAAAACTAACATCTAATCTCTTACAATTCACACTCTCAAAATTAAGGTATCTATACACTTGCAGTTGTTACACTACAGTAGTTCATGTCTTGATATTCTGATCTTTTAGATATATCTTATATAAACCTGCACAAGTAGTTGAGTGTATTTAATGTTCATATTCAAATTAGCAAACTTTGATCTAAGGCAGAGTACCAGAACAATTTAGAGTGGACCTTTGGACATTAATCCAGCCTGCCTCAAAACACACATAGGTAGTTCAGGTTGCTGAGCGCCATGTCAAGTAGAGTTTTGAATATCTTCAAGGATATCTTTGGAATATCTCCAAGGATGCAGATTTTTCTGGGCACCTTTTCTATTATTTCTGAAGGCTTGGGGTTTTTTTCCTTCCTTTTCCCACCTCTCTGCTACCTGGCTGGCTTTTCCCTTGTTTTCGCCTAGGCCTGTTGCCTCTTGTGTTATTGCTGTACATTTCCATGAAGGGTCTAGCCTTCCATTAAGCCGTTGGTGACAGCAACAAGATCTCCCTTGATCTTCCTGTTTTTCAGGCTGAACATTCCCAAGTCTCTCAAGCCTCTCTTCATATGTCAGGTGCTCCAGCACCTCTAATCATCTCTGTGGCTTCCCCTGGGCTCACCACAGTGTGTCTATGACTATTGCACTGAGGAGCCCTGTGGCCTCTCAAGTGTTGGACAGGAGGGGTCCCTTATCTTCCTCACTTTTGCTACTCCAGCCCAGACACATTGCTGGCTCATCTTCATGTCTACCAGCACACCAAGGTCCTTGTCTGCAGAGCCACTTCCCAGCTAGGAAGCCCAACTTCTACTTCTGCACTGGGCCTTGTATGAAGGGAGAGACTGACTCTCATTTTACAGATTGAGTCCTGGTAATTGATACTATGTATCAATATATTGCTGTTCTAATTACAAACAATCCTATCAACATAAAAGTAGATGCAAACTTTGCCAAATAACAACAGCATCTGATAAAGAAGGTCAACTTCTCTAAACACTGATCTGTTAAGCTGAAATGTTTCAAATTGCTGTTCCCCCTTGCTCTCCCATGCTTATTTGTTTTGGATCTTTAGTGTCAGTTCTGTCCCTGACACTATTCAAGGAATGCTTGGAAGTTTTTGTCCTCTCTTGGGAAGATCTGTTTCCCCTTTGTTTGAAATGAGAAGCTGAAATAGGAAAAGACCTCTGTGGTGGTGTTGCATTACAGCCTGCTGTTTTTCTTTACGCAAAAAATCCTAAAAGGTTGTTTCTCAAGGTAGCAGTTTCCAAATACCCCAAATAAATTTACTGTGTTCCTTGATCAATTTTAAAGCCAAGTAAACCCGAATACCTGACTTTTAAGCTGCACCACACATTTTGGTTTTTATCTTTCAGATGCGGCTTTTTCATCTTAATGTTGTGGCATGAGGTGAAAATCTTGATTTTATTATTGCTGAGGGAGTAGGTGAGAAATCTTTCATTTTCTAAAGCTTTCTCTGTATGATTGAGTTGGATCTATGTTGCTTATGTTTTAAATTCAAACAATTATCTTACATGTGTGCATTCCTGAATGAAAGCTCTTCTCTCAGAATATTAATGGGCTTGCTTGATTTACGTTGCTTGTGAAAGGATTGGTGTAAGTTGAAATTTACCTTTTTACTTCAATATAAATGTGATCCTAATCAGGACACTTCTCAATTCCAGTATATACCACCAATGAACTATACAAGCCCAAGAAACTTTGCCAGTGACAGAATCTTTCCCATCTCATCCCTAACATCTTTAAAACATCTAACAGTCCCATGAAATAGATTATAAACTTGCAGTTTTAATTCACATTAGATTTAGGCCTATTATTATACTGGGTATATACACGAGACTTTTCTTAACCTGGGAATAGCTGATGATCCTATGAAGGGATGTGTTGTTCACAGTGGAAAGCATTTTTGTAAATGCTGTGAAGATACTTTAATTATTGGAAAACCAAAATTGAATCCTCTAAAGAGATCTAGAGATGTCCTGCTTGGTGTTCCTTAACTTGATTTTCTTTCTTACTGATTTAAATGAGGTCGGAATGTACAGGGCTTGTGACGAAAGATTTTCATCTTCCTGCTTGCTGAAACAGTGCAAGGTTCTTGCTGGAGCTTTCACAATTTATTTTCTGCAAAGACTGTAGGTCTAATTTCAAGTAAACAATATAGGAGACTTATGTTTTGTTACCGTGTAACTGGTCTGCACAGATTACTCATTCTGTTTCTTTTTAATGAAATTGTTTTGTAGTTAAGTATTTCTGAGGCGAACACATTGAAAATAGATCCTGATCTGTAAAAACAGTGTTACTTCATTCCTTCAGTAGGATTTTTCTATCATACAAAATAAAAAAAGGGTTGGATAGATGGTTTTACTTATAAAATGCTGCTATTGCTGTGTTATTTTGTTAATGCCTATGGTCAATGATAGCATCTGGAGACACTAAACTTGCTTTTCCTTTTTTTCCACACCATTTTTTGAAACTTTTCTTTCCCAACTGTATTGGTAAATGCCATTTGTGTTTCTGAGAGGCTTCCTACTATTCTCCCAGGAAAAGAAAGCTTAGAATGACAGAGGAACTGTGACATTTTGGGCAGTTGATGTAATGAAGGGTTAAGAGCTAGAGGAGATTTCTCTAGTGAGCAAATTACATTAACATGTCCACAGATGCTGATAGCTGAAGGCTTCCTATCGAGAGTTTGGCTTTTTTTGTCCAAGTGAAAGACTGCCATTTGGGAGGGAGGTTGGGTATTGTCTTATTATTGTTTTGGATTTGTCCTCAGGATTTGTTGTCTTCTCTCTTGCAGTTTTTCAGTTTCTAAGCTTTGTACTTTCTAGAAAAGCGTTGTAGCAGCAGAGTTTTGTGTCTGATATTCATTACTGTGTTAAATACTGTGAACAGATTTAAAATCTGATATTTTAAGTTATCTTTTATGTAATTATGTTTGTTATCTATGATATAGTTATTACTATGATGTAGTTATTAGTTATGAACTTTCAATTCTTGTAAACCAATATTTCAGTTACTTTAAACTTCATTTCTTCTGTTCCTCTGTTTTACAGGCAGGATGAAAGACCGTCTAAGTGAGCTGCATGAAATTGCCAGGTTACACAACCAACAGTTTTCTGATAGTGAGGATGATGAAAATTCACCCCACGATATTCTCCTTTATGAGACTGATTATGCCTTGGAAATTCTTCATAAGGACATACAGAACATTCGGACAGAAAATGACCACCTAAAAGCGGATGTCAACCGGCTCAGAAAGCAAAACACCCGCTTCCTTACTTCCATGCGCCGTCTTAGCAGCATCAAACGAGATACTAATTGCATTGCCAGAGACATTAAGGCCCGCGGAGAAAACATCCACAGGAAACTGCAGGTGATGAGAGATTTCTGTGAAGATGCAGTAACAAAATATGGAGCTATGTCTGTCATTGCCAGGGTAGCGAAGAACCACTATGTTGACCTCATGCACACATTTCAGAATGCTATGTTTGATTACAATGCAACAGAGATGAACCAACGGGAGAACTGCAAGATTCGAATTCAGCGGCAGCTTGAGATCATGGGCAAAGATGTTTCTGGCAACCAGATTGAGGAGATGATTGAGCAAGGCAAATGGGATGTCTTCTCCGAGAATCTCTTGTCGGATGTTAAGGGAGCTCGCTCAGCCTTGAATGAGATAGAGACACGACATAAGGAGCTGGTCAAGTTAGAAGGTCGCATTAAGGAAGTTCACGAGCTCTTTCTGCAGGTGGCCCTGCTAGTGGAGGAACAAGCAGACACTTTTGATGTTATTGAGATAAATATGCAAAATGTTGAGGACTATGTAGGAGATGCTAAAGAGCAAGTGAAAAAAGCTTTGGAATACAGAAGGAAACATCCCCTCAGAACAATCCTCTGCTGCTGCATATCATGTTGCAGAAGGTGACTATCCCACTGGAACTATCACAGACTGATTTGAATGTCTTCAAAATCAGGTGTTCTTTCCAGTGACTTTTCTGTAATGACAAACCCTAGAAATAGGGGAGCTATTTTGGATTTGGTTTTGTTCATTGTCTTTTTTCCAAACATGCTGTTCTATTTAAAAACTCCTAGAAATGTTGGTAAAATTATATTTAATCTAATTTTAATTGAAATATACCCTATTGCTGTAACCAGAGGTGCAAGATCTCTGCAGTCATACTTGTTTCAGATAGGCAAGAAAGAGGAGTGAACAGCCTAGGGAAGATGAATCGTTTCAAAAAGTAACTTTATTCTTATTTGTCGAAGTGAGGCTGCAGGCGGCAAAGCCCTACCACCTGGGGCAACACAGTACACAACAGAATCAGGAGTTTTTAGTTTTAACTAGTTTGGAGCCTGCTTGATGCAATTATTTGAACAGACTTTTGCTCTATTAATTTGACAAAATACCAAGCCTGTTAGCAGCAGCAGGACACAGAATTAGTTTCCCTTTCAACTTGATTTCCATCTGTCTTGAATCTCAACAGAAGTGACTGCACCTTAAATGATAATATGCATATTTTGTTCCATTGTGTGCAAGTGACTGCTTTTTTCCATTTTGAATACCTGCAACTCTGTCAAGGTGGCTAGAAGCCCTGCAACACTGAGGCATCTCATTCACTTTTAACTTGAGCCACTGTCTGTACTCTCAGTTTCAAACCTGCCATGCTTTCATGCTTTTTTTCTGCCAATTAACACTTCAGCCAGAAGAGATGCATGCAGTGGCCTTCTGCAGAAATACCCAGTTGTACTGCAGACAACATTTTTGGGGTTGAGAAAGCATTGCATGTCCTGGGACATATATACAAGCTGCTTTAGTGGAATGACTGCCCATCAATAGACATTTATTTTTTTATAAGCATTGACTGAATATGGGGGGGTTATATTTATTTTAAATAAGATGAAGGATTACATTTTTTTAACATGCAATTTTCCTGGTGTACAAAAATTGTGACTTTTCTCCCATTGTTAGGAAATCTCCTGGGAAAGCAAGTACACCTGAAGAAGAAAGAAAACAGTCTCATGTCATTTTAGTGCTCTTTTCAAGCTTAAAAATAACCTCTCCTTTTGCGTAAGGGGAGTCTACCCTTACATAAGGGCAAACCAGTAAGCTTGGAGTATGACAAGGGAATAGAAAATGTGCAGCCTTGCCAAGCACTGAGCATTGTCAGTGAAACATATATTCGTAAGGTCTCATGAGTGATTATAGCTCCTGCTTCTGGAGGTTTTCCAACTATATTTCTAAGAGGCTTTCTGATACACTGTGATCTATTGCTATCCTTTGAAATAATGCAGGACATTTTTTCAAAAGTTAGTTACTTTTTTAAAAATAATTATCCTATTTGTAGCTATTTTAATAAATATATTTCAACATTTCAAGTATTTTATATTTGGGAGTTTTCCTCAGATGTGTATAGATGTGCATCTTCCTGTACCAATCGCAATGAAACTTCCCCTTTCTGTTCTTTTGCACCCTAATTTCATATGTGAAAAAACACCCAAACATTTCTTACTATTTGTATTAATATGACAAAACAGCAAAATAAATTCAACTTCCAAGATTTCATATCCTAGTGGGAAATACTTCTTAGCCAGACAGGCTTTTTTACACAAATAGAAACTAAATGCATAACTCTTCTCAGAAACTGAATGTCTCTTTTGCTGTAGCACCTCCCTGTGATAACATGGAAGAGTGAGGAACACCAATCTTCTAAACTTTAAGGTATTTTGATATTCAGTGTGTCCTGATAATATCAGTGTTATGCTTGTCTGTGGACCTCTCCAACAACCCAATGTTCAAACTTGAAGTGGGAGAAAGGAAGGTGATAAGCTACTACCATTGCCAGTAGCTTTGGTGCTGCTCAAGAAGACAAAGTCATTTACTCCGTAGGTACTCCAAGTCAGTGGAATTGTGTATTTGTAGAGAAATACCCTAAAACTCTGAGGGTCAGCATGTGGGGATAAATCACTGAAGAATGAAATATGTATTTCCTTTGATCTGGATATTCCTAGCATGTGCCAATGTTTTTGACAAAAAATATGTGCATGTTTTTCTTTGTGTTCATTCCTTTTTTTGCACATATATATTTACAAATGGAATAAAAGATTTAATAAGGGAAACTGAAAGTGCAGAGTGTTGTACATTGAATCAGCAGCTGTGAACAGTTTCTTGCATTGTCAAAGTTTACTTTAAAAGTTGATGGACTAAACTCTTGAGTTGGTGAAAGATTAAACAATACCCATAAAGAAAAAAAAAGTAAATTAGATGTGCTGCATTTTGAGATAGATTTAAAAAAATTTTTTCCAATAAAAACCATAAAAAATTAGTTTCATGCATTGTAAGATGATTCTCTAATGCAAGAAAAAAATCAAATTTATTCTGGCAGTTCTGAGAGATCTTGATGGTTTCATTGGTAGATACGCAAAACTTATACGCAAATATTTAGTTCAATTTGAGGCACAGGGAAAGAGAGTGAAATGAGAAGGTAGAAGAAAGCATGAAGAAAAGGTAATTGTAGACTTTCTCTCCTGACTTAAGGCTGTTGGTGCAAGGAAGAAAGAATTATTGATATACCCACTGAAGTTCCTTTAAAATTATTTTTAAGATGCATTGTGAATTAGAGGCACTTAAAAAATGACTTCCAGTAACTGAAGAAATCATTCTCTTCCTTGCAAACATTGCTCAATACTGTGGGGTTTTCTCTATCTTTCAGTTGTGTAAGAACTCAAATTTTGCCAGCCCATGAACTTGCCTAATCACATTTAAACAGACTTTTGAAAAAAACTGATCACACTATAGTTGAAAGGACTCATGCCACACAGGATGAGTGGAAGAAGATGATAAAAGTTGTTTGACAACATTTTAGCATACTAATGAAAGAAGCTGCAGGATGGACATCTCCATGCTCCCTAAGGAAGGCTGCCTTTTCCTTCTGAAAGTCAGCACAACTCCTGTGTGTAGCATATTCTATGGGTTGGTGAGGTTTTTCTTCCCCTCTTCCCTCATGTGGCAAACCCTAAAACTGAGTTTGAGGGGTGAAGTAGTTAAAATGTGAGAGAGGATGGTTTAGCTTTTAGGACTTTGGTTTAGTTTCCCACTGAAGCCGAAGCTCTTCAACCCATACAACCACACACCTATAATCTCAGCCCTTTCTGAGGAGTGCTGCCCAAATATAAAAGAGAAAAAAAAATCCCTATTACAAAATAAAATGTTTAGTATATAAGGGTTCATGGATATGTATATGAGTCTCCATTTCATCTTACGGGATTTTTTTTTTTTTGAATCATGGGTTTAGTTTTGGAGAAATGGCAGTGGAACAATTGCTTCCTCAAAGTGAAGGACCCAGACTATGGACACACTTGTGCAGGTATCTGGTATGTGTCCTGGGAGAAACTTCTCCAACTAAAGGCGTAGCTCATCACGTATATAAAATATTAACAATTCACCTGTACGGTACGTTAGAGGCATTTTCCCTCACAAGTGTGCCTAGCATACTGGGGGGCTCTGAGCACTCACAGCCGAAGGGTTCAGGCACCACCCACACCTGCAAATTCGACGCCCAGACCCCTGACAGAAGGGTACGGACAACCAGGGTGTCCAACAACCGAGCAGGGGATGTGCTCCTGTTCTGCCCATGGGGAAGCCGATGGTATCCGCATGCCTCCTTGTCTGCTGGAGGCTGGCACAGTCCAGTGTCCTCGGCCTGCGCTGTATGGGATATGTTCCTTATACCTCAGGGGCAGGCTCACAGGTGGCAAAGTTTGGTGGGATAAAGGATGTCCATTTTCTCCGCTGAAAAACAGCACAGGGAGCGAGACTGGGACCCAAGGCCCGAGAAGGGACACTTTCCCATTCCCCATCTGACGCAGGGAAGAAGGGGGAGGTCTCAGGGCAGGCAGTAAGTGGGGATACTGCGATAGGTGCTTCTGTAGCCCAGGCATTCAGTGGCGACCGGCAAAAAAAAAATCTTTCCCCTGCAATACTTTTCTCCTAGATAAGCGTAACTGATACCTTTGGACTTTGGTGGTTTTGGTTCTCCTTGCTTCTATGAGCAAGGAAGATACACTCCAAGAAACATTTGTACGGGAGTAATAAAGTGCCGGTGCCTTACGGGCGCAAGCTCTCTGCAGCCCTCTCACGCCGCTGAGGATCCACGCCGGCACCGCGACCCTCCCTCGCCACTCTGAGGAAGTCCGAGCCTGCACTGCCCCTGCCCCGCAGTGCCCGCAGCACTCGCACCTCGCCGCCCCGGCCCAGCGCCGCCCGCCCCGCTCTCCCCTCAGGGGCGGGCCCGTGCCAGCCCCGCGCACCTCCCCCGCCTCCCCCTTCCGCTCCGGGCCCGGCGCCCGTCGGAACGAAGGCGGCAGGGGAGGGCCCGGCCCGGGCTATCGCGGCCCGGGAAGGGCTCAGGGCCGGAGCAGCGCTCCCCGCCGGGCCCTGCCCGCCCTCCTCCCGCTGCCGCCGGGAGAGGCCGCCCGCGCGCGCCGCCCTGTGCGCTCCGCGCTCGCCCGCGCTGGGAATAAAGGCGGGGGGGGGGGCACGAAGGGGAGGAGGCGCCCCTGAGGGTCGAGGGGGGCCCAGGGGGCAGGCGGGAGCGCGGCCATGGATGTAGGAGCGACTGGGAGCGCTCGTAGTATCTGCACCAGGATGGCCGAGTGGTTAAGGCGTTGGACTTAAGATCCAATGGACGCATGTCCGCGTGGGTTCGAACCCCACTCCTGGTAATTGACGCTTTTTTTTATCGGGAGCCAGACCCCTTTACGTTCCCGGACAGGGCGCGATGTCCCGGCAGAGGCGCGGCCGGAGGGAGCTGGGGGCCGCCGGGACGCGGCAGGAGGCGGCTGAGGGGCGGGGAGCGGCGCTGGAGCGGCGCCGGATCGGGCGGGCGGCGGCACCCGGCAGCCCGTGCGGGTGTCCCGGCGCTGGGCGGCCGCAGGGGGCGCTGCGAGCCGGGGGGAGCGCTGCGGGGCCACTGGGGGCTCGTGCAGCCACCGCACGTTCATCTCTAAAGCCGTTTTAAATACAATTTTTTAAAAGAGTTTGTATGATTATATGTATAAATACATATACACACGCATATATGTGTATATATATATATACATGTACACACATACATACATTTTCAATTTCAATTTCATGGCTAGGCTTCATATTATATATCTATACATATATATTAAATACACATATATACCCATATGTATGCATATGTGTGTGTATATATACATGTATACACACACATATATATGTGTGCATATATATACACATATATCAATGTGTATACACATATATTTATTTTTGTATGTGTATTTCACAAGCCGCTCGGCCTGGGCCTTGGTGGTGGAGCCTTGGGTGCCAGTGACAGGTGCCTCCAGCTTCGTCGTCTCCGGGTCATGACTTGTTGCTCTACAGCATCATTTAGGTTATTTTTTGTGTAGATTTTTTTTCCCCATTTCCAAACCCTTCAAAGGCTCCATGTCAACCCGTCAGCGTGCTTTTACAACGTGAAAATGAGGGTAAATGCCACATGCACTGGGGTGCAGGAAGTCCGCAGGTGTCGAGCCTGCTGAGGTGTCCTTGGCCGACCCCAGAGGGTGGCAGGAAGGAGAAGCCTGCTGCAGAAGTGCTGGCTGTGCCCTAAACTCTGCCATGGGCTATGCTAAAGGTTAAGCAGATTGAGTGTGCAGTATTGTCAGACTCACCTCCTGGTTTTGTTTTCTTTGGCCGGACAGATGGAGCAGTCGTTGCACATGTTGTGGTGTTTAATTTGCTGGAGCATGTCTTTGTTGTTTGGGGTTTGTGTTTTTGTTTTTTTTCTTTTTAACAGGGCAATATCATTGTGTTTAATAATACATCGAAAGTGAGGGAAGTACAAATCAAGCGCAGACTGATACATTTTTAAATATCAGTATTTGCCGGAGCATCCTGGTCAAATTCTAATACAGGTAAATGTAGTTGTTCTTAGCCACCCTGTTCCCAATAATTTGAGCTGAAAAATTATTCTAAACTTTTAGTCCAAATATATCATGTGATGATACCAACTAATTAAAGGATAAACACGAAAGATGTAACTCCTGGTGGGCCTTCTATGAAATAGAAGGTGAAATATGTCAGGATATTTTATTACATGCTTCACAAAATGATCTGGCGTTACCAATGTGGGCACGGTATAAACATAGAAATATGATAGTCAAGAGGAAATTATGGAGAGAAGTGTGGTCTGTGGTGAATTTGTAGGAAATGCAAGTACCTGTATTGTCTTTTTTGAGTGTTACCACAGTTAAATTGTAAATGCAAAACATACCACACTTTCTAGAACTGTTCATTAAAAAGCAGTACTGCTAGGTTCAGATATTTTATGAAGTAAACATTCGTTGCTATTCTTCATTAAGGTACAAATTAGTTAAAAGTGGGTACATGTTTGAAGGTACATTTTACCTGTAATCTAATGGTAAAATGCTGCCCTTGGAAACCCACATATTTGCATACAAATTGTATAATTCTGCTTATGTGCTTCTTTACGAGCATGTTTGTACGTACAATAAGCGCTCATGTATATTTTGTGGATGCAGTGCTGATCTTGATGAAAAGTTGGTCCCAGCTATGTCAGTTACAGGATGAATTAGTGGTGCCTATTCTGCACTGTGAGAAAGAAAAAAGTAAAACTAATCACAATTGTTACAAGAACAGTAATTATTGAACAGAAAAAGAAGGCAGTGTTTAGGATGAGGAAATATAGAAAACTGGATTTCTTGGTTAAAATTGTTTCTGTTACAGGCACTGCCCTTTCCTTAAGAGACTTGTTTTGCAGAGAACTTTGCTCAGTCCTTTGTTGAACCTGTGCGTTTCCTGCTTCTTATAACAGCTTGTTAGAGCACATGCTGATCTGGAATGGAGCAGAAGATTTTTTGAACCTTTCCTGATCTGAAGAAATACCCATAAAATCTACCTGCAACAAGGATGTCCCAACCCCTTCCTACACTTCTCCATAAAGGAAAGTTTAATCTGCTGGGGTTATTTGTTTCTATTTTAGGTGAAGTGGCAGGGTGATATTTTGTGTTTTAGGTCTGGAGATGACCATGATTTTAAGACATACTTTATCGAGCAAGTATTTTTCTTTGGTTTTAATAGCTTCCCTGTTAAACCCTCATGAATTATTGGTGTTTGCCCTTGCAGTTTGACATTCTTACATGCACTTGTTGTACTCTGGCCTTTAGTTCAAACAATATTGCTTTTTATTGGACTCCGTTCTGTGGATGAATTGTTTTTCTAAAAAGGATCCTTGCCTTGTTTGTTGAGGAAAATGGAACAAGTATAGTGACTAATGCTAGAAACTGGAAAAAAAAAAGGAGATTCATATGCTGGCAGTTGAATGCTACCCTAATCAACTAGGGCTGTTTTTCTTGCCTCTGCATATTTCCTGTCTGATGAGAAGCTGGTCAGTTAAAATAGATTTTTCATAAGCAATCATTTGTTTTCATGTTCCTTATTTTGTGGTCTCCATCTTGAGTACCTCAGTCTGATTTGCAGAAATGCAAAGCTTTTGCAAGCACAGGTGAAATCAGTGTATCACCTATACTTTAAGGAGTCTCTGAAAAGAATTGTATTATTTGTTTCTGAGCAGTCAGAATAACTTCAAGCAAAAGTTATTGGAGATACTTGACGTTAATCTTTCCGTACCTCAATTTCCCATTGTATAAAATAGAGGTAATAAAAGTACACCATTTGCAAAATGGGCTGCTATGAAGTAAATTCATTCTTGTTTCTGAAGAATTCAGATGGATACTTAGATAATTAGGTCATGTTAGACATCCAATGAGTAGACTGTCAGTGAATTCAGAAAATAAGATGAAATAAACAAGGTACGGAGCCACACTTTGAGCTGTGAATACCATGTAAAGTATTGATTACTGAACAATTGATTGAATAACTGATTAGCCAGGAAGCACTGCATGATGTGTGCTGAACAAGGTGGGAGTCTTAACAGGAAAACAGCAAGCCATAGTTTAACTCAAAATTCTGTCTCACTTCATAAACAGAAGGGGATCAAATCATGAAGGAGGCAACCTATTGGTGAAATATTATTTAGGTGATATTTCAAATTAGTTTAATAATTTTTAAAAACTTTCAGCATCTTGAGTTGGTTTTTTTCAGTTACACTTTAGTGTGTGATGGAAGTGTGTCATTTGTTACTTGAGTTAAACCATTCTTCCATCATTCCCAGTGACTAGTATCTCATATTGAGGAAAAATGTGTAAAAAGGGCTGCAAAGTTCCTAAGCTATTATATAATGTATGTAGGATGGTCAGTAAACCCTCTGATTTTCACAGCAGACTAATGTAAAGTCTATAAAGTAGGACTAGTCTCTTATATTAGCAGGAGTAACTGCATGTAAAGTACTTGGTAATTCTTGACTTGTTCTCATTTTGGGACTTTTGAGGTAAATAAGAGAGGTAGAGTCTATTTTCTGGATTTCATTCTCAGGATGCTTGTTCAAAAATTACCACTATTTAGTGTAGACAGTTGTGTCAGTGTTTATACATGTTTGCACAGGTTCATTTTCAACAGCTGCTGGGCCGTTCATCTGCTGACTGCATTCAATCTTACCTGCAGATTCTTAGAATCATTTCTGTTGGACTTGATATCCAAAGCAGCCAAGTGTCATTAACAATGTTAGCTAATTCTGCCTCCTTCTCCAGAGCATTACAACACACACTCCCAAGCAGATCCTTGCAACGTTTTATTGCTTAATTATTTTTTCTCAGTTTTGATAAGGAAAATGAAGAGATTTTCCACTAGGTTAGTTCAGTCCAAGCAGCAACCTCTGGGGAATTGAGCTATGGTAGTACAGGGAGCTCAACTGCCCTGACTGTGCCACTGATAGAACAGAACAAGGGCCTACATATCACTTACTGCAGAGCAAAGCCCTTCAATTTACTTATAGTGCAGATGGAGGTAGGTTTACTCTTATGACTGACAGATGAGACTTCAAGTCATGATCTTTTAAAGCACCATCATGCTCAGCATTACCCAGAGTAGGATGGTCTGACATAGTCATCAGAAGAGACCAGGTGCCCACTCAGCTACTCCAGTTAGCGTTTGTCATTTTAGCTCAAAGCCACCTTCACTGGCAGAGCGAAGGGCAGTAGCTTTGGACTGAAGTGAAGGGCTGTGGGCACGCATTCCTGTTTGCCAGTTTCTCTCATCAGGAGGAATATATGCAGGTGGTAACGCTTTACATCAGCACAGCATTATTACTGAAGGATATTACTGAAAGTGTCAAAAGACTGATCTGTGCACTAGATCACCTCCAATCTGGGAACATTTTCCCTTGTGCTGGCTTTGCTGTGGTGGCAGCAGCCTCTTTCAGAAGGACAGAACATACAAGTCATAATTTACACTACAGAAGCAAGGTTTACCAGACTATCTACTAAATGAGGGGCCCTGAATACCCTAAAATGAAGGCAGCATAAGGCAGAATATTGATGCTAAGATTTCTGGGATCTTAGGGCATTGGGCTTAAAGTATGCTAGCAGGCATTTTCTGGGATATTTTTAATAGAGTTAAACTTACCTGAATGAATTCTTTCTTCCTGACAGGGAAGAACTTGTGTCTGAAGACTATAGAAAATGTGCACACTCTTCTGAGAATGGTTTTCTTAAAAGTGCAGTAACAAAAATGCCTTCTTTCCCCTAATGATTTTGAGAGAAGAGTGTATTTTCCACATTCTTTAATTTTCCTTGGTTGCTCCTTCTCTTTCAACATCTGCTCAACTGTGACCTTCTTTCTGGTTTGGAAGTGCTATAAGATCTTTCCTTCAGACCTCATCTGCCTCTTTTTTAAGTGTTTGTTGAAGTGGTTCATGCAATTCTTGGCAAGAGATCACTCGCTGACCATGTGACTTGATAGATTTGTGACACCCATCTCTTGCTACTTCATTATGTGTTCCAAACCTTTTCATATGAGAGTGGAATCCTTGTTAGGAAGTATGGAGTGCATTTATGAGTGCTCTTTTGCAGCTAATCCACGTTTAATGATTGATGAACATATGTATTTTAGTTTCACTTGTCCTGTCTTATATCTCTGTAGTTATTTTCTCTCACACTCCCACCTTTTGCTTTTTATGTGCATACCAAGAAACAGATCCAGCTGGTCTAACAGTTAGCTGCTGCTGAAAGAGGCAGAGATAATGCCTTTCCCCAGCCCTGACTGTACTGCACATTCCTACTGCTTACCTCTTATGTCCCTCAGTCTTTGATTGTCAAATAATGCGTCACAAACCAATTATTTTCATGTTACTTGGATCTAAAGTTCATCTCTTAGATTATCTCATTATAAGAAATGAGGAATTGGAGAGAAGTTTTTACATGTTTTGGGCTCCTTGACATAGGCAATATAGAGCCGCTAACTGGTTTTATTCACCACAGAATGGAAGAGGCTGAAAGGCCCCTCTGAAGATCATCTAGTCGACCTCCCAACTCAGAGGAGGGTCAACTTGGGCAGTCGGGAGTTTTGAATATCTCCAAGAATGAAGATGCTGGGCAACCCATGCCAGTGTTTGACCACCCTCACAGTGAAAAAATGGGGGAGTTTAGTGTCTTAAAAATAAGTGTTTTCTGCAGGTTAGACTACTGTAAGTTGATCCAAGTTTTCCTTTAAAATGGTCTGGGAGCTGTAGCTCCCAGACATCCATCCAATGGCATCTATCTATTGAGTTAAGGGGAGATATTGCAACTGATAGCACTCACCTTCATCCAGTACTGTGGCTAATTACTCCTCATCCTAGATCCAGAGGTTGTCTCTGAATGAGGAATTGGAAAGCACCAACATAGTTCAGAAATCCCATTTCTGTAAAGCTTTCCAAATCCTTTTGTTACTATATCCAGAACAGAAATAATTGATGGATTTAATTATTATGACTTCTATCTTTTATCATAATATTTTGGATATATTTATTTTTTTGTTTTGCAGTATTATTTTCTGTGAGAATAGCTGATTTTTTTTTTTTGCTAAATGTAGTTTTAATGTTTATGTAGCTAGCCTAATACCCATGGTTTCCACAATCTGTGTTTTGATAGCACCATGACAGTGCAGGCTGTATCTATGCCAGTTAACAAATCCTATAGTGTTCTGTGACTGAAAACAGACTGAGACATGCCTAACCTGTTGTGCTGCATTCATTCGGGTGACCTGCCCCAAAAGTGATTTGACACATCAGTAAAGAAGAAATACTGAAAGCAACTGGATCCAGTGTTAGTGATGTCTCTGCCCACCCAGTGCCTCTGAACAAAATGTTTTTCTACAAAAAAGAATTATTGAGTAGAATAATAATTGCATGGTATGAATGCATAAATTAGATTACTTTAAGAGAAGGAAGCAGTTAATGCCCCCTAATAGACAGTACAGAGAGACATCATGGATGAGAGAAAGTTTCTGCTCTGTTTGAAGTTGTTGTTAGGGAGAGAGGTCAGCCATCAACACAAGAAAAAGGACCTCTATGACAAAGAGGGTAGGGTGACTGTGTCCAGCTGAAATATTGACAAACTTGAGCAAGTTATGAAATGTATATGAGATAAGAATGGGATGGGATTGGGAAATGTAATTAAAATGCTCTAAAACCAGAAGTTGTTGTTAGAGATTCTTTTTCTATGCCTATTTCTTTTTCTATGCCTGTTTCTCTTGCTTTTCTTGGTAAGTTGCCTCCAAGAGGGGCTTAAGTAGATTTTCAGAGTGCTCCTGTTGAGCTTCAGGTTGAGCTCTGCAGAGGATGTGTCAGGAGACCTTCAAGTGCATGCTGGTACCCACAGCCCCCAAATGGAGCCTCTGTGGGTCCTTTATAGGCAGAATTAAAGGCTATGCCTTGTGTTCATCTGGAAGTCCTTAGCAAACTTGTCTCCATTCTCCAGGAATGGACTTAGACTGTAGTGTTAATTCTTTCAGAACATTTTATATTTTTAACAAAAGTTATTTTATCAAGGTAGTCTTAACTGTCAAACTGGGAGATGTTTACTTTGCATTGTACATTGTTTCCTTTTATATAGTGTTAGTTATTTACAGTCTTGGCATGACTGCTTCCCAGGTAGTAAATATATTCTGGCATAATTAAAGCAATTGCACTTCCTTTGCAGGCAAAACCTCTGAGATGGTATCTCTGGAGGGAGATGTTGGAACTGACCGAGAACCTGCCAGCTGCTGTTTATCTGTTAACCAGTACCTCAGGTACCATCCTTCTGAGTCACCATCTCAGACCACATCTGTATTTACGGAGACCTGCTCTGGTCCATAGGTCATTACTTGGGCGATTGTAAAAAATTTAGCTAAAAAACTACTGTATTTTTTAATCTTATTTTTTAGTGCATTATATATGTTCAGCAAAAGAAAGAAAAAAGGAGTCAGAGAAAGCAATTTGAAGGCTTGCGTTTCATCTGTGTGAAAATCCATGCAAGGCAATGTAACATAGTTAATTCTGAAGAAGGTAGCTGACTTCCCTCAGCAGGGTATCTGTATGGGATACACTTCTGAGGATATACCCAATTAGTTCTGCTGCTGCAACCAATGTTTATGGATATAAATTAATGGGTCTTGGTCCTGTTGCTGCCACTGTGTAAGCAGATTGTTTATCACTTTTTGTTTGGACAGGCTCAGAAGACTGCTTGGATAATTGAAGTTGTAGCGTCTGCACAATAGTTATATACTTTAAATTACTGTGCCTTGGAGTCACCTCCCTTTATTGATCTTCAAACTGGTGCAAAATGAAATTGAAAATACAAGACATTCAGGCAAAAATTCCATTAATGGCAGTAAAAAGTATAGGGTACTGCAGGGCTTCTTGTGCAAGGGCAGGACTACAATATTTTTCCAATCTCACAGGAAAGTGGTAAGAGTCATCGTAATATTATGTGATGGAAAAGGACATAAATCTATATGGATAAAATTAAATTATGCATAGGCAATTAGCTTCTGCAGAAGAAGAGACATAGGTTGTAAACTCTTCTCCCATGCCACCAAATACTTAAATCGCAGAGTATTCTTTGGGGGAATATTAGAGCTGCAAAAACTAGCCTGGCCATAACTTTATGTAATTGATAAATTAAATATGACTATTAACTCTTGACTGTTTGGAAAATAAAGGCACAGTTTGCATTAAGGTTGACATCACAAGGTTGAACTGGATGATTTCTTTTGGAAAAACACTTGCATCCTTTTTTTAATACATTTTACAAAAAAATGTGTAATGTTTCAGGTGACTGCTGCATTCTGTATTTGAGCCTTTATTTGATAAAAGGCTCAGAGATAACAAATTCTTGTACAAATATTTGGGGAATACCTTGTATATTTCCAGGACAAATATTATTAATTGGATTTGAAAGAAATCCACCCAAAGATGAATTTTACCAGTAACAAAAAAACTTTCTAAAAGGAATGCTTCTCATCAGGTGTAATCTTCCTGCCTAAACAGTTGCTATTTAGTGAGAAGACTGACCTTAAATCTAAAAATAGCAGGAACTTGTATTCCTCAATTACACAGATGGACTGTAGATTGAGTTTGACAACTTTAGTTATGATAAACTACTTTAGGAGTGAAATAATATTCTTTGTTGGCTTCTTCTTCTGTGTTCTTCAAAGTGACAGTGTCCATTTTATAAGTGGCTATTGCAAATCAAAATGAGCCTGGAGGACCCTGGTCTGCACCCAGCCTCACAGTTAGGGCTGGCTGTGACAGCACTGCATTGCTGTGGAGGAAGGATATTTTTGGGTGACGGCTGTGGAGGGGCAGTGAAACAACACTGCTGCCAGAGCCTGTGGAAGAGCAACCAGGCCCCCACCCTGTTGCCATAGGGCCTGAAATGGCCCCACTGGACTACAGGGGCTGGGGTGTACTTCTGCAAGCCACTCATCCTAGACTGGGTCCTTCTAAGGGGACTTTTCACCCTGTTCTTGTACCATACTGTGTAGACCTAGGAATTGCAGAGGGAGTTTAGTTCCTTGGGCACAACGTGGGGTAAATGCCCTCTCAGGGGTAAATGGGGATTGATGCTACTCAAGGGTGAGAAGGGTCAGGCTCTGAGTGGGCAAACAAATCTGTGTACTGCACCACTTCTGAGAGGGGATCCTTCTCTTCCCTATTACTTTCTTTGAATTTCAGAGATTTGATGTATCCTTTCTGATACCTTGTACTAAACACCAGTTTTAGTCTATAGGTATGGAGACAACTTTTGAAAGGAAATGAAGTGGGTTACCATCAGCAATGCAACCTTCTCCACAGGTGCAACCAATTGCTATATAAGAAGTGGGGCAGAGCTAAATGAAGAGCAGAACTGAGCAGAGGTGGGCAGGCTGGGTGAAGGGACTGTGTGCTGTAGGAGTTACACCTCTGTATGGATCAATCACTGAATCATTCCCCTCTTACTCTGTTAGGTCACAGAAGTGTATTTCTATCAGGAACTTGCATCAGGAAACAAATGCCATGGTTTAGCTACCATGTCTGGGTAGAGCTTTCCAGGCAGGCTAGTGGGATAGTTACAATTAAAATCCTAGTGGGCTTTGTATTAGTTCTTCAATTTTTTCTATGATCCTGCTCTCACCAAATTCGCCCATTTAAATGGTACTTTCATTGGCATGGCTTTCATTCCTTTTTGTCATGTTGATCTGCTTGTTTTTTGCCCTGGCTGGTAGAAGTCCTCAGGTGTAGGAAGCAGATGGACAGGAATTTAAAGGGGCTTCTGACAGTCCATCAGTTTCTTGGTCAGTCTGGACTGCCCCAAAAAACAGGAGTGTGAGAGGGGTGCAATAGACAGGCAGGCAGAGTCTGGTCATGAGCAGAAAGCACTGACAAGCTTCCTGCCTTGCTGAACTGTTGATGTTTTTTTAGTTACTTCACGAGAGAAAGTAGCAGAGTGTGGGAAGGGAATACTGACATCACCTATGATATAGGGTTGCATGGTCACATGTCAGGGGATCTGAAGGTTGCCTGTGTGTAAAGACTATTGACACAAAGTCTGAGAATCGTGCAGAGCTTCAGGCATGTCGTGCCTTATGCAGAGCCAGAGAGCAGCCTGAGGGCTACAACAAGTGAGTCAGACTCAACTAAAAGTGAAACTATTTATGGGAGGTTGTCTGTTTTCTCTTGTGACTTGTGGATGTTGTTTCTTGTTCACCCAGGCTCTGAGCCCTATCAGCTTGCATTTAAATATAGCTTTCCCAGGTTTTCAAATCTGCTGTTTTCCCAGAGGAATGTCTGTTCCTGGCATGTAGCCCTCCCTTTATCACACAGAAAATCATCTCACTCACTGAATCTTGGTAGCTTCTAGTAGATGACCAGCAGCTTAAAGATTGCTGACTACCAGACCCCTCCTCTCTGCCTTCAGATTGACGCATTGTGGTTCCTTTGATCCTACCCTCTACAATGCCCCATGCCTGCAGTTTCTTCAGCACAGCCCTGGCCATGATCCTGAAATACCTTGCCAAGTAGAGAGCGGTGAAGGAGGTTTGCCTTTCCTGCAGTCTGAGGCAGGTGGCATGGGGAATCACAGAAGCAAGTGCTTGCAGGAGGGGTGGTGGTGTGACATGTGACTCCTACGTGTATCCAGTTCTCCTATGTCTAATTGTCACAGACAATGCCAAGCCTATGTGCCAAAGCTTACAAGATCAAGTGATATTTTTGCATACACTCTCCAACTTAGCCAAATAGTGTACTTGCAGGGAAATTTTCTCAAGAAAATCTAAAGGATTAGACTAAGTAATATCCATAAGTGACATTTGAAATACAGAGGCACAGCACTGTGTTTAACCTCATAATTACTAACTGATAGAGTTACTCTAAAACACAACTTCCTTGCTTTTTTTCTTTTTTTTTTTTTAATAGGAATTCAATTTGCCATCTTTGGAAAAAACTTTATTCTGTATGATTCTGTTCTCAAATCAAGTCTCACTATTGCTTAATTTTTTGAATCATTCAGAACTGCTGATTTATGTCATACATTGATTAATGCAAGAGTGCCATGGCTAATGAGTAATGGCTAGTTTAGCTGTTAAGTTTTTAAGTTTTGTTGCTGTCACTTAGGGTCAGAGAGAATAAAGGTCTGGTATTTTAAGGGATTTGGCATTTCTAGATAAAAACATAAAATGTTCAATCTCTAAAGATAAGTGGGGAGGAATACTGGAAAACTGATATCTCAGTGAAGTTAGAATGTAACTTAATTTGCATGGTGGTTGTTTGTATTCACCAACATACCTTAATTTTTGTTTTCTACTTGTTATAAAACCTTTTGTCCTTATTTTTGTACTGATTATATGAACATTTGATGCCTGCTGCTGTGAAGATTTTGTCACTGAAACAATTGTTTCCTGAGCACTTCAGTTCTTCAAGTAGTCCCATCAATGATTATAGCTTTGGAGGCTTTAAAACTGAAGTTATTTTAACATATGGAAATGGTACTTGATAGTTTCCTCTGGGAATCCCACCCACTGTATTAGCTAAAACAACTGTATGAAGAATGGTGTTCTCATGGCTCAAACACTTGTAATGCTGTCCCACCCAAACTAACCTCAGTGTGAGTCTGACTTCTAATCCATGAATGAGAGAAGTAATGGAACTATTTGTTACTGTCCCTCTGATTTGAAGGTATTTCTTTCAACCAAGTTAGTATTTAACTACCTTTATTTTACTCTTAATAAAAATACAATCATATAATTATAAAAAAGGTGTTTTCGTTTGTTGTACCAAAGAAAGGCATTGCTGATTTGCTCTGAGCAGGTGGTATAGAATTCTGGTAGTGAAACCAAATAAAATACACAGTGTGAAAGGATACATTTTCCTAGGTGAAGGAGAAGATTGGCTTACATTAGGTGAAACATTAATGGCAATTTCACTGAAATGAAATCTTAATGCTACAGTTTGTTCTAGCTGCACTATATTTTTAAACTAGAAAACATCCTAGCAATTCATCCTAGCATGATAGCAGGACTGTTTTTAAAAAGTATCAATTTCATCATGCAAGTGTGTATCACAAAATTCCAGAAGTATCTCAAGTTATCCCATCATAATAATGCAGGATTTTTTTATGTTATGATAATCTTTGGATAATTTCTTACATCACGCTTTTTCACGTCATTTCCATACTGCTGCTGCTAGCATTTTGTACCAGATGCTGTTCTGTCATGAAAGCAACTGCTTCCTGATTCTTTTGTGCCTGAAAACTTGTCTACTATGTATCAGTTGACCCAGTAAAGTCTAGTTCAAATCCTGCTCCGTCTCTATCATTAGACCATCCCACCAACATTAAAATTACAAATACCTTTATATGCTCCATGCCCTAAATACTCCATTATTGCTTTTGCTTGAATACAGTGCTGTCCTTATGTATGCCAGATGTGCTTAATAAAGGTGGGTGACATGGATGCAGTGCTATTTCACTTATTTGATACCTCTACCTCTTGGAGAGCCTGATTGCACTTATTTTTCTATGGAAAATCTGTAAAAGTGGGGTCAGGTAATGCTACAGTTGGTAGCTGGCCTCATTGCCTACATGTACATAATCAGAGAGAGAGAATGCCCATTCCAGTTCAAAGACATAATAATAGATATCTGCCTACTCTGTAAATTAGAGGGAAACCAGTGCATGGGAGATAAATATGAGCTTATCAGCTGATAATATTGCTGTTTCTCACCCCTTGTATACAGCAGCAACTAGATGGATGGAGGCAATGGCCCTGTTTGCAAGGGAACTTCGCTCAGTCCTGGAAATCCAGGTGTTTGACAGCTCCAGGTTGGTATCTGAAGCTTCGGGTGGGACTTTGCTGCCCAAATGTAGAAATGAGATGCCTCATTTTATGCTGGAGTAGATATACTGGTGGCCAAAAGGGGCAATGTGTTTACTTTCTTTGCCTTGGCATCACTCTCACACTGCTCCCCTTCGTGCTGAAGCAGTCTGCTTTGGAGTCAGCTGAACAGCTGTGCTGAAGAAGCAGACCCAGTAGGAACATGCAAGTGAGAAGGGAAAGTCTACCCTTTAGCCCAGCCCTATCACAGAACTGCCTAGTTAGGTGCCTACCTGCCCTTGCAAGTTGTCTTCTCTTTGGCTTTACAAATCCAAAGTAATTGAGCTGTTCAAGAACAAAGTGGATCATAAAGGTGTGAAAGGCAGATATAATCTGAAGATAAATCATGCACGGTCAAAGGAGCTGGGGTTGTGAAGTTAATTTCCAGGGAAGATTAAATGAATCAGAAGGCAGACCCTTTTGAAAATGCATTGCAATATACGTTCTTTGACAAAATTCTTCCCCTAGAGCCCCCAGCAATCTGCAGACCTCCCCAGACTAAACCTAAGAGCCTTCCTGTAAATAAAGAAGGGACATGCTCTGGAGGCAAACTGGATCTCTGTGAAAAGCCTCTTTGTTCCAGTCTGTGAGGTCTGGAAACTTCGTGGGCAGCAGAACTATGGATGCTGACAGGAACAACTTCTCCAGCTGCTTTGGCTCTCTGATGGGATAGTGAGTGGCTGGCTCTGCTGGTGGATCTGAGATCCTGTCCCCGCAGCTGAGGGAGACTAGCAAAGTTACTGGGGTATCTGGCAAATGTAAAACCTTACATGGGCTTTCTCTCCCTAACTGCTTTCTGCCTCTCCTGGTGCATGAAGGTGGATGGTTTCCAGCTGAAACAGTTGATGGAAAATTCCTGTTAAGGAAGAAAAAGTAGAGGCTTAACTCTGGTAAAGAGTGTAATGATGGGCTGGGGCCAAAGCTGGGAAGGCCAGGGCATAGGCTGGTGCCATCCCACTGCGCATGTTGTCTGTGAGGGAGTCAGAGATGCTTCTACTGCTGTCAGGCTGAGGGACGGGGAATCAGGTATCCACACTGCTTTCTCTGCTTGTTGCCTTCTCACTGCACCAAGTGAAGCTCAGGAAAAAATCAGAACTCAGCACTGAAAAGCTGGGTATGGTTAGGGTTTGGAGAGGAGGCCCTGTAAGGAGAATGCAGAGAGCATCTGAATCACTTCACCACCCATGGAAATACTCTACAAATAAATTTGTGTTGTTTAGTTATAAATTTCATGCTGGAATGGTTAATCTTGAATGTATATAGAGAAGAGCACCCAGAAATTAGTCATACATTTATGATTAGTGACAGATTTGGCTGAATTTGAAAGTGTATCCTAAAGGTGAAAAGCAATCCTTGGATTAACAGAATTTCTGATCAGCCCTAGGATATGTAGACTTCCTCAGGCATTGTTGCAAAGGTTTTGTTTTCCTTCATTTTTTGTATTCAAATTTGGTAATATTTCTTTTCTGTTGCTAGTCTTACTGTGCCTCTGTTTATTGGTTACTATTCCTAAAAACAAATCCAGGCTTTGGCTTTTGTGGGAAAAGGATGTGGAGTGGGGAAAGAGAGGAAGGCCCTTCGGAAGATTTGTGGAATTTGATAATGTTACAAATGAGGCCAACCGCTATTTTAAAAATTGCTGTTCAAGTGGTTTACTTCTGGCAGAAATGGAGGAGGCTGAAAAAACCCTTACCCGCTTTTGTTCTAAGGCTCAGGATGTTCTTCCAGTTGTGTTTTTCCCTCTGCCACATACTTTATCTTCTGTGGGTGTCAGTGGAGGGTTTTGTAACACACTGCTTGAATTCACTCTCTTGCCCTGAGGTCTTGATGCAGCTTTGCACTTTGCATCTTTATAAATAAATCATAAATTTTCACAAATGAATCACCTATTGTTCGAGGTGGCAGAATATTTTAGTGCCATCTAAGTTAAGAATTGTGATCTTTAAATGTTTGTTTTGTATTTTTGACCTGCTGCAGTTACAATTTATGTCCAAGGAGGTATAAAGAAGAAATGGGACAAAAAGCCTCGCTGAGCTGCAGCTGTAACAGAGACACATGCATCCTTGGTATTGTTATTATTCTTGACTCGTGGTGTAACTGTAGGATGTAGGAGTCACATTCTTTGGCAGCTCAGATCTGGGCATTGCTGAAACACAGGACTGAAACTGCCCCAAGATTTTACCTGACAAGAAAGAACAAATGGAAGTATGTAGTGGAGCACAGGGAAACAGCAAAATGTCAGGATGTGAAGAGGTGTTTGTGTGCCCAGAGCTTGCCTGGTTTTCTGGCTGTACCAGCTGGTCATCTCAAAGCTGTCCCTGCTCCCTGCAGACCTTGCCACAAGCAGTCCTGGAGGCAGTGTCACTTGTAGCACATCTACCTCAATACTGGTCAGCATGGTGGGCTGCAGGCATCTCGTACATACATCTCAGAGCCTGCTTATTATGATATTTTAAGAGTTCTCTCCGTTGTATTAAGAACATGTAATTGAGGGTTTGCTGTTCCTTTTTGGCAAAGTACCTTTTTGGCTCTTCTTTGAGCCCTTTGGGCTCAGCATTGCACTGGGAGACATCCAAGGTTTTGCTTTACTCTCTTTTTGGGAGTGGGACCTCCAGGAGCAGTCATGCATCTCATTCCACAATCAAAATAGCAAAGCTCTTTCTGGAGAAAAGTAAACTGTCATGGTTCCTGAGAAAATAAATGCTACTGAATAGTGCTGTGTGGGCATATGACAGGGAGGACACTTCAAAATACAAAAAGAAAGAGTCAAAGATTGTTTAAGAAGTAGTCAGGGAATGTGATAGATGAAACAGGAGTAAAAGCATTTCTACTGGCCAGTACCACTCCCTTGGCTGAGGGCAGGTTGAGAGGAAGGACTGGGTGCATCGGGAGGGCAGAAACACATCAAGGTGGAGGACACAGGGGTGCCTGGGACTGCAGGGTCCCTGGCTCAAATGGGATGTCTGTGTGCTCATTGAATCCCAGCCAGAGACCCCAAGGAACACGTCTCAGGGAGTTTGCTGCACACAAATGTTTTAAACAAACAGCAATGAAGGGAGATGATGCGGGGTGAGCCTGCAGGGGTCTTTCCTGGCAACTGTGCTCTTGTATTTAGTAACTTGAGCAAAACTTTGCTGGTGAGCATTTGCATCACTAGCTGATATATACTTGCCGAAACCAGTTTTCTACTGGACTCTAATTCCTCATATCCCTTGTCAGGACTGTTTCTGTTTTGATACTGACAAAATGTTGCTAGCTGGTGATAGCTACAAAAGGCAAAGGACAGATGATTTTATATTTCATAACGACTGTTTCACAGGATTTGCAAAAATTAAGTTTCATTCCCAGCTAGTTTTTCCAATCATACAATTTTGTATGTCGTCTTTTTTTCCATGTTTGTGGCATCATATTTCAGACTAGATTTAAACTCTGAATTTGCCAGAACTTGGATACCTTTGTATTTTAAATATACATTCGTCCTTTTAACAGTAGTTACATTTGTCAGATCATATTCATGGAGTTTTAAAACATACCTTCTGTCCTGGGCCAGACATAAGCTGTATCGTTGAGGGTCTTTATTCCTCTATGTTTACATTCTGTTGAGCTCAATGGCACCTGATCCTGCCAAAGTGAGATCTTTGCTACTTCTGTGCTAGAAATAATACTGTCATTCTGTAACTGCTAAATGTTTTTCAGATCAGTCCTTAAGTGCTTGAAGCATAAGAGCTTGGATATTATGTTACAATTATGTTCTAATGGCATAGTATAGAGGACACTCTTAAGAAGACTCTTGCTCTCACATGGTTGAAAAATTCCCTGGAAATGCTAGTAAGGCTTTATTTTCTGAAATGCAAAGTCCACATATGAATTCTCTCCCATCAAGGACGAACTCCAGCATTGCTCCCATTTCAAACGTTTGGCCTCTGCAAGTAACCTCTGATTAGATACATAGTGATATATTAAGAGTTTTTGTTGGTCCGTTATTTTCTTTTGATGGTAACTCCAAAAAAGGGTCTTTTTCAGAATAGGAAAATTGCTTCAACCCTCTTTTCATTCACTTTTGCGGTCTCTTTCTTCATTTCAGTGATTAAGGGCTTGGCAGGGCTGGACTTCTTTTTTGGTTTGGAAGATAGCTTTGGTTTGGAACATCCAAAAATAAATTACGCCCAAAAGTTTCCTCTTTGTCTGCTGTGATTTCAAAGCAATTTTCATGGCTCAGTTCAGGGTGGCCTAGTAGAAGAAAATGGAAGAATAATTACTGCCTGCAGAGCTTCTAGCACAGCAGTTGTTTAACTAGCTGCAAAATAATTTAAGGTACAGGCAAATTTCTTGTTCCCTGAAGAACTGGGTACTTTGAGCCAAACATTTTTCCTTGCACTAGGCACATAGTTCCTGCGCCAGTCAGGCAGCAGGCACGGCCCCAGCATGCAAGGCGTACTAGCAAGGGCACCAATGGCATTTCTGCCTGTCTGAGATGTGAAACTCATGTCTGCCAACACTGATCAGTGTGCTGGGTGTTGTAGCTCCCCATTGCTTCTGGAAATCTTTTCTTTTCCAACACTCCCAATGACTTAAAAAAAAATCAGAGTACTCTTCCCACTGTGAAACGCACAGCGCTCATTAGATTCAGACCTCAACCTTGGCCCTGGCTGCGCAAAGCAGACTGAAGGTGGCCCTAATGGAGCAGCCAAGATTTCCTGCTCATGCAGGGAATATTTCACAATAGACAGCACAGGGCAAGTCAGATGATGGCACGTAGAGTGGGGCGGCCAAGCAAAGCGGTGGATCTCTGTCCCATGCCTCACTGGGGGCAGCTCCACTGGTGTCCACTCCAGGGGGAACTTGGAGAAGGACGAGAGGCTTCAATCAATATGATTTAAATGATTAGCTGAAATAGCTTTGGCTATATTGTGGTAAGTGACCTCATTCAGGCTGGGTTTTCATAAAGGGCATGTGAAAATGTGAGAGTAAGTTTACCTAGGCAGCATGGAGATCTACAAGTGGGCTTTGTCAGATGCCACAGCTTGAAGAACATCTTCTGTTTTACAGGCATAGCCAAAAAAAACCAGACACCACAAAACAAACTTGTAACTGAAGTCTTTGGTGGATATAAAACTTTATATAAATTACTGCATAATTTATTCTGTTGACTAAAATGGACTATTCATTTGCTCAGAATTAAACATTTATATACACACCCATAAATTTTTAGATCTCGTGTTATCACAGAGACTTTATTTATTTTAGTTAAAAGCCAAAATCCTTGTCATTTCAAGTAAAGAAAAAGCCACTTAGTAGTAGTAATTAAAAGTTATTTGAGCATTCAGCATATTAACAAAACTACATGTTTTGGAAATAGGGGGCTAATGGCAAGCCCATATAGAGTTCAGAGTGGGGTTAGGGTTAGAGGTTCCGAGGGCACGCTTACAGTGGCAGGTATGGCAAGACCTGTTCAAGCCTTCTCCTGGCCATAGGCTGTCCATCTCTGGTTGGAAAGCCAAATGTTTGAGGGTTTGCTTGGGCAGTGAGAGTGCTGCTGCACAGCTTCTAGACTGCAGCAGTCTTGCAGCTGGAGGGATCAATGCTGAAGCATTTCAAGCCAGGCCTCTGTCTCAGTCCCAGTAACCATCTGTGTCATTGTGTGATTCAGGGAGGCTGTCAAGTTTAGGCTATGGGGGAGTGTACTTGGATAGAAGGTGTTTTGTGGGTGGGAAAATGGGACATACCATCCATAGCACAGGTTTTTGCTGGTGCTTTTGGCGTCCCAGGGAGTGCCCTTATCCCAGTAAAGATACAAATGAATTGTGTTTTCCAGCAGAGAGACATGTTATTAACACTTGTGCAATCTTGTATGTAAAACCTTAAATTCTACTTCCGATTAGGGAACATGTTAAGGGGTTGTTGTGGTTTAACCCCACCCGGCAACCAAGCCCCACACAGCTGCTTGCTTACTTCCCCCACCAGTGGGATCAGGGAGAGAATTGGAAGGGTAAAAGCTGGAGAACTCGTGGGTTGAGATAAAGACAGTTTAATAGGGAAAGCAAAAGCCACACACACAAGCAAAGCAAAACAAAGAATTAATTCACTGCTTCCCATGGACAGGCAGGTGCTCAGCCTTCCCCAGAAGAGAGCAGGGCCCTATCACATGTAATGGTGACTTGGGAAGACAAACGCCATCACTACAAACGTTTCCCTGCTTCTTCCCCAGCTTTATATACTGAGCATGATGTCATATGGTCTGGAATATCCCTTTGGTCAGTTTGGGTCACCTGTCCTGGCTGTGTCCCCTCCCAACCTACCAGGCACCCCCATCCCTTCTTGCCGGTGTGGCAGTACAAAAAGCAGAAAAGGCCTTTGCTCTGTGTAAGCCCTGCTCAGCAATAACAAAGTCATCTCTATATTATCAACCCTGTGTTCAGAACAAATCCAAAATATACCCCCATACTAGTCACTGCAAAGAAAATTAACTCTATCCCAGCTGAAACTGGCACATTCCACCCCTTATTCCATACCATTTACATCATGCCCAGGTCCCACACTATTCAATACAACTTTATTATCCACCACCCCCCTTCCCCTTCTTTTCTATAATACACAGGTATCGTTCCCTTAGTCTATGGACCACCCCTGAAAAATGTCCATAAAATGTCCACAAAATGTCTTTTGAATTCATTTAGTACATGACTTTGGTCTTCATCTGTTCTGGTAGTCATTTGGGACAGGAGAGGTGCTGTGTTGCATAGAGTTTCTGGGCACCAAAGCCAGCTCAGGTCAGGTCCCAAACTGAATGATGATAAATGTAAAAAATAATGACGATAATTTGTGAAAAACTGTTTTGTTTTGTTTCTCCAAATTTAGTTTTTAGTCATTCTGTACTGGGAGCACTCATGGAGTACTAAGGAGCTACTATTTAATTTTGGTAAGAATAAATTGTGTCTTCCCTCACTGCCTACCCTTGAAATAAAAAGACATAGAAAGAAACATCCTTTCCACTGATTATTTTTGCAGACTGATGAGGTGTTACATTTTTAACGTGTTTCCAAATTGTCTTTGTCCAACTATCATATTATTTCTCTCAATCTATAATATGCCTATGATGAAAGATGCAATTTTTTCCCTACTGCAAAGAGCGAACCAAGTTACTACAGTTAAGCAAGTTACCCAAGTTTCTGTGTTGTGTTAACACAGGAATTCTTTTTCTTTTCCTAACCCCTAACTGATAAACTTGAGGAAAAATTGTACTTATTCTATAGTGGTACAAGCATTAGGTATTTATGTGTCCAGCCACTAAACAAACCTATACCAATATATAGCACAGGCTATTCAAATGAGAATGGAACAGCACTGAAAAAATAGTCATGAGTGAAAGAAATAAATAGAAAAACTAAATAAATAAACAGAAATCAACTTGTGTTAGGAGTGACTGACTAAGAACTCACACCTGCCCTTGCAGAGGATTGCCTCATGGTGTTGGTCAAAGGTTCCTGTCTTGCACAGGCATTTCTGTTGTTGATTTTTTTTTTCAATTCTCTGCTGCAATTAATAGGATTATGTTGGGAGGGTAAATTGATTAGTATAATTGTTCATTAATACACTCTAATATACTTTTAGAGGTTATATTCTTCAGAATGATGGTACATTATGGTAGCTCCAATTAATGTCACTGCAGCTGAAGGGATGTCAGCGTTTCTATTAATACAGTGCAATTTTCTGGGGTTTTATAATTAAGCTATAAAAAATTGCTGAAACTTAAGATACAAGTTTCCAGTCTATTTTATGCACACAATATTCCCTTGCATCTGACATAATCGATAGATATATTGAATCTAATAAGATAAAAATAAAGTGGAGACAATCTACTGAGGATACAGATCCCAACTTGTAGAAATGAAAGTATACTAAGGGGAATACACTGCCTTCTCTTTAGGTTAAACCAGGTGGACCTGTGGCAGTGCAGGTGATGGACATTTTGCTCAGAGGGCATCTTGCACCTGGGGCTGGTGTCTTTATCATGATTCCTGCTGCCCTCTGCCCCAGTCTGTCCCTCTCATTCTCTGCACCTAGTAGCCCCTAATGTATAGTTAACTTGGTGTAGCAGAACAGTGTTGAATTTCTTAGGATATGTTGATGTTCTTGGAGAAGCTCAGAAGGAGCTTGCACACAAAGGCAACTGACCTCAGAATAAAAATAACCAATTTAACATTAAAATAAGATCCCATCCTAAGGAGTCAAAGGTAGAAAATGCTGTCCTACCTTTAAAAATTGTGCTGATTTTGAATATTTTAGTATCAGATACTTTGTTGAACAACAAAGATAACTCTAAAGCACTTAGATTACAGGGAAAGGATGAGAAACCAGCTATGTTAGCCTGACGTACTGAAGTCTTTCAAAGGTAATGCCGAAGGAGTTAGAAAAACTTGGTCATTTTTCATACAAAAGGAACATATAGAGAGAGTGCGTTTATTTAATATGTCTTTTTATGTATTTTTCTCCTCAGATTAACAATAATGAAAATAGTAAGGGACTTGTACTCACTGGTTAGTACAGTATGTCAGCACCAAAGCACCAAGGAGCTGTTACTTGAATTCAGATGCAAGTTCTGCAGGAAAAAATGTCTGCCTGATCTGATAACTGAGAGTGACAACACAATGGGCTATATTGGAAGGGGCAATAAACTTACAAAGCAATCCATTTGTTATCTCATGTCTTCCTGAATATGGAATGGTTTTCTGAAATCATGACAAAACATTGATGAATGGGCGCATGCATTATTATAGCAGTCAATCTCAAGGTAATGAGATACACAAAATTCCTAGTTATATTGTAATCCTGTCAATTATGAGTGTATTCTAAAAACAGAAATACTAAGAACAAAGAAAAGAGAGGGAGACAAGGTAAGATGAGCTCAGAGCCTCACAAGAGCATTGTTTCCATGCACCAAGGAATAAAGTATTTATTTACTTTGGTCAAAGTTCAAAGGCCTCACATCATCTCAGCCCCTTTCTCCACTTTTTCTTTTTCTGTATTCCCTTTGTCTTTTGTAATATTATTTAGGGGTTAATGGACTTTTCCTTTATTTTCCTATTTTATTTTGCATATACAGAAAAGTAAGCTGTGCCACACAATCCATGTGTTATCAGCAGTCTGCAGCACCTAAGATATTTGTAGATGAATGTAGTTTTTAGAAATACAACTGGGTGGAGACTTTGTTGTTTTACTTTAAAATAGTGCTAGTCATCATTTTCTAATTCTGCCAATCACTGGAATATAAAATTAGAGAGACCTAAAGCATACACATGTACAGAATATTAAAGGCTAGGGTGTTTTTTTGTTTTTTTTTCCCTGATGGAGTTGTGCCTAAAGACCCTGATATAAAAATTATAGCCCTTGCACTGAGAAACCTACAGTCTGAACAACTAGCTCAGAAAACTCAGGCTTTGATCAGCAGCAGAGTAAGGACAGCTCTGGAGAGAGGCATGTTTGAAACATGCCAGGAAAAAAAATACTCCTGCTTCCCTGAGGTAGTGTGCAGTCTCGTTATTCTATTAGCCTTCCGTTGGCACGTTGCAGTTCAAAGGAAGATAATGATGCTACTTCTGTCAAAAACAGAAAAAAAAAAAAAAAGAGAAAATAGAAAATGCTATCAGATTGAACTGAAATGTGTCTATTTTTGAGAAATAATTTGTAGGTGCTTTCAGAGCAAGATTATAAAAATTGGGACCTTGGACTTTACACACAGAGATTTGAAACGGGATATACCAGCTCTCCCCTCCTGCTTATCAGCTTGACTGCAGCTTTTAGCAATCAAAGTTATTGCTACCTGATAGCGGTCTGGGGTAACCTCTGTGAAATGAGTAATCCCCTCAGTGCAGCCTACAAAAGAAAGGGCTTTTTTTCCACTTAGCATTACCCGGCATTAGGCAAGGCAATGTGGTACGTTGCACTGCTGCTAGATACCCAGCAGTGAAATGACAATTCCCATCTGTGCTGACTCTTGAGTGTGCACTGGGTTTCATGGATTTATATGTCCCTTGAACTGTACGAAAAGCAGCTGGGTTACATCTGGATTCTGGATTTCCAATATTTGGGTGTATTTTTCATTACTGGACATTGAAAATCCAGCACGCAGAGGGAATGCATGGAATGGGGCAGAGAAACCATCTGTTCAATCAAGAGCATCAAGGCAGCAGGCAGGGAACAAGTGGTGCTCCTCTAACCACGAGCATTATGTTTGCAGTACAGGTTTTTCAGTGTAATATAAATAAATAGACATAAACACAGAGAATACCTTTCCAACAAATCCAGCATACTGCTCAGTGCTGCCTTACAGTTAGACACTGATAGATATCGATATCCATGGTTTTATAGTGTTTGTCATCCATGAGTTGCAATTCTCAATAGATTCACAACTTCAGTCACCACAACATTGCTGACAAACTATTATTATCCTTTTATAAGTAAGAACCATTAATGACTTTGGATTGCACAGATCAAGTGTGAATTAACTATTTTGCACTGAATCACCCAGAAAATCTGGGAAATGATCCAAACTAGTCATCTTCACTTTTGGGGCTTCCTTCAAAAAAGCACACTATCTGCAAGACCCTCCATTGTGCAATACAGAAACAAAAGACCCAATCCCTGTTCCACATGTAGTGCACAGATCAAAGGGTGAGGAAAAAATGTTAAATGCAGTTAGAATTATGATAACAGCAATTTACAGGTAGCATGTTTTGTTTCTTTGAGGTATCTCTTTTTTTCCTTGGGGGAAATATCAAAGTTAGGTTAGGCTAAAATGCATGCAATCATTGTTTACTCTTGTTATCTGTAGTGCCTTGCAAACCCATAAGCTATATACTAGTAAAAGACTTTTGAAGACAAATCTTTATCATTTCACATTCCTACCAATTTCTGTTCACCTGGAGATACAGAAAAAGAATGTTGCCAAGCCTGAGCTTCCTCCTTTCTGCTAACTAATAAATTCTGTACCTCCTTTTCTGCAGACTGCTGGCCTTTGTTATTAAGGCAGTAAGGTACTCAGTGTTGGAAATGCACCTAACCTTGAAAACATTTTGGGGTGGGCTGAGGCCTAACAGGTAACACTGAGGAATTATTTAGCTATAGTTTCTCTCTGATATTGCTGAGACTTCAGACTAATGCTTACCGAGATGAATAACGGGCCACGTGTTCAGCAGCCTCACAGCACAGGTTAGTGCAGATTACTGGCCTGAGCACACATGAATAAATTCATTCCCAGATGGCAAATTGTGGCAATGAATTAATTACCACAAGGTAAATATTTTACTAATGTTTATACATCAAAAGTGACTGCAGACACCCAGCATCCAGCTCATTTTTATTCATCCATATTGTCTCTTTCTTGCCCAGCTGACCAGCACCCGGGACGTATCATGGCCAAGTGACCCCGTAAGCTGAGGCATGGGCACCTGGCAGGTTTCGGGAAAGCTGTTTCCTGCTGTTATGTCCGTATTATGCCCAAGTGTGCCTCAAATTTCGTCACGCTCCCTGACTTCGGTGTCCACCGGGAGCAGCGAAACTCCGAGGTGCTGCGCGACCGCTCTGTTTTGTGGAGGAAAAGGAGCAGAAGGAGAGGCGAGAGCGCACAGGTGCGGCCGGGAAGGCCACAGCGGAGGAACTGATCAGGCACCACCAGCGGGCCCGACGCTTCCTCGGGCGGTGCCCCAGGAACAGCGGGGCCGCGCCGGCCACCGCCCGCAGGCTTGGGGCGGGGGCGCGGCCGGGACTCGCTCCGCTCCGCTCCGCTCCGCTCCGCTCCGCTCCGCCCCGCCCCGCCCCGCCCCGCCCCGCCCCTCCCCTCCCCTCCCCTCCCCTCCCCTCTGCCCCCGCCCGGCCCGGCCCCTCCCGCCCCTCGCTCGGAGAAGGGGCCGCGGCCGGTACAGTCTTCCCGCACCCGTGGCTCTGGCCCGGCCAACAAAGGGGGTGTCGGGGCCGAGGGAGGGGCCGCCACAGGGCCGGGAGGGGAGGGGCAGGCCGGGCCGGGCCGGGCCGGGGAAGGAGCAGGAGCAGGAGGAGGAGGAGGAGGAGGGGCGGCAGCAGCGGCTCGCACAGAAAGTTGTGGGTCCGCCAGCGCAGCGCCGCGGGAGCCGCCGCCGCCGAGAGACGGAGTGCGGGGAGGAGCCGGGCTGTACCGTGGGGGAGCGCAGCCGCCTCCCACCGCCGTGTCCGAGGGGTGAGTGGCGGCGGCGAGTTGCTCTCGGCGGGTGCCCCGGGAGCGGCTGGGCAGTCCCGCGGGGAGGCGACGGCACCGGGAGGGGCGCGGCGGGGAAAGTTTGTTCCCCAGCTCGGGTAGCGGCGGGGGAACAGGGGGCAGTGCCCGCGGTGGGCACACCTGCGGGCGAGGCGAGCCGAGACGGGGCGGCCGCGGGGAGCGGGGGCGAGGGGCGGCCCCGCCGCGGAGGTGCCCGAGGGCGGCGGCGGCGCTACTGCTGCGGCCGCGCACCCCGCGGGGAGGAGGTGCCGGCACGCCCGGCCGGTGCCGGGTCAAAATCCCCACCGGGGCAGCCACGGCGGCGGTTCTGCCGGGGCGGCCGGGTGGGGGCGGGCGTGCCTGGGGCCGTGTGTGGGGCCTGTCCCGCGGGGCTCGGCTTCCCCCACCCCGGAGAGGGGCTGCGCGGCTTCTCGCACACGTGGCTGTCGCGCCCCGGGCTGGCTGGGGGAGCGCGCCTGCCTATGTCCCCTTCCCCGCTGGCACACGCCCCGGCCCGGCGGGAGCGGAGCTCCCTGGCTTTGCCACCCTCTGGAGCGGGGCTGTCCCGTTCGGTGCCAGATGGGTGACGGGTGGTGGCGGTGGTGTCGCGGCAAGGGCCGTGTCCTGCCCCTCTGAGGGTCACGGGGGGGGCACGGCGCGCCCTGGCGCCCAAGGGTGGCTGAAGCTTGGCTGGGGATTGAACTGGCCGCCTGGGCCATCTCGCTTTTTAAATGTCATAAGGTGTCCCACGGCGGGGACACAACGAGTGGCCGATCGGCTGCCCCGCTACGCGTGGCCATGGCCAGCAAGCCTTTATCCCTCCCGTCGCACGCGGAGTCACACCTGGCATAGCCCGTGGAGTTACCGTGCCTCTCTGCTCCTGAGCTGTAGGTGCTGACCCGGGGCCCTCCATGGGAGCCTTCTCCCGACGGATTTAGGCTCCACCCGTGGCGTACCCCAGCACACGAGCATGGCCCGTGTCTCCGACCCGGAGGAAGGACCTGGCGGGGGGCACAGCGAGTTCAGCGATATCATTAAGTCGAGATCAGGTAAGCTGTCGAGAGGAGCGGTGTTTTCCAGTTTTTAACTCTGTCCATAGCTTCTGACATCAGCTTGCATTTTTAAACAGCACGTTTGTCCAGCTGTTTTTTGGGGGCATATATTGGTAGTACAGTGAATGACTGAAGCTGTTCGTGCAGCTCTCCTACTGTTACTTACAGAGTAATAGTAATTGTAGGTCTCTAGGTTTGTGAGGGGTTTTTTTTGACAGTATTAGTCAAGTCTATTTGTTTGGGATCCACCTCCTACATTATAATTACCTCTACTTTTGTAAATAACCATTTGCTTAAAGTGCTCTTATGCAACCTAGTCTTGGCAGCTTTTGTGTTTATTCTCAGACACTGAAAATGGCAACTGTGACCACAATACTGTACCTCCTAAAAGTGCATTGCAGTAGTACTCATGCACTAAATTAATGTGCTTCCTCCTTAATGTAAAACAGTTGTCTAAGGCTACTCACTCAGGCATTTCCTCTAGCAAAACATTCATGTAACAGATCTGAAGGTTATTGGAAAAACATGGAGTTTCTTTGGTTTTGGTATGTTGGAGTCCCCTGAGGCTCTGATGGATGCTGGGGTGGGTAATGAGGTACCCTCACTTTAGCAACAGGAGAACGGAGGTTTTGGAGGGACAGCTGTATGTTGTTTAAACCTTGATAGAAAACTGTCCTTCATCCAGAGACTGAATGCTCGCTTACTTAGCTTCACAGACTCCCTTTGGTTTCTTAAATGCAAAATGCTCCTATTATCAAAAGACTTTTCTCTGATATCTGAAACCTAACAGTGTGTTTTTTTAAAATGTTCCATACGTAAAAAGCTCTAGCTCTTCAATTGGTCATGATTTGATATGTCAGATTACGTGGGATGCGGGTTTGAATCTGGATCCCATTGTTGTTTGGGTAGTTTGTTTCTTAGACCTTCTTTCTGAGGCAGTCTTACTCCTAACTTCTGGAAGTGCAGTTTATGAAACAGATGCTTGTGGTTTTTCATCTTGAATTCTGTAGTGGTGGTTTATGTTTTCTGCTGTTATTCTGGAACCTCTGGGCATAATTTGATTGTAAGTATGTAGTCAGCATCTCTCTAAGGGCTTTGAGTTTGGGTATGGCTTGCAGACAGTTTATGCATTTAGGTGTGTAAGTACTACAGTTTTATAGGATGTGTGAGGAAACATGGCTGTATCGGAGGTTTTTCATGAATGAACAAATTGTACAGTAAGTTCTGTTGTTTTGGTTTGAAGAGATGATTGTAAATCTCCTGTTAAAACCACTTCAACTTTCTTCTTGTGTGTTATTGAGAAAATGCTCTATATTCTAATACAAAGCTAAAAGACTTGAGCATTAGATTAAAAACAATGAGCGATGATTATCTTAATTAATCTTTTCTAAATATTACAGTGTTTTACATCTGGATGTGTGATTTCTTCAAGTACTGTACTACATAGTTCAGATCTGAACTATTCACTACAAGTAAACCTGTGGGAGGGATTTCTTAATGAAAGGGCTGAAGTTTCCTGACCTACAGATGACAGCAAACTAAAGACTTGTTGTCAGGACTGAGGAGAAAATGTTTTAAGCTATGCTTTGATTTTTTTTTTTCCCCTAGGTATCTTGGAAAGAGAATGCTAAATTTGATACTTATTAAAAAAAACCCTAAGTTTTCCTACTGGGACAATTTATCTGGTCTGAAAAGTTCTTAAGTCTAAATGATTTGAAATACAGTACAAGTGTTGTCTTCTAACTTACTAATATTTGGGGTAGCTAAGGAGTCTGGCTTTTGAGGCTCAAGAGATCAGAAACAAACAAGTTTTAGGATCTCCACTTTCTTCTGTCATAGAAAATAGACTGTTATTGTGTTTCTTGCTGCTCTGTAAGTTCTTCACCCATGATACGGGAAATTTCTTTAATGCTTGGATTAGAGAGAGCATGCAAATATGCATTTAATATTTTTGCTCAATAAGTAAATTACGAGACCCACTTACAGTGGGTGAAAAATCTCTTAAGTGATTTAATATGTGATCTAGTGATTTAGTGTCATAATACTTTTTTAGTGCGTATTATTCCTATGCATTTTTAAATAAGAACACTGAAAATAGTTGACTCTATTCTTGTAAATAAAAGGATGTAGTTGTATAATGTCCTGTGTAAAGATCACTTTCTCTGTGTTCTCCTGGGCAATTGTCTGTCTTTTTCAACATGTTTTTCATCATTTCTTTTGAACAGATCACCAAGCTGTCAGGATATCATGGTTATTTAAAAATACTAAACTTCTAAAAGTGATATTTAAGATTCATGGCTAAATATTTTTTGTTGTTATAACTTGGAAGAAAATTATAATTTGAAATGCCAGAATCTTTTGAGGTCATGCCTTAACAAAGAGTGGAACTAGTGAAAATGCTTCTAGATATTTGGATACAAGTGTAAACTTCAGTCTTTAGCAGCCTGTCAACTGAATGTATTGTCTTTTCTGTAGTCAGGGCTGCTTTAGTTATCTTGCTTTGTA
This sequence comes from Neopelma chrysocephalum, assembly GCF_003984885.1. NCBI lineage: Eukaryota > Metazoa > Chordata > Aves > Passeriformes > Pipridae > Neopelma > Neopelma chrysocephalum. The sequence goes on from NW_020897691.1 coordinate 13,162,509, forward strand.
AAACCGTGAAGCAATTAGAAAGCAGTAAAGGTGGCATTGTAGATATGTGCAGTGTATTGGTTATTGAAAACCTGAGTCTTGATCTAAAGTCACTCTTATGAGACTGTACTAAGACACATGAAGTTATACATTTGCTCAGGGCTGTATGGCACCCACCTAGGCTTATTTTTATTAGCAGAACAAGCTATGTAATTTTTTCTTACTGACTTGTAATTGGGAAGCTACCAGCATACCATGTGAAGGACGTAGGAGAACTGCAGAAAATCATAATTTTTCTATAGAGCAATCAAAATAAATTAACAGTTTCTATTCTAATCAATTAACAGGATTTCTGTTTGTTGCTTATCCAAAAAAAAGGGCAATATCCTGTGCATCTGACACGATTTCACAGATGGGGAAGAAGTAATTTTACAAGCACTCGATTTATTCTTTGAGGAGTTCAAACTGAGAGGATGAAGGATAAAACACATCCACTGGGCATTGCTGCATTTTTTTGGTTATGTTGGAAATACTTTTTCTTCCAGTAGTCAGAAAGAAAACTTTAAATACATGTGCTATAGTCTATAGCTGTTATAAGTGATAAATGCTTGATCTTCCAGAGCAGAGATTTTCCCTGCCTGTAATATCATTTCTGTTACTTGTGATACAAAAAAAAATTAAGACGTTTTTCTGTTGTCCAATTAGCATTTATCATTTTCTGCTTTGGATGTAGCTCCTCTTTGATTAGGTGGTTTGTTAGCACCGATCTACATGTAGCTACAAGTTATTTTTGAAGATATATCTTCTGCACTTAGAATAGAATATGATGGTGACCAAAGCTGCCTGTGAAATAACTTTTGGCTATGGTATTTATAAAAGAAACTGCCTTATGTTTGCAGAAGGACAAACTATCTGCTTCCCTTCTTTGTGCACCAGTGGTGGATGCTGAGGGTTATGTGATGCTTAGTGAGTAGGATACTTGTTCCTGGATGGTTATGTTAGGTTTATATGTTTATAATTAGTGTTATTTAGTGTTATTAGGCTGTGCTATGCCTGTGTGTCTGTATGATTGCTTGCTATGGAAAAGCAGTTTCCCTTTTTTACTCACCTCTAGTATGAAGTAATGTTTACGGAGCTGGTTTATATCTTTGGAAAGCATCTTGTAAAGATAGGTGAGTTTTTCCTCGTTGCAATAGCTTTTGGGAAGGAATGCTGTGGAATGATTACCTTACAGTGGTAAAAACAGTGCTGTCATCACTGTGCTTGAAGAACAGATGAGTCTTTGCTATGATTAATTATGGAAAAAAGACAAACTTAAAATTGTCATGGTAGCTTGGAATGGTAATATATAATTAAACAGTAAGACGTGACAGGAAAAACATCTCTTGAAGATTATGCCTCTGGTACATTTTAAGATATGAATTCCTGTCTAAATTGAGGGGAACTTAATTCTCCTCATCTACCTTTCATTTTTAATTATATCAAATATACTTGACTGAAAGACTGCTTTGAGAAATTGTAACTTACTTCTGGAGTTTTTGGGCAAGTTTTTGTCTGTCTGTCCCCGTGAAGCAACACTTACTTGTCTGGCAACACCCTTGCTAAGGGATCTCCCTGTCCCACAGTGCCACATGTTGTCTTTGGAACCAGTTCCTTTGGTTGTGCCTCTTGCTGCCAGATAGCTACAGGCCAAATGTCCTGCTTCTCATTTTCCATTTTGGCTCCATTGGTGTGAAATTGTCGTGAGTTGTCATAGTTGTAGGCAGACCCTTAGGATTCTGTCAAGTGGGTGAGGAGTTGGTGTGGCCAGATTTTTACTGTGTGAACTCCTCAGCGATGTTTGTGCAGAGTGTGTGGACAAGGGGTTAAAGATGAGCAAGAAAATTGCTGCACCTTGTTTCTGCACACTAAAATTACTTTTTTAAAGACTAAACTGTTCCATTGCTGTAGCCTGGCTCCTTTCTGTCGCTTGTATCATTTCCTTTTCTTGGGCTGTTTGGTGGGGACAGATTGGGTGCTGCAATGAAGACAGTTCTAGGGTATTGCCTAGCATTTATGAAATGACATATGTACAAGTACCAGCCTGGTTTCTTCTACTGTCTTGATTGGTAGGTGAAGAAATAACATATGCTGCTTCATGTGTTTGAAGCACGACTCTGCCTTGGAATAGAAATTGAAGCTTCTCAGGGAGGAAAAGAAAAAAGCAACCCAAAACCCAAACCATAAAAGTAGCCCATTGATTTGTGCCAGGAAATGAGGACATAACCCTGAACAAGAACTGCTGTGTGAGGCACCATGTGTAATGTGTTAAGTGTATCTAAAGAGGTCTGAAAGTTGGTGTGGGGAGAGGCTGCTGCTGAAGTGGGACCCCCCCACTGATGAGGATCCTGTGGAGGAGGGGTGCGCTTAGGTGAGAAGCAGACTGGGGCAATGTGGAGTTCCTGCCTACACCTCCCCCAGTACATTTTTGAAACTCTGTCCTTCCATTTCCCCTCAGCCCTCAGGTCTGGGGAAAGAAGGAAGACTCTAATACAGTCTCACGAAAATATTTTCATGTGCAAAGAAATTCTAAAAGCTCACAGCATTGGACAGCTTAGCAAAGAACGAGCTGTGCTGTCTAAACACCTCTCAGTAACTGCTCCTAATTTTGATCATCACCTTGACTATTTCTCCTGGAAGAATCACCTGTCTGTGCTGTGTGTCGGGATTGATTCTTGTGAGCAGGGAAGAGTAGGGAAGTATTCTTATTAAAATCTTTTGAATGTGAGTAAGGAATAGGTACATCAGTGTAGGTGTATAAGGAGAAGAGCGCTTGGGCTTGAGCTGAACTGTTGTTTCAGGACAGTATAGCTGCTCTGCTGCCAGGTAGCAGCATGGATTGGTGTTCTTGGAGCCTGCATAATGTGTTGCACAGTATCCCTCCTTCAAAGGAAAATGCGCAATGGGAAGAGCACAGATGTTTTCACTCCTCCTGTGAACTAAGGTGCTCGCAGCATGAAGCTGGGGAGAACTGCATTTATTTGGATGCCTTAATAACAGTCTGCAGAATGAATACCAGGGTTTAAACATCATGAGGTGGGAGGCAGGAGTTGCATTGTCTGACTCCTTATTGTGTTGATGAAAGAATAAGTTATAGTGCTCTGTACTTTGTCAGAAGTCTGTTTTATGTCTTTCTCCCCTCCCTGTGTTTTGGGGATGCAGCTGAGTTGTAATTTCAGAAAGTGTCAGTATGTTCTCAAAAGAAAGCTGGGAGTTTTAAAGGTAGCAACAAAAATGACAGGCTAAGGAAATAGAATAGACCTCTGGAATCTGTGGATTTGATAGAAGCGATAGTACAGCTCTGTTGCAAGCTGTAATTTTGGGAATGAGGCAAGAAACTACTGATTTGTAAATATAGCCAGCTGCAAAGTCAGTGAAACATCTGCTATCAAGAAAGAGTCAAACTGCCATGTATTTATTTATTATTATGCTGTCTCTGAAAGGACATCCACGCTGCCTGATACTGCCTTGGAGAGAATAAAAAGAGAAACTTGAATTATTGGACCAGAGTTGGGCTCAGCCCTGAGTGGAGCCCAAAAAAACCCCCCACCTGAAATACAAACACTTCTGTTTATATTTTGTTGTCACTTATCTGTGGAACCAGCAGATTTGGGCTGATACAGTCACTCTCCCTGACTCGAAGTGCATATCTAAGTGGTGGGGAGACTCTGACATGCATATGGATTGTGCCTATGGAGGCTGGGCCTGGGTTGGGAGCTGGTTGTCAGTGGGAAGGCTGCTGGAAGGCAGCCAGCTGTAACAGGGAGGGTGCAGGCAGTTGTAGTTCTTTCAGCCAAGGGCAGGGGTTGAGTTTGGGTGTGTTTTGGGCTGACTCTTGTCTCTGACTGTCTGAACCAGCTCTGGATCTGGGCTGCAGCAATGCGGGGGAGGCTGGTTACGTGTGGGGACATCTACACGTCTACAGCTGTGGGAGTGACCTTGTGAAGGTTTCTTGTGCTCAGAAATGTGTTCACTCTTTGATAACTTGCATTTTTAGGTATTCATTAATCTGTTGAGTCCATGGGACAGATGCATGAAACATGTTGAGATGCTAGAGAGGAATAACTTGAGCATTATACAGCTTAATTGTAGTTTCTTTTGTAAGGAGGCACCTCCTATCCCGGGGAGACATTCTCTAGCAGTCTAGCACGTGTTCAGGTGAGTGGATCTCCTGCTGGGTGTGGAAGAAGTGGCGAAGAGCTGCTGAACCTGTAGCTGGTGGGAGACAGGCTGACTGTGTTTCAGTAAAAGACTTAACTTCTCTCTCAAAAACACTGGATGCGTGATGGTAGGAAAGGATTTGGCTACATGACGGAGATTAGATATGTATTCTTAAGGTTATTTTGCTGATCAATATAGGGAATGTACAGCAGTACTTTCCAGTCATAATTTGATAATGAAGTTCCTTTCTGGGCTTCAGTGTTTTTTTTCCCTCACCTGGTTATAAACCAGGAGGACCCAACATCCAGAAACTGAGAGATTTTATAGAGGAATAAGACAAACATATAAGGACTGGCTGGTCACTGGCTTATGCATTTGGCTGCGGAGAAACATGCACTTAAGACATGAAAGAACATGCTTTGGGTCTATGTAATTCATTCCATAAATAGCTTTTAATTAGTTCCCATGTACTCTGCTTTTATTTCCTAGCATCAAATGTGGGTTTTGCCCCCTCCTAACCTAGATCATGGCAGAGGACCGAAGGTGAAATATGCTCCTAAAATGTGATGTTAGAAATTATTATTGGGTGATGTGTGAGTTCTGAAATGGTTTTTTGCTATCTTTTTTCATTCTTAATTTACCCATGCTGTCCTGGATGAACAAAGGGTAGCAGTCCGTGCTTGAATAACAAATGGAGGAGATTTATTTGAACATTTTATGGGAGCATGTTTGGAATAGAGTGAAGCCTTTTGGTTTCTGTTATTTTTAATACTTATATTATAAAATATGATTGTATTAACAGAAGAGAATAAATAAGTAGTATTTAAATGCCAACAGACCGAGACCTTTCTATTGCCTCTTTCCATCCAGGCTTTGACTTCTGTTATAACTTTATAATGAACAACAGCTATGGTCAGCATAAGCCATTTCCAGAGAGAGTTCATTGTTTTGGTTTTTTTTTTCCTGGCTTCTACATGTACATCTTGTTCTTGGATGAGACTTTTTGTGGAAATTCACAGGAACATACTGTGTTAATACCATGCCTCTTTTAACTTCCACGGAACCTTTTCTCAAGAAAGTCTGGTAGTGTCTTTCTGAATTAGTTTTACTCCCTCTGGGATAGTGATGTGTAATTGTTTCACTCTGAATGCTTTTCCTCTGTGCTCAGGAATTTTTCTCTTCAACCTGTCTGTTGTGCCCTGTTTAGAGCTTGCTGGTTTGACTTACTGAGCTTTAAAAAAAAAAAAAAATTAGCTTATTTAACCCACTGTTCATTTAGGATAGAGTTTATTAAGTTTAATCTGAGAGTTCTTAAAGGTTACAATCCAGATGTGAAGTATTTGCTCTGGTCTTTTTACTCAAAAAATATATTTTACAAGCTTTATAATCTGTGCAGAGGAGTAGTCTGTGTGACAGTGTCACTCATACAGTGCCCATGTACTTGCCAGTGAGGGTGCCGTGTTTCGCTGACAAGTTGAGATTGGGAGCATTGAGCTAATTCAGGACAAAAGGACACTTTTATCCCCCCCCCAACTACTGTTCTGGTTTCACCAGGCGTTTGAGGATTTATTAAAGCAATGAAGCATACTTTTGGAAGATTACATTGCTATGTTGATAGGACAAGTCAAATGTTGACCGTTGTATTAATGTGGAAGTGGTTTTATATTTAAGTGCACAATCAGCATGTCCAAAATTGAACTGGAGAAAGAGAAGGGAAGAGTTCAAATGAGGTTGTATCCATTGTCACAAATGCCATACCACTCTGTATTGGTTTATTTGTATTTTGAAGGCTGTTGAAACCCAATTAAAGTTCATTATTTGCCCTCTGAATGTTAACAGAAAGCTCCTTGATTACAGGAGGATTATTATTGAAAGAAAAGAGATTGAAAGCACTCTGCTATTAATAATTTTAGTGAAGTGCTTTACAGAGCCTCTGTAGATGTCAGGCTCCTAACAGGTTCTGCACTGCTGCCTCTCCAGACCTGTTTCCCTCTTATTTTCCCCTCCTGGTAAAGAACAATGCATAAAATGTAGAGGTGAAGAGGTGAAGTTTTTGCAAGAATACTCCGATGCTAGTAAGAAGGTTCAGGTATATCACACCACTACCAGGAAAAGCTTTTTCTTCTATTTTTGGGCATTGGGAAAACGATGGCATCAGTTTGTGACTTTTTTCCATGCAGATGCTTTTCTTGTCCTTTCTTATCCAAAGAAAACTAGATCAGTCAAGACTTACTGAGCTGCTGAGATGCAAGGATGGAATGACTGCTGCATCAGCCACAGTGGTGTCTGTTACTTCTCAGTCCTCCGGCAGAGCCTCTTCTTGAATGACATCCCTTCAGAGTTTGGACAAATGCCTTTTTATGCCAAAAAGATTAATGCACTGTCTGCATCTTTCTTACCCATCTACGTGTGCATGGCAGGAGGGAGCATGAGGACCTGCTATGAAGTCTCAGGACTGACTTCAAGTCTTTAGGTAGACCCTCCTCTGGTCAGGAGAACCCAAATTTTAATTTTTTTTTTAAAATCTAAAGCAGCTATTTAGAAGGGTTTTCATTTAGGCTGTAATGAAGTGGTTCCTAAAACTTGGGAAACTTGAAGTTAATGAATTCCATGTATACTGTATTTTGTTGCTCATGTTTATTTTAAGAGGAGGAAATAATTTTTGTACTAGATCATCAAGGCTATTTGTCTTTCCAAACCTTTGAGCTATGAATTTCCTGACGTTGAAACCTTCTTCTCTACCCCTAATCTGCTGAAGTGGGTTTTCTGTCACTACATGGTAAATAACTTCCCCTTCTCAGCAGGCGGTGTTAAATATTTCATCATTGGTAAAGGATAATAGTTACTTTGCTTACACAGTGACTAACTAGTAATGGGTGTGTTCATCTCCATGAAGAAAATGAAGAGACAGAATGTACCTTTTCTGGTCTTTCGAATTGAAAACCCTCAACTTCTTGGTTTAAAAGATCAGTTAATTTTGAGCAAGGCACACAGCAGAGTTGTGGTGTAACAGATCTCTTTGTGTGTTGTAGGGTACCATATCTAAAGAAGGGAAGTTGTGTTCACTGAAACCCTTAAGTAAGGGTGTGGGCCATCGGATGAAAGAACGGTAGCTGGTTTTGCGAAATGGGTTGCTTTTGAGGGGTGATCACCCTTTGATTGCTAGTTTGGGTCTCATAGTCCCTCTTGGAGAAACAGTGAAATTAATGCCAGGAGTGCGGTGGGGGAGGTGAGGACCTATGCATGTCTTGAGGCATCAGTTGGGGCAGAGTCTTGATGGTAACATACCGTTTTCGTGTGTCACACAGTATAAATCAAACAGAATACATTGAACAAACTGGAAGAGTGTGTAGTGTACTAAAGCGAAGTGTACTGAAGCAAAATCCCTGCTCACCCATCTCTTGTTAGCACTAGTGGTGGTCTACTGTCAGTTGTGAGACTGGAATGTTTATAAATCTCACTTTGAACGTCCATGTTACAAACATAAAATGTGATAGCCTACTCTCTGCCTGAGTGTATGTGCTTGCCTCGATGTGTAGATATAGCTGGTTGGAATGGCAGAATTTGTGCTTGAAAGAAGATCCTTTGGAGCATTTAACTGGAAAATGGTGGCATCAGTTGCAGATGCTTTTGTTGTTCTTTCTTATCCAAAGAACACTAGATCAGTCAAGACTTACAGAGCTGCTGAGATGCAGGGATGGAATGACTGCTGCATCAATGTGGGATCTTGAGTCAGAGATATCTGTAATAGAAAGGAAAGGTTTTGTGGCATGTGCAATCCAGAGATGTGTGTAAAACATAATGGCAACATAGAATAACCAACCAGGCTAATTTAAAGCCAGGGTGACTTTGTACTTGTTTGTGGAATTGATTTTATTATTGTCTCTGGGGATGACTTGTGACTGGATTAATAAAATTTAAAAATAGTTCAATAATGTCTGGTTCAATTCCAAGTATGAGGATAACAATTTTTGAACGTGATATGCAATTAAAAATAATTACCCAAAATAAACTAAAAAGCCCTAAACATTGCTTTTTGAAAAACATACTTCTGTTCTTCCCAGAAGTTGCTTTTTTTTGTATGCATGTATGTATTCTGTGCTTCCTCTACCTTGTTCAGCTTCATGGTTTTTCTTCCAGCTGAAGGAAGACTGCAGTGATTGACTCAGTGTGTGCTGCAAAGTGTATGGAGGAAGAGCAAAAGAGATGGAGACTTTTTTTGTTTTTTCCTCCTTCCTGCCATCCTCCTGGTATGAGGATGGTAGGGTGTGAGGAAGGGTGGAGGGATAAATGTGGCAGTGCTGGCTCCTGCTGCCTTTGGAATGTGTCCTGGTGTGTGGCAGGGCTATGTATTGACACCTGAGGCCCCCTGTGCTTTTGTTTTTCAGGTAGCATTTCTGTGCTCTAATTGGAGGGTAGTTTGAGACAGTCTAAAACTCCAGTGAAACAGGTGGAAAATGTTGTTATATTTTTTTTTTTTTTGCTGTTGAATGCTGTTGCCTCATTGGCTTCATATCCCTGGCCTGGCAGGCATTTGCAGGGAAGGAGAAAAGAAATCCTCAAGGATTTAGCTGCTGCTTTAGATCATCTTCACAGAAGATAATTCCAGTGAAGTCAGGGTTGTTTGCAGAGATACGTCCATGAGTATTTGTACAGAAAAGACTTGTTGGAAAATGAACTGAGGGCAAAAATTACTGAGGAGAGACTCAAGGGCCTGGTGCTTCCAGAGCAGCTGGGTGGGGGAAGAGCCCTTAGCTATCCAAAAAGAGTCTAGGTGTTCTAAGGCATCTTCCTGTTAAGTTATCAGAATGGCTGGTTTGTGGCTGCAGTGCCAGAGTGTGTGCTGCGGTGCTGGTGCAGACAGGCTGTGGGACTGGGGCAGCCGGTTGGCATCTGTCTGCTGTGCAGCATCTGGTTCCTGTGCCAGGCTCTGGACCTCAGTCATTGAGTGCAGTGAAAAATGCACATCAAAAGCGATTACTCTTTCCAAAAAATGGAGTGGGGATTGGGGACTTGTGGTACTACCCATCTTTCCTGCAACTGCCTCTTCATTAGAGCCCTCATGCCAGCTTTTCACTGTTGATATGCCGGTTCAAACGACTGACCATTACCTGAGCACCTGACGACAGTGTAGGACATGATGGGACCTGTTCCTGATGTATTAAACAGAGAGAATGTGTACTAGGAAGAGAGTGAGGGGCCAGAGAGCATTGAGGGTATTTTGTAATAAACCAGGCAAGCCCCAGCACCTTCTGGGGAAGAGAGTGGGTGTTTGTATGTGTTTCTGCACGAGAGAGGTATTGCTCAATGATCATGTCTGAGGCTGAAGGCCCAAAAAAGGATTTAGTGCTAGATTGGATTTAGTGGTTGGACTCTATGATCTTAGAGATCTTCTCCAACGTAAATTGTTCTATGCTTCTGTGAAGCTGACAGTGAGTTGTCAGTACCAAAATGATGCTGAAAGATGCTGGTCTAAGCAGAAGAGGATAGAGCTGGCTTACAGTGAGCCTTGATTTCCCCAGGAGAAAGACATGGTAAAGTCATTAATCAAGAACTAGAGAAAAGGAGCATTGCTCTCCCTTCTCAGAAATAAAACAACCATAACAAGACCCTCTGCTGGTATTGGCAACCATCTGGCCACCACCTCTGGCAATGGTTGCAAGGACGTAGTGTTATGATAAACAGCCATTGTGTTGCAAGGGGTGCTGACCTGTACAGGGACAGTTGTGATACTTTTGTTTTTAACAAAAACCCATTGCAGGAAAAAGAGTGATTTCATTGCTGTAGTTGTTTAACTGAGAGGAGGTAATGGTCATGGTACTTATGTCAGTGTCCAAGTCCAAATAATTAAAATGCTTAGAAAGGAGGAGAGCTTAGGGCTATATATAGAGAGGAAATATGTTGCCACATAGATAATGATGGACCCTTCTGACAAGAGATTAAAACTATGTTAGCCTGGAGGAAATATGAGGAATCTGTTTGGAGAGCTGTTTCCTTGGTTTACCTAGTGTAAAAGTGGGTGCTGAGCTGTGATGCAGGATGTGTACAGTACAGAGTATGGTAGCTAGGGCCTGATGGTGCTCTGGCATCTGGCATTGAGGTGGCAAGTGTGCTCACAGGGTCATTTTGCAGGTTATCTAGCATGCAATGCCCACTTCTGAGGCAGATAAATTTTCTTCAGTAGTAGTTGGGGTAGAAGAGGAAGAGGAACACGTAATACCAGGTGGATCCCACAGTTTGTGGCTTTATATATAGCGAACGTATTTGTTGTGTTCTGGGCAAAATATCACTTGTGATGTAGAGGTCTCTTTGCCTGTTAACTGTGCGGGGTGCCTTTTATACTGAGAACTGGTGTGAAATCAGTGAAGGGCCCCAGAAGCCCTGACCTGTTTTAAGCGTGTCAAATTTGATTTTACTCTGTCTCTTTGCAATACAATGTTGAAGAGGTTTGGGCTGCTATATTCATCCTTAAAAGATTCAGTGGCCTTAGTGTAGTTGATTAAATTTAGTTTCAGGATTAAGTCTGTGGTTGACAGTGAAGTCCTCTCTGAACTAGTCCAGAACTGTTGAATGGCCTTTGGAGGAGGTGTGATACACTGCAAAACTTGCCACTGCAACTGTTTAGGAAAAATTAATTAATGTTATCTAATGTACTTGCATGGAGGTTCTAGTGTGATTTGACAAGGAAAAAAAAAAGAAATCTCTAAATTGGCTGCTGATTATTGCCTTTGAAGTCCTGATGCATCCTTTCCTCCACAGTGCTTCCCTGCTGCTGTTGGTCAGGAGGAGCTGGGATCAAGCAGAAACCATTAATCAGGTGGTGAAAATGGAATAGTTCTATATAATGTTCAGATAAATTGACCGAAAAATGAAGACTGCTTAAAAATGTTTTACTGATTTATTTATTTTCAATGATAGTTCTCACCACCTTTTGTTACAGCTTCTCATTTTGACCCTGAGTCTCTGGCTTTAATTTATATTTGTCCCCATATAATAAAATTAATGAAAATGTAATGTTCAGTGGAACTCCATTTTGCTGCCTGGGGAAAGAAGAAGGGGGTTAAAGAACATGAATTCTCCTGATACACTGGATTGTTGAAAGATGGTAATGCACCATAGTGATCATATGAAACAAAGGTTTGTGGCCTAGAAAAGTGCAACCTGATTATGGAAGTATTCTGGATAATTTGTGTGGGTATGGGAAGAAGGAGAGAAATTGTGAAATTAATTGGAACTTTAGACTTGTTTCTTCCAGTTGGCAAAGCCTGTTTTCTTATAGATTTGGGTCCTTATGCTCACTAATCTGACAATTTTTCCCTTCATACCACAATGCACATAATTGTTTTTCTTCTAGTGATGGAGGGAAGAAGGCATAAGATATTATGTCTACCTGGTATTCTCATTTGTAGTAATGTTGCTTTCATACTGTTCCAGTACTCAGAAAGAACCTTAACCTGCTATCGTATTAAAAACCTCTTGTGCTGCCAGAAAAATGTAAAGAGATTGTAGACATTTGAAACTCGACTCTCATCTACAATACAGTGAAAAAAAGGAAATGATACATTCTTGGCACTCCCAAATTCAGCAGAGCCAAAAGGTTATCAGCTGACAGAGTAGTTGAATTGTAATTATGATAACTAATGTTACTGGAAGTCTTTAAAAAGCAATTGAATTAATTATGTTTGATCTTAGTGAGAATCTGTGGCTGTGGGTCAGAGTTTGATCTGGATCTCTTATCTGGGAAGCAGTGGGGTGTAAGTGGGGGGGAAAGTAATGTATGTCAATTGTGTGAGATTCGCCTTTTTAGCTGCTTTGTATCTGTATTTTGACATACTTAACAGAGACTATTTTTTTGCTTTCTTTTTATTCCTCTCCTTTTTGGATGAATAAATTGAACTCTTTTACAGTCTGGAATCTGCAAGATATCATAAAAGCCTTTTTGGAAAGTCTGACAAATTGTAAAATCTAATATCCATGAGAATTGGTGTATGAATTGCTCCTTTTGTGTAAGGTGGGTATAGTTAGAAGTGTCATAAAACCTATTTTGCAGACAGTTATTTTGAGACCTAAATATTGAATTAATGCAAAAAAACAGAAACAAAAGTGAATTCTTGGTTAAATTACTATTTTTTAGCTAATATATCCCTCAACTATCTTAATCAAGGGAGACAAGATACAGTTTTTATTATATATCTGGAATTCCTTTCTTAATAGTCTTCAGACATTTTTCCCCCCCCAGTCCTGCAGGACTTGGAATGGTGAAAGCACAGCTGAGGAATGGGTGGGTCAGTTTGATCATGTCTTCCAGAGTTATCCAGCTTGTTACAAATAATGTTCTGCTGTTTATTTAAATATCTGTAACATAAATAGATAACCTGTTGCTCTACCCTTCAAGTGCAAAAGTAGTGCCCTGCACTTTCTGCAAAGTAAGAGCAAGATGGTTTCATTATATCTCAATAATGGAGGGTGGTGTATTAATACAAGGTGAGAGGATTTCTTTGCTAGAACCTTACTAAAAGCTGACTCAATAATTGTAATTTCTTTTTTTAATAAGTAGAACTGGTTAAATAAGTCCTCTCAGCTTTACATAATTTTTAAAGTCCTATTTCAAATATCCTTCTGTAGAATAAACAACTAAATTAAATATGAATAATCATGTATTTAATTTTGAAGATATACTTTAAATTCCTGTTCAAGTAAGAATATATATATGCAAGAGAGACTAATTTGAAAATTGCATCCTCAAGGAAAATATACTTATCTAATGTAAAGCTAAGTGAAATAATGGTCCAAAATATCACCTTGGCCTTGAGTTCTTCAGTTTTTGATCTCTAAAATGAGAAAACTAGCCTCTTAAAAAGGGATGAAAAATGTGAGCAAAACAGAATCTGATCTTATTCCCTCCCCACCATGCCCCCACCCCAACCTTTATGCTTACTTCTGCCTTTAAACTCTTCGTAATTAGTGTAAAGCAAGCCGGTTGGTTCCCAAACTTGTTTTAGCTCTGAGCTGATGATGTATGTATCTGGTCATCAGCTGCAGAAGATATGTTTGGGTATCTTTAGCCTTGTTTAGCTTCTCTTCTTAGCTGAGATGGTATTTCGGTGTTTTTGTCAATATCTGAGGATGAATGAAATATAGGGTGGTCACCTTTCTATCTGCCCCCTTGCAGCTATTCATATAGAAACTCATCCTGAAGTGATTTTTTCAGGTCTGGCTTTTGGATTATTGGGAAAAAATGTGGAAGCAAGGGAGTCAAAGGGAGCTTTATGCTTCATCTACAAAGAAAATTTTGGAGTTCCTGCTTTTCTCTAGGCAGGTAAATATCAAGGAATAAAAGTGTCTTGGAGTGACCGAGATTGCTTGCTTTTTTTCTTGGGACTTTTTTTCCTGTCTTAGTGGAGCTTTGTCACCTGACCTTGGATTTCCATCCCAGGGCAAAGCATTAGTGCAGTGAACTAAGCATGGATGTGGCTGTGTAGCTACAGAAGAGTATGTTCCCTTCTGGCAGTTATTCAGGAGTATCTCTGAATATTTATATGGTGAACTAGCACCATAGTGTAGAGGAGGTTTGGCAGAAAATCTTTCAGGATCTTGCAAGTTGCTGCATGCAAAGTTAGTGGTTTCTTTGCAAAAACACATATTAAAAAAAAACCCAAAAGGCACATAAAATGTGCTGAGTAAGGATGTTTAGAGAGGAATCTGGCAATGTGTCATTTTTGCAAAGGCATCTTATTATGGATTGTCATTTATTCAATGAAATCTTTATTTTAAAAACTGCTTATACAGGGGAAAAGGTTTGTACCTTCTCTAATGGATATCTAAGTTTTACTAAAATTCAAGTAGTTGTATTTTGTAGACCTTTTTAAAGGTTTTTCATAAATTGCAAGTTGAACTCAGCTTTGATAAATCTCTTGGTCTGTTCTGAGTTGTTACTGGCATTAATGTGCTGTAGAGGGAAAGATTCTCATTGTCCAGTGGAGGTGAAATTCTTAATTTCATGGAGAGATTGAAGAGTGCTTGCTTCTTTTCCTTAAGTTTTCCAAGCTGACTTCTCTTAGAGGCCTTGTTCTTCTGTGGCAGCCTGCCTGGTTAGAGGGGGACCTTGTGTTGGAGATAAGACATAATTCTCTTCGAAGAAGTTTGACAAGTTTAGAAGAGCAATGAAGTTCGTAAAAGTCACAACAACAGGGCTGATTTAGAAATGAATTGATTTATAGCAGCCGTGGTGTTAGCAGGGAGAATTCTTCAATTGGGTTAGGGTGGAGTAACTCCAGTTTATCACCCACCTCAACTCCTCCATGCAGGGGTCACACCTGACCCACTGTACCCACTGCAGGATGTGTTGCAGCTCACTCATGGGCACAGCAGTGTGCTCCAGGAAATGGCAGCTGTGCTACATAAGGCTGAGGGAGAAATTACTCAAGTGGATCTGTTCAGGTGGGAAGGTAAGGTTAAACTTAACCATCTGTAGGCAGTTAAAATTCATGACAGAAGGTCAGGATATTACCCTCTGCCAGTCATTTCTTCATTAACTACACCTATGCAAATATAATGTGGTCTGTTAAAATTTAACCCAAAGACATGACTTCTTGCAAACTTTCTAGCACATGAGAATCATTGTTGATGCATAAAAGTGGGGAGTAAGTGGAAATGCTGAAATGCCTTAGACAGCTCTTTGAACTTGGTATAAAAGCACAGTGGCTGAAAAAAAGGCAATTTCTATACATAACATATGCAGTATTTAGTAAGCAGTTTTGTCTAACAGGAATTGGGTGGTGGAACTGGCTGATAAAAACGGTGTGCTTGTACTGTGTTTAAATACCTGCTAATGAATTTGGATCCACTTTATTATTTAAGAATTCCCTTGATTTCTCATGTGGCCAAGTCTAATCTAAGTATTGTATTTCAGCATAGCTAGGCGTGTTTTTTTTTTTTTTTTTTAAGGGAGCGTGTTCTTTAGGATGCATAACCAGATGAAATTTGAAGTGCTAAAGACCTCTATGTTATAGTTTTGGGTCACCATATCACAGTGGTAGCTATCAATTTTTAAGGATTTTTTTTTTTTTTTCCTTTTCAGATGAGTCCTGTTTATATGGCAGAATAGTGGGTTTTTTTCCCTTTGCTCTTAATCAGAAGGGAAAACTGTAAAATTGGTGTCATCTTTGATGCTCTTTAGCTCTATTGATTGTCACAAGACTTTGGGCTTGACAGATGCATGTAACATTTGGGTTATCCATAACTTGGATCTGTGCTTTTTTCAGGGGAAATATGAAGAACATCCACCAAGGTCAGCCTTGATCTTTAGCGCTAAAGCCTAGTCTTCTTTGGGAAAACACACAAATAATAAAAGAAAACAAACAAAAAAACTTACCCTAACCTCCTTGTCCTTTCTGTTTTCTGACTGCGGATGTGGACTGTCTTCAAAATTGAAGGAAGGTAGATCTTTCAAAGATTAGTATGTTTCAATAACTTTTTTTTTGTTTTAACTAGTAGCTGGGTCAGTAGGTATCATCTGTGACCAACTTTGAGAGAAAGGCAACACGATTTCTGCTGAGTACTGAAATACTAAATACATTAGTTGGGGATAAGCAAGGTGATGGGATATCCCATTGAAGTTATTGTAGGGGTTGGGAAATGGAGATGAGAGAGTTCCAAAGGGAAAAAAAAAACAACCCTGTTTCTGAAAAAAGTTTCGTGAGTTTCAGCCCTCAGGGAATGACATATTTTAAAACCGGCTCCTGTTCCTACCATTCTTCCTCATAAAGTGAATGTTAAAGTAAACAGAAATGTAATTACGCTCCTCTAGCTTGGATGTTTCTTCCTGATGTACAAAAGCTCAGCCACAAGGTAACGCTGTGGTTTTTAAGTGATGAAACAAGTTGCAATAGAGTTGAGTTTTTGTCATCTTTGTTGTATATACTTAGATAATGAGAGAAGGAGGTATATGTAGATGTATATGCCTGTGCACATGTATATATGCATAGACCTGTATCTATTTTCCCCTTCTGGGACTTCCATTTGGAAATGGTGATATTCCTGAGAAATTATGCAGCCCTTTCAAGTTGAGAATAACTATATAGCGGTGTGTGGATCTGGGCTTGTTAGAAGTGTGTCTTAAGTGAGGTGTTTCCATTTGGTTGCTTGGGTGGTTCCATCACTTGCTGGGGTGAAAACTCTTGCAATCTGTGCTGAACTACTCCACACGGCCCTGAGTTGTCCCCAGCTAGTAAGGGTGGCTTGGAGGCAGCCAGCAACAAGTGTGTGTGTGCATGCTTGGGAGTGCATCACTGACACAACTGGGCTGCTCTTAGGGGTTGAGTTTACTTCCTTGTCACATCCACACTATGTGGAGGGCTCCTGGGCTTTGGGGATATGGAAGATGACTGTTGAGAACCTTGAATGATAAGAAGTACTAGAAACATGATGATTGCTAATTTTTTTTAAAAGTATCTGGATTTTGGTATAGGAATTGGTGTATGTTACCCTTAACTCTTGATTTTTTTGAATGGTAGTGATGATTTTAGGCAACAGTAGTTCTCTAGGTTGTGACTGGAATAATTTTCTGCAGAGTAAAAGAATGCAATGTGAACAATATGTATTCTCACGTGTTCACTTACTTTTAAAAAGCAATACCATAACTAAAGGTAAATCTGATTCATCCAGTGAAAGGTTTATAAGGGGGGGAGAGAGATTGTGGACAGAAGTGGCAGACTGAGGACATTCTTGCTGCTGAATACCAGCTTCATGTGGTTAGAGACTTAATGTGGTAGATGCAGACAAAGTGCATCTCGGGCAAACAACTGAGGGACTTCAAATATCCAGATTCTCTGGGGTAATATTTATTGCTGCTTCTTTCTTGCTCCCCCTCTGTCCCCACCCCACCCCCCTTTCCTGGTCAGCTTAATATCTCAAATGAAAAGCAATCTCAAACACAAAACTATTCATGGATGTTGAGTTCAGCTGCTCCACATGTTTGGTAAGGTTAACTCCTGAGGGTCGGTCAGTTTCTCCTATATGTGCCATGTCTAGACGTTGACATTTGGACTCTGATGTATGTAGATTCACCACATCCTTCCAACTCTGCTGGAGGGAAGCTGGTAATTGTTCTTGCAATTTGTTCAAGATATGCTAAGACTCTCCTGCTGGTCAGGGTCTGAATTTGGAACTTTGTAGCTATATTTTCCTGTCTTTCTGTGTGTTTGTCATCTTCCTTGTCTGTGTACTTTCTTACTTGTGTATGCAAGTGTGAAAGTTGTGTTTTAAGAGCTTCACTGAATGAGGAGGGATAGTGGTGATTTCATGAACTTGCTAGAAAATTTTTGTTTCACTCTCAGCAAGAGGTCCCTGCCCAGCTGCGGAAGCTGTTGTGGTTCTGTGGTGGTGACTGCACCGGGCTTGTTCCAGTGAACTTGGCTTTGTTGATATAAAAACTCAACTCAGCCTTTAGGCATCATGTGTATGGTTTCCCTGTGATTTATACTGTGTTGTGATTTCACCACAATGTGCCCAGTTTTTTTAGACAAGAGATAATTGCTTGATGATTTTTTCTTACATTTCGTGCATGCATTGTTAATAAATTATAGTCAAAGATATGGCAATAACTTGTTAATGCAAACATGAGACACGTAGTTTTTCTAGTCTGCTTAGCTTCCACTTGCATAATGGGTTTTGTATACAGACACAAGGGATGTATATGTGTAGTGATCTATCCCTCCCCCCTCCTTCATCTATTAGTTGCAGCTTTTTGCACTGTTACAATGCCAGAAAGGGAGGAGAGACTGATTATGGAGGACTAAACTCTGTGCAGCACTTAGTTGGAAGGTACTTGGGTGCTGCAGTGATGCTGTCTAGAAGATTATTTGATTAAGGGGGTCTTGGCAATGCATGGCTTTGAACCCGGGTTATATTAGAAGACACGTGGCTTAATAAAAGATAATTCTAGACAACTTCTGTTCAGGTTGACTGTGCTGGAACACTTTCTGCAGCATTTCTGTGAAGTTGTTGAGGGCGAGAACACTGTTTTGTACTTGCAATGTTTACCAAGCCTTTCTAACATTATTGCGATGTGTGTTTTTTCTTCTTTTTCTGGGCTGATACAGCACTCTTTCGAGTGGAATTTAATGTCTGTTAAATTTTTTACGGATAATGAAGAAAGCCTGTTACAGCTGGCTGTGATTACAGACTACTGCCAGCATGCTGGAATGGGAACTTCTAGGATACTGCAAGCTGAAGCAGATAAATAATAAGGAAGTTAGCATTTCATAGCAGTATTAGCTGTGAAGCTTAAGTATACAGTTTGACAGTTTTACCTTCATAAATAATCTTGTCTGAAGCTGTGAAACTTCTGATGTCTACAGGAGCCCTGTTTAGTTTCTGTAAGCAGTGGGCTGGATTGGAATCACTCACCTTCTCCATTTCTGCTCCTGAGCCCTACATTGTTTTGGGATTGCTGCTGCTGCTTGAACCTTCCTGCTCCCAGCAGCCACAGAACCTGACCACACCTTTTATGCTCCCAGATCATAACAAATCTCTTGGCTCTTCTGTTCTGTTACAGAAGATGGGATTTAGGAGAGGGGAAAAGCCTACAAAAAAAAGCTTTGTAATCTGCTCACAGTGTCTGTGGCTCATTCTTGGGTTTTGAGGGATGGATGGGCTGTAGAATTTGTTTTGGTCAGATGCTGTGGCTCAGAAATGAGACATGAGGAATTCCCTCCTGTCATCACTGTTGCTGTAGCATGACTTCCCAGCAGACTTCATGGTTTTAGTTTGGAAGTAGGCTGGTGAGACTGGTTTTCTGAAGCAGTGGAAGAAATGGCAAACCAACTAGGAGTGCTTCTGGTGTTTTTGGGCAGAACTGGCTGTTGAGTGTGTGGGAGACTGAGTGGATGGTCATAATAGTGACTGAGAGGAGTTTTGGCTGTTCTTGCAGTAGTCACCACTGTTGTCTAGAGCTGAACAAGAATCCTTGTAATGTTCTACTTCTCTACCAATTAACTGAAATACAGACTTTGAAATGTGTTGGAGCAATTCCTCCCAATTCTTGGGGGAGGCAGCGAGGACTGGAGCAGGTCCTAGGTGCTTTTCCAGGCTTGTTCGTCAGATGGAGGTAGCAAAGCTCTCTGTCTGAGCTGGGCTCAGCCAGAAACTTGGCATTGAGGGTAGTATGAGTCATGGCCTAGCTAGAAGCTGAAACGTGTTTATGGGACATCAAGCATCTTACTTGTTCCTCCTTTTGTTGTGCTGGTGGGAGAAGTTCAGTGGTTGCACCTGGTCTGGACCCCAGACATGTCTTCTCTGCTGCTTCTCCATCCTAGCTGCCTGATCTTGCATGCAAGAGACAGAACAGGGGACATGCATGATTTATTTACAGTATTGGTAGGGATTTATGCTCACTTCACTGGGATTGTACTGGAAGGCAATCAACTGGTCTGCCTCACTGATTTTGACCCTCCTGACAGAGGGTCAAAGAAATGATGAACAGCTGTGTGGCTCAGGGGTAGAACAAGGCAAGGAAGATGAAGGTAATTATGGTGGAATGGAAGGTACAAGATTTAGTGTGACAGCATCTGATAATCACGTGGGAGTGAGAAGACTGAAGGAGAACTGTCTTGTGATTTGCTTTGAGAGCTGATTATCTTATTTCTTAATGGTAGTGAGGATTTTATCGTATACAGGAGGAATAATTGAGTGTTTGGAGGCAAATGAGGAGGAAGATAGGTGGCAGAAAACAGCAAGGCTGGGGGCAGTTATTTGGGTGCAAAGGTAGATTTCTAAAAACCACTGGATAATGTAGCTTCTTGACTCTTTGGTCATTTGGCTGCATCTACATTAGAGCTACTTTTCAGTGACCCAGAGTCTCGCATGCACTTAGTAGCACAAGTATTCTCAAAGGTAGGTAGTAGTAGGTTACATTTTTAAGCAGCATCACAAACATTTTAATTTCATCTGTATGAAGTTCTGTTTCTGAATCTTGCCACCTTTCTCCTCAGCTGCCTTGCTTATCGCACAGTCTAAGCTGTAAAGGCCTTTATTGTGGGAATTACCTTTTTCGTAACATGTTTATGGAGATAATACATAATAGGGGTTTGTCTTTTTCTGTGGCTTACCTGAAGTACTTGTGCGATTAGAAAGTGATTTTTTTAATACAAACTTTGTTATAGGGAGTGATTTTAAAATCAATCAAACAAAAGCATCTCCAAGCAGATTAGAGAAAACAAGTAGAATTAACTTTATGGTCATGCTACAAAGTGGAAAAAACCCCAAACCAAAATAAAGCAGCAGCGGAGTTTTATAATGCTTTATTGATGAAACTGCCTCAAACCATTCCAGTTAGAGTGAGGAAACTGTGCGTAAATAATAGAAAAGCTTATATGACAGTGTAACTGTGGGAATACTACAGTTAGATGTTAAATTATTGGTAATGAAGGCAGTATGATGTTTGGCTGAATATAGGTATTATAGAGAACTGCTCAAATCTAGGGCAAGCTGAAGGCAGAATAACAAAGAGCCCAGAGGACTGCATGCTTGTGCTTGAGTGAATTGCGACCACCATATGAGCTGTTTGTATTTTGTTGTTCAACTTCTCCTTTATTTATATTGGAGTTTTACCAAACTATAAAGACTTTTTAAAGTACACCTGTAGACAAGTCTAATGCAACTTGCCTCAGTATTAGCTTTGTGAAGTTGAAGTGGCTCTTGCCTGGGTGTCTTGGCTGGCCTGCAGAGAGGAACAAGGTACGCCTTTCAGTAGCACCTTGTTGCTGCTCGAGAACGAGAAGTTAAGTAAGTAAGAAAATAGCCCTATGAGAACCTATTCAGTGCTTGGTAACAGCAACAAAAGCAAGTAGTGTAGTAGGAAAGACAAGACAAAGTAAGGAACAAACTGGTAAACATGTTGTGCCGTGTGGAGCACTTTGCTTTGTGTGCTGGGAGACTGGGCTTATAAAAGCCCATCTGCTGAATGGAGTCAAGGTCCCAAACACACAGGATGGTGCATGGTGTCTCAATCTCAATATATTCACTTGTTTTCTAAGATACTTACATTATATACTCATGTACTCACTGTGAGTGTAGTCATGATATACATATTTTTGAAATACATGAAAGCAGTGATTGTTTATTTCAACAGAGGAGGGAAGGACACATTCAAAGGGAAAAAGGCAAATAATTAAAGGCTTCAGCTTTAAAGTGTGTTTGTGAAAGTAATATGAAATTTTATTGAGCCTGTTGTAAGGTTGTTGCAGTAAATATCAGATAGCTTTATAACCAATAGTACAAAATGGGGATGTGGAACAAATAGTAGAAAAGCTGCTGTTCAGACCATGGATGAGACTGTGTGCTTGCTCATACTTCAGGTGTATAGTGTGATGCTTCAGTAAGGTGAGCAATAATGTTATTAGTATAGCGGATACATCTGTTTTTAATCCTCAAATTACTTGAAAATCAACTCATACACATATATACTGTTGACATTAAATATTTGTGGGAATACTGTGCTGCATGTGTTGCCTTACAGTAATTGTGAAGCGTGAGTTATGTTTTGGGGCTTCTTTTTTCTGGCTTGGGACTGTGTGTGACTTACCAGTAAGCCTTGCACAGAAAGATTTTTTTGAACATACTGTACCCATGACCTCTATCTCAACCTTCACATGATTTAAGCTTTAAATCCAGCAAACACTTGGTTACGTTGGTGACAAAAGCCATTCTGGTGGAGACAGCAGTAGCAGAGTTGGTTGTTCTACCACAGCACTCTGAGAGGTACAGATGGAGTTTGAGATGGGTACTATGTGATTGCAGGCTAACTTCTGCACAGCGTTCGCTGGATTTGCTTACAAGGTTTCTGAGAGTTTTAATATCGTATCTGAGTGGGTGGTGGCATTTGAAGAATAAAAGAATGCAATCCTTCTGTCCAGTGGAGCTTTGGTAATTACTCCTCTGCACACTTGAGCTTAAATAACTGAGCCCAGTGTTTTCCATTTGACCTGGTAGAAGCCTGCAAAGTATACACACAGAAAGCTTGCTGAAAATTTCTTGAAAACAAGTGAGGGTGTAAACATGCAACCTTTTGCTGACTTGCAAAACTGAATCAGCTACCACCCCTCAGCTGCTTACCACTGCCTAGTCCTCTTTCCACCACGTCTCCACTAATGGTGGTTTGTGTGAGCTTTCCTTAGCTAGTGTGGAGCTGAGTGAGGCGCTTACTAACCCAGGTTTTACTTATCCTCTTCAGCTTATGTGTGACCTGGGCTGCTCCCCAGTCTCTGCCTGGAGACCTGGGCCGGTGGCTTGAGATGGTGCATTTTATTTCTGAAAGGATGCACACCTGTCTTTTTTCACTGCTGTTGGATCTCCGCTTATGAGTGTGTGTGTACAATTACTTTTAGAGAGACTTGGGCCTTTTTGGTGTTTGCTCGTGTGGGTCTTTTCTTTCTTTAGGTAACAGCTCTGTTGTGCCATGTGCTTTGTCTCTTTTACAGAAGTCTTTTCCTTCCCCAGTCCCTTGATACACAGAAATGCTGTGCTAAACTGAAGAGCTGTCCCTCTGAGAGCTTTAATTCTGCTTCTGTAGCCATAAGAAAGCAGGTTGATGCTGTTTGTTGCTTTGCTCTGTTCTTGTGTTTCCCATTGCTGGTTGGCAGTGCAGCGTGGTGGTTCTGTGTTGCCATAGCTGCTGCGTGATGGTCCTCTGGTAAACTGACCTCAGCCTCAGAGTAGTTTATTAATCAGTTATTTTGCAGGTTCCAGTAGGTTCAATATCTAAGAAATATTAACAAAGGATGTGGTTTTACCTCATTCTCTTTCTTGCTGTGCTAATTGGTGAGGAAGGGGAAAAAGAAGGCCATTAGTTTCAACAGTAGTTTTAATGATGTACAATGTGATGTAATGACTTTTATTTTTTTAATACTTTGTAGAGTGTTATACCTGCCAAACCATCTGAATGTTGGACTATCTACTGAAATATATTCTCTGGCCTTGTTGCAGTCTTGATAATACTGGTAACTCAATGATTTGCAATTTGTAGCTATTAAAAGGAGACCAGTGGCTAAAGGTTGTGAATGCTGTGTAAGCTTTTAGCAGTGAGTGCAAATGTAACTGTTGGGACAAATTAACAAGTGGTGTAGTAGTCTGCAGTTAGATGGAGGCTTTAAAGAGGATTGAACTGGAGTATGTTTTGTGTGATTTTTTTTTTTTTAATTTATTTTGGTAAAGGGGTCTTCCATGAAAATAAAGGCTCATACAGTGGCAGCAGCGTTGGTAATTTTAAGATGCGTTTCTGTAGTTTAGAAAACTGTAAGTTACTGTTCTGGCATCATGCAAAAGGAACAGTGCTATGCCTGCCCTCATCAAACTGGGCAGTATGTGGTCTCCAGGGGCCATGGGGCTGCTCCAGGACAATGGGCTGGGTGTATGCACCCGAGCTGTGTGCTGTGTTGCTGTGCTGAGTCCTGAATACCCAGTGCAGCTTTCTTGTACTGAGCTGAGTAGATGTGGTTTGGGTTGATGTGTGGTTGGTTTTGGTTGTTTTTTGTTGGTTTTTTTTTTTTTGACTCTGGTAAGAGCACCTATTTTGGAAAGAGGGATGCTTGTCTTGGTAGGAGACAGGTTTGTCCTCTGAGGAGTGAGGAGTTTAGATGGGGATGCATTTGTGTTGTCTGTGTAACTGTCCTCTCCCAATAATTGCTGTATTTATTCTTAATAGACTTGACTCCAGTCAACACAAACAAGTAAACTTCTTGTATGTATGTCTCAAAATTTCCTAATGGACAAGAAACTCCTTATAGGAAGGCTGTTCCTGAGCTGCCTACAATCAGCTATATAACCATAGGGAACAGACTTTGTTTTATTTTTCTTAGTTTTAGGGTGCCTCGATAGTTTCTTACTGATTTTTTTAGCTTTCTGAACTAGGAAAAAACAGCCTGTTTAGGTTAGGGAGCTCTCTCCAGTACTCTGGCTGTTCAGGGAAAGAGTGGGGAGACTTGGGGCTCCTAATGCTGGTTTTCTGCAGATCCCTCTTTGAGCTGAGCAAAACTCCCCATCCCCAGCATGGTAACTGGAAAGTCCAAAGAACTTCAGTAAAAAGTTCTTTGTGGAAGGTGGAGCAGCTCTGCACATACTCTTTGTCCTTTGTGGCTTTTCGTTGTGTAAAAGGATGAATAAAATACATTGTTGCAAACGGGAAGGGAAGTAGACTGTCTGGGTGGAAGAAATTGAATGCTACTTATAAAAAGACTAGTAATGTGTATACTTGTGACAGCTCAGTGTCAGTACAGAAATAAATAGTGTGCTCTAAATGGTACAGCTGGAGAGTTAATTTCTTAGAGGTTGCTATCTGATCACCCATGCATTGTTACAGGGCATTAAAAGAAGAAAAGCAAACTTCTAGATGTTTGGAGCTGCAGTTGTTGGTGGCACCCTGCTAACCATGAATGCGATCATCTCTCAGGCTGTGCCACTCTTGAAATGCACCTGTAATATATTTAACTGTGATTATCTCCCCTCCTCCTCCTCCTGTGATAGGAGATAAGGGTTTTAGCTTTCAGGATGAGGGTTGTGGTTGCAACCTTAGCTGGTAGAGGTGTCCTCAGTGAAGGCCTGAAAGCTTTGGCAAGTGGAGGGACATGTGCTTGCTCCAGAGCTGCTCTCCCAGCCTCCTCACATGCTATCCTTCCCCTCTGCCCATCTTGTGGCAAATGCCAGTGCACAACCCTGTGTGGTCTGCATGGGGAAAGCTGGGAGAGTTTGAAAAGAGTGTTCAGAATATACTTTCTAAGGAAAAAAAAATCCTTGTGTGATTTGGAAGGAAGCTTTGAGATACTTGTTCTTGGAGGTGCAAACAGACATTTACAAAATGAAATGTGTGACAGGAAAGAGTGCAAGTAAATTATTTATATGCTTGCTAAAAGCATTGCTTCCAAAGCTTTGGATTGTGTTCTGGCATGTGAAGGACAAAAGAATGAAATGTTTTTTAAAGGCAGTGCCTTTTTCTACAGCAGTTCCTGATGCTGTGGAGAGTGTTGAGGGCAGTGTTCTGTCCTGAGTGTAGTTGCTCACCAGCGGCTCTCAACAGCTGCTTGGCTGTTGGGTTGAACCCAGCCTTCTCAGTCTGTCCTGCTGCAGCAGGACAAGTGGTTTTGAGAACTGTAAACCACCAGGATTGCTGGTTGGAGGAGCTGGAGCAGCTCAAGGGATGGTCCCTCTCTTGTGCTTGGGTTCCAGCACTGTTACTCAGGGCTCAGTGCCAGGGCTCCTGCTGAAATACACATTATACCCCAGCATACAAACACATAAGTGTTGAGCTGTGCATCTGTCACGGATTGATTGGGATTTGTTTTATAAAGTTGCCCATGAATGGGCAAACAACTTTGTTTTGGAAAGTGTGCTCAGCATTTTAAATGAGAAGCAAAATACAGAAGGCTCCTACTTCTCCTGTGGACCTGCTGTCACTCTTTCAGGCTGCTGGAAACAGGTGGCTTAGGATGTTTTGTGAAAAGCAGTTGCTGGTTGTGTTGTGGTTGGGTTTCATGGGTATGATTATAATGTAAACGATGCTTTTGGAAGACTGATGTGCTCCACAGGTTTTCTCAGTATTTACATTCAAAATATTCCCTTATATCTATACAAGAGGAAAAGGGAAGCTCTAAGAGGAACTTTTGAGTGACTAAAATTATGGTGATTCTTGAAAGGTATTACAATTTACCTAAAGTTGCTACTAATATTTCTTTTGCAAGACGAGTTCGTTATTTGTGGCAGCCACAGACACACTGTTTTACAAGAACCATGTGTCAAGTACAGCATGGCTGAGGTGCTGCATGCTGGAAGGGTTTGTGTTGGAGCTGCCTGTGTGAGCACCGGGAGAATATCTATGTTATCTGTACTGCAGTGCTCCAATAGCTGCCATACTCAAAACTCTGTTCCTCTTCCACATTAGCAAGGGCATTTACTATGTTGCTAATTCCGCTTTCAGGAGAAAACTTTATGTTGACGTGAACCTACTGTGTGAAAGGAGGTTTCAATAGCAATGCTAAAAACTCCTTGTTATCCATCTGAAGTTGCTGGTGCTGTGGGTTTCCTGGAAGTAGAGATTAAACTAGTAATCAGTTTCCATAAAAATGCAGCAGGCACTTGAAACATTACTTTATGTTCAAGTTTCTGCTGCTTTTTCACCATCCTTCTCCTTAGCATTGCCTTGAAGCTCTCTTGTTTGCTTGCTCGAACAAGTATTGTGCGGTCTAGTAATTCAAAACATGTTTGTCTAACCAGCAAAAAAAAAAAAAAAAGTCCTGTCATGTTGTTGTGGCAAATTAAAACATCCTGAACAAAATTATGGGGTGTTAATGTCCCACAGCATGAGAAATGCTTAACAAGATGCTCATTATAGCAGTGTTATAAAGGGTAGGACTAAACAGGTAGCACAGGAACCCTGCTAAAGAATGTGCTCCTCATCTAGGAAGGAAGAGGCTCTTGGCTTGTGTGTGATGGAGAAAGAAGGCATAGGAGAGACTCCATACCTCCTTATTCTGCTCCCATAAGATGTCCTTAGGTTTGTTTTTTCCTCTGCTGTAAAAACCAGCCTTTCTCTAATGACTTATCTGGAAGACTGGAAGTTCAGAGCAGGGTTAACCAGGACCTATTTGGAACAAAGCTGGAAGGAGGCAGGCTGTGAAAAAGAAACCAGTTT
This sequence comes from Neopelma chrysocephalum, assembly GCF_003984885.1. Classification (NCBI taxonomy): domain Eukaryota; kingdom Metazoa; phylum Chordata; class Aves; order Passeriformes; family Pipridae; genus Neopelma; species Neopelma chrysocephalum. Next base: position 13,189,369 of record NW_020897691.1, read on the forward strand.
CCTCTTCTCAGATTCAAGGCATTCAAGACTCTTGGAAGGCTCCCAGAAGGCAAAGAAGAAATGGAAACCAATCTCATTGTAGATTGTCTTGCATACAGAGAATTTTTATAATTAAAGGATGTTGCCCTCTGCTCCCATTGTTATTTGCCTCTGTGAATTTTAATTTTGCTCTGAGCCCAGTGCTGGCTTCGTGGGTACTGAGGCTGTGATAGAGAAGTGATCTTGAGCATTTATGAGCTCACCTTCAAATGAATGGGTACAGTTATCTGGGTGTTTTCCCCTCTTTTTTTCCCTTTCCACCCTCTGCCTCTGTGCTTTTCCGTTCCCTGCTGCGTGGACAGAGCTATAGCTGGGGTAGTGTTTCATGTATGAAGTATGACATTCAGACCTCCTCTTCAACGAGGACCGAATTGCCACCTAAGCTCCAACCCTTCTGAAAACTGTTAAAGCAGACTTGTCATGTTTTAGGTGTAGCCTTGTTCTTCATGCTTTGTTATGCATGGGCAAACATAAAAAGATGTGATTTCTACTTACTAGACATCTAGTTAGGCTTCACTTCTGTCTTCCAACCGTAGTTTCAGCTGGTCTGTTTGGCTGGTCTTTTTTATCATACATGATAAGAAGACTAGGCAGGCAGCCAGCTGCTGTTGAACTATAATAGGGCCAGTGGTATGTACAAAATTTGATTACTGCTGTCAACACCAGAGAGAATAGAAGAAAGCATGTACTCCAGCCAGAGAACTGCTAAATAAATGACCTATTGAATTCAATAGTAGTAGGAATAAGACCATCTTCTAATGAATGAAGTGGTTTATGGGTAGAGAGTATGCTAGTGTGTCGAACTCTTGTGTTTGTTTAGAAAAGCAAAAAAATCTTCTTTTGCCTTCTTCAAAGATTACTTTGCCCAGAAGTTTATATTTCTCTTTTGCTTATCAGCTTTTGTGATTAACACATGAATTTCACACACAGTACTTCAGATTTTGGCAGAGGCCATAGCTTCACTTTTTAGAATTTTTCTTAAAAAAAAATTCATGCCATCCTAAAGCCAACTTCTTTGCAGGTGGGTTCTGATGTGAAACAATTTAATAATTCTATCTCCATTTAAGCAAGAGATGCACTATGTTTAAAAAACAAACAACAAACTCCTCTTAATAAATATTCTCAGTGTGTATTCTTACTGAAATGCTGGATTTTCAAGGTAAAACTTGCTGTTAGATAAAATCGGTTTCTCTAATGTACTGCTGTAGCTGCTGATGGCAAGGCAGAGCTTGAGCTCTGGTGCATCAGTGGTTCTCTCCAGCCCCTCTAATAGCTTCACGTTGAAGTTCAAGGGACTGATGGAGTCTGAGTTCAACCCTTTCTTTTTTGAGAAGTGGAAAATATTGTAACAAAGTAGCTGACTCCTGAAACTTGTGCTTAATCTTTGGTCTTGTCAAGTGTGGATGGACCTTTACCTTGGAGTGGCAGGGACCAAGGTGAGATGAGGTATTGGGTCAACAGGAGAGCATTCTTAGGGAATTTAGACCAATCTCATCAAAAAGGAAAGCTTTTTTTTTTTCCTTTTTTGAGCAAAAAAGGAAGCTCTGCTGCTGTTACTAAGACTTCTGGTGTACATGCGTAGCTGTCTGCTAATTCGCATCATTTGGCGAAGTTGGCAGCATCTTTTTGTTTTGTGCTTGTGAAGTGCTTAGCACAGTAAGGTTTATATTTGTATTTACTATGGCAAAATACATCCTTGTTTGTTTCTAAAATAAAAATTCTAGCTTTAAAGTTTTTATTACCTCTCCACGTTGCTCTTGTTTGCATGGTTCACAGAAATGTTTGGATACAAATGTCTAATTTAGCTCCCTGAATGTATGGTTGCCTTTATTCATGGAAACAAAACTCCCTTTGTGTGAAGTCTTTCAGCCTTCAACTTTGAGGAATTCTTAAAATTGGAAAAAACTTCCAACCCGCAAAACTAAGTAGGACCAATTCCTGGCCCACAAAAATTTAAAGAAAAATCTGATCTTGGTTTCCCCCTCTTCCCCTCCCCCAAATAGTGTCTTGTGTGTGACACAGTAAACTGTTCCAACTGAATATTAATGAAAAGATGAGAGCAGTATTTAGAGCAGTTATTTGATAGCATAGTACAATAAGACAAGCAAATCAAACAGCATCTATTTGCTTTTGAAACCAATTCTGCTGTTCTCCTCTTTTGTCATAGGCTTGTAGTTATGTGTTATAGTTAATCTCTTCTCGTATTTGTTGTGACTATCAGAATTTGGTACAGTTCAATATCCCAAAGTGTTCAATCTGGAGTTGTGTGTCTTTCATAACTACAGAATCTGTAGTCTGCTTAATTTGATTATAAAGTTGGCAGCAGTATTTTGAAGATAGAGAGATTGGATTTGCTTTCTGTGCTGGTGGTAACCACAGTTTAAAGGTCTACTTGTAAAATAACTCTGATGCTATCATAGCCTTGCATTACTAACCTGCTTTACTTTTCTGTGCTCTGTCCTATTTGGAATTACTGCACAGTGGAAAGGGCATGCCTAATCAGGATTTGTAATTTTTGACTTGGAGGTTTATTTGTAGAACTTCCTTTTTATGTTGAAATCCTGTGTTTAAAATCTCTTGTGCTATTCTGAAAGGTTGTTAGAACAGTTGTTCTGGTTTCACATTCTGTCAAATGTGTGGAAAAGGTGTTACGGTGATACTGCAAACTTGTTGCAAAGTAAAGGCTAAAAATATTTAGGATTTTTAAAATGAGCATGATATTTGACCAGACAGGTTAATTTGAACAGAAAAGGAAAATTGCCACCTGCTTTCTGATGAATTTAATATTCTGATTCTCTGAAAGCTAGTGTGTCCTCCTGATTCAGTAAGGAGTATCAAAGCAGCATATTCATATGTTTTTAAAGAGAAAACAAATCTCAATTAGCTTGTAGTCCATTACTTGTTTACGTGCAGTCTTTTAAAAGGTTTGTTTCCTGACTGGTTTTGTCAGTCACTGTGCAGCTGAATGTGTCAAGCCCTCTGAGAAAAACCAGTGCTTCCCTCCCCCTTGAGTCCCAGCATGCAGTTCTTGCATGGGTACTAGTGTGTACTTCCTCTCCATCTTCACTTTCCTGTTATTCAAAGAGTGAGCTTGATCATGAGTGTTCAAACAGCCAAGAAAGTTATGTGGAAAAAGTACAAGGTTGCTGCACCTCGGGATACCGACAGGCAGACCCGTTACCCTCTGCTGGGTGAGTGCTTACCTGTGTTCTGAAGGCTGTGGTAGACAAAGAGATCCAGCAACGTGGGTCTGTTTTTATCTTCTACACGTGATGCAAGCTGCTTTTCTTAACTTTGTTAAAGTTAGTTTGCGCTAACTGACAGACTGTGGAAGGCATGGCAGGAAACTGAACAGGGAAAACTGTTTTCTGTGGCACCACTCCATTGTAAGTACTGTGTGAGCTCTGGCTGCGTCACACCTGCAGCCACAAGATCCTGTTGGTAATGCTTGTGTCATGGCTTCCCTTTCACCTATAACATAAGCATAACGTGGTATAAATTTTATTGCTGTTCTGTCTGATTGAAAGTCTTAATGCCCCCTATTTTCTTAAACTATTTGTTAAGTTACAGTGATTTCAGTATTTAATTATTTTGATTCTTTACAGTTCTGCTTACTGTGTCTTCTGGGACTTTTGAATGTATATGCTTATAGGAGGTCCTTTACCCCTCACAGGCTTTTCTCCCTATTTTGGTGGTGTTTCAAGAGAACAATATTTCCTGTGATTTGGAAAGAATATGTTTTGTGGAGGGGTGCTTTGAAAGAGAAGAAATTGGGAATATTACTCTTTACTTTTCTTTCTGCCATCTTTGCTACCCATTCCAGTTGAAATTTCATGTATTGTCTCTTCTGCTGTTTTGTGACTAGGGCCAAATAACATAGATTGGCAAGGAAAAGACAATTTGAGGATTCGTAGTACCTGTGAATATGCTGTTTAGATTCAGTAAGTGACAGATGTGGGCTGTTTATTTTGTGAATTGGTGTCAGAACTTCACAGATGCAGACCCTGCTTATAATAGAGAATTTAGTCTCTTTGACTTGACTTTTGTTGCAGGTTTTTTGGTACAAAGCTGAAGTCTAGATATGGGTTTTTAGAAAGAGAAACAAAAATCCTCCTACTATGTATCAGTGTCATGGCTAACTTTAGAATAAAATGATGAGCTTGGACTCTGATCTCACATATGTTTGCTTCTAGAACAATGAGTTGGATTTGGATATAAGCCAGTTTAGTTGAGAGCAGAAACTTTTCCTGTGTGGCTCAGTCCAAACTCTGTTAAAACTGACAAAAATGTCAAGAAAACTCAGTAATGTGAGTGGAGTTGCTTTTGACTGACTCTGGAGAGCTCAGTAAATTATAGGTTGGAGAGATCTGTTGTTCTTCAAAGTCTGCATGTGTTCAATCCACTAATGTGAGACAGCTGCAGTTGATCACTCTTGGAAGGTTAGAAGCAGGATAAAATCAGTCTGCTTGGTTTTTAACCTGGGCTGTTGTTTGAGAAAAATGTTTGTTCTGGCTCTGTGTGTATTGCTGTGGGTTTTTTAGGAATATTTCTTGGATTTTTTTCCTCTCTTCTTTTGTTGTTATATTTTTAGAAGAGCATAAACTTGGGACTGATGTTATAGCCAGTACTGGAAATACTCAAGCAGGGAAAAAATGGGTGGAGAAGTTGGGAGGGGATGTTTGTGTAATTGTTTTTTCGTGTCCTTTGCTTCTCACAGAAATCCAGAATCTAAATAACAGGGAGACTTCTGAGAAGTTTAGGAAGCACCTTGTGTGCAGCTCTCGGGCTAGAAAATTTTAGGGGTGATTACTGCCCTGTAAACATTGCAGTGTCAGCAGAGGTGCAGCTTTGTTTGTCTGCTTGCTGTGAGAATTGAAGGGACTAGAGGAAGGAAGATTGAAGCTCATCTGATAAAGGCTTTGAATGTAAACAAATTAGTTTAGGTGAAACCAAAATGGATAAGACTCTCTTCTGTCCTCAGAAGCCTAAAAGACATGAACATGTTTAGTCAGAGATTGGTTTATGGCCTAAAACATACTAAATAATTTAGCTCATATAATAGGATGTCCTTTATAAATGTCTAATCTCTTAATAACTTCTTAAGCTCTCAAGTTTGTGATAGGTGCTGGGAGTGTGGTGGCACTGGTAGGCCACTGGAGCCTAACTGGAACCAAAGCTTGCTCTTTGTCTGGGAGGGGAAAAAAGAAGGGATCTTCTAATTTCTTCACCTGTTCAAACAAGTGGGCTTTCTTCATTACTGTTCCATGTCATGGGAGATAATTTATATTCTTCCAGGAAAACTTCTAAAACTGTTCCAAGGAAATGATTGGGCTATTTTTTATTTATATATACGTACTCCATTTTTGTAGCAGTATTTGATGTGATTGTTTTCTTAAATAATTTTTTAACCTCAATTACCTCATTACTCAGATGGATGTCACCCTGTCATTTGCAGGGAGGCTATTTAACCTATATTATGGAGGCAGAAAAAGATGCCAGTTCTGTGAAACCTTCTGAAAGAGGTTGCCTTGTGGCACTATTTCCATAAAATGTCAACTCCTGAAGCCAATAGAGCATCTTAGCATTATGCCACTAGATATTGTTTTGTTATTTTATTCATACAGTTGTCAACAGAAGCAAGAGATCAATTTACATTTTATTGTGTGAACTAATTATGTGGCCACCACCCCAGTGATGAAATGAGTCTTATTTTTTTAATAGCAGTAGACAGTATTGGCAATGACATGACTCAGACATTTTGCAGGTGGATAGTTTGAGAGCATAACTTTCAAAACTCTGCATTTAGTTTCTGTTACCACTTATGTCTTCCTTCTTGCTCCAATAGTATCCCTCTGGAAATTGCAGGAGCACTAGCCTACAAATGGAAAGCTTCCTTTCAGGTGGGAAGGAATTAATCTGTGTTCCCAAAAGATATATGCACTGATAGCAGCTTGAAGTTATTTATGAGAACACACAAGTGGTTACAACAGTCAAAATAATACTTACGGTATTCATATTACTATAAGCTCTGGGTTAGTTAGTTGCTTAGTAGAGCCATGCTGGACCTCAAATCTGTTTGATTTTAAACAACTCTGGCTTTTAAACACCTGAAAATGGTATATGTCCTTTTTGGTGGCATGTGATGAAGGATATGTACTGAAATACAGTGTAGTTGTGGATAAAAACAGGTTACATAGTAATGTCATCATATTATATAGTTGCCTTTTGGGTCTTCACCTGAACTGATTTTCAAGATCTGAAAGACTAAAAAAACCCTCTTCTTATGTAAATTAAACTATTAAATGCACACACATACTGAAAAACTGGAAAGTTTTCTATTGTCTTGTAGTACAGTCCCTTTTGTAAACTGTAGGGGAGTGTTTTGTTTCTAGATGCAGTCTGTGCCCCTCTGCATTGTGTTGGACAGAGTGGTGCCTGTGACTCACTTCTGCCATACGGAGAAACCATGTTCCATCGACCGGTGAATAATGTGCCGCTGGTCCACTTTTATGTTTTCACTGAAATGGTGTGACCCTTAACTTGAGAGCTACATATGCTTCCTGCCCCTGTCCCTGATGAATAGGGCAGGAATTGGCAGCACTGTGGTCTGCTATGTGACCTCATTTGTGTGGCGTCTGGGTGGAGTGAGCCCTAATCTTCACTAAGCAAGAGGCTGAGAAAGCAAATTGCAATAATTCCCTGGCTGATCCTTCCAGCGAGTAAAAAAAAATGGGCTTGTGCTGCGGGGCAAGGAGATGCATTTACTCTGGCACTTGTTACGTACTGAGATGAATTTCTATCTAAGTGTTCAGAAAAGCAGCAAACGGTTCACGGTTCACTGTAGAAATTAGGGAGTGTGCTGTCTGAGTTCTGTGCTGTGCAGGATGGCAGTCAACAGCTTTCCCCTTGTGTCTGCCCCAATCAAACCTGCCACGCAACAGTGTGAACTGACAACCCTTGGTAATATTTGACAGATAAAAGATCATTTAGTATTGCATATGCAGATGGAAGCAGGATGGTTGTATCTGTCTTGCTGCATTTGACTACAGTGTGTGTTTTGTACTGCAGTTATGAAATATCTCCTCTTTATTGAGATAAAATATTGCTCAGGCTTAACTGTTCTGGATCTGATTAACTTGAAATCAGGGCCTGAGATATACCAACTTACAGTATACAGGTGCAACATTCAGTTATATGCCTGGGATGTGAGTAGAGCTGGGCAGGTAGTAGAACCATGTCAGAGATCATGTATTTGTCATTGTTCGGGTAAACTGGCTAGAAGGAGCGCATAGAGTTTTCTAGCTGTGAGGCTAACTTCTTAAAGAGATGTTGTCCCTACCGATCCCCTCTTGTGTTGGTGACTGTTTCCAGCCCAGTGCTTTTCCAGGGTTGCCCCTGAGCTGTCTCCCAGCATCAAGGCTTCAGGACTGCCTGCTTTGGGTTGAAAGAGAGCATCCTGCTTGGCTTCCTGAGCTGCTAAAGTCTGGCCTTTTAATGTTGCTTCTCAGCTATACTTTTCCCCTGCTAAAATTGTACAGCTCAATCATTTTAAGCTTCAGATTATTTTAAAAGGTTCTTAGCTGGTTTAATACCTTATAATGCAAAATATTTTTAAAGCAATTCATAATTTCAATGGTCTGCATAGAATGTTTTAACTTCTGCTCCTAGCTCATCTGTAGTAAAATCAATATTTACTTGGCTTGTGTCACATGTCTCTTTATATATATAGGGAAAACATTTCCAGTGCTGCTTTTAGGGTAGCAAAGAAATAGTCAAGTTGTTAATTTCTGAAAGTAGAATAATAGATCCCTCAAAAGGTCCTTTCTCTCTTACATACAGTCTTTATACTGATTTTTTTTCCCCCAAATTTGTCAGGCACATTCCTTTCTGCTATTTCTCCACTTCAGATGCAGAAAACTTTTGAAGGTCTTGAATATGATCTTTTTAGTTGCTGAAATAAATATAAACTTGGAATTGAATATTTCAAAACTAATCTGTATTACTAAATAGCATCCATTTTCTTTTCTCTGATTTTCTGTAATGTAGGTCTTGCATTATAATTTTTGACCAAGCAACTTTTTACTAATTCTTGTTGTAGTTTTCCTTCCAGTGAGAAAATTTTAAGCTTTAGCTTGAAGATGTCAGTTTGAGATTGAATATTAATACACTGGGATTCTTAGCATTGTGTACAAGAAAGATATAAAATGCTGTCACCTGATATCTCACCATCATTCCCCTATCTGTTGCCATAAAATTTCATGCAAGTATTCTTTATCTAATCTACAAGCAGTAACTCCAGTAGCTTGAAAAAAGTTCCACATGTGGGTTACACAGACAACTTTCCTGTGAGAACATATCTCAGCATTTTGTTAAGTAGTCCTGAATGCAGGTGGAGTCTCCCACAATGTTTAAGCTCATTTCCATTTAATAAAAATGAGAGAAAATATAGCTGGTGAACTTGAGTATCAAATGATGACTTACTGATAGTGTACTCTGCTGTAGTAAGCAAGCAGTAAATGTGTTGCTGCAGTAAGCAAGCAGTAAATTGTTATTAAATGAAAGCAAGTATTTTTTATCCTTTTGGTTTTTGACCTGTGGACAGAACTGATTATATGTAACTTGTTAGCAGAAAGTTGCAAATGCTAATACCTTGACAGGATTAAACCAATCAGTATACCTCTTGTGTTTTTAGTTGATTCTGATACACTTTAATTCCTGTCTCTAATAATATCAAGTGGTATATTCTTGAAAATAATCAAACTGTCTGTTGTTCCCACTTCAGTGCACAGTAGTGCCAGTCTTCTATTGGAGGTGCTTTTTGTTTTGTGTATTTTATCTACCTGTGACTAAGGGAAAAAAAAGTGCTTATTTTAACCAAGTGATTTTATTGGTTTTGCAACTGAAAGAGAAACCAAGGTATTGCTGACAATGCAGAACGTTATCCTTCCAATATATTTCATTTTGCAATGGATTAATATCAGAAAACACTGTGGTTTAACTCATTGTTAGGATCAAATGATTTAGGAGTGATAGTAAGCAATACTGTAACAGACTTTGTATATAGAGCATGCATCTTGTTTCTCTTTTTTTAAAAATGTATTTGGTGGTTGGTTTGGGGTTTTTTTTGTGGGTGTTTTATTATTTTTGTTATAGCAATAAAAATAACTTCAAGAATTTGCCCTCAGGAGTCGAGCTGGAATTATTTTATGGCCACATAAACTAGTTTGCTGTCTTATCAGATGTCCTGCTCTGAGCTAAGGGGAAAGATTTTTCTGTCTAAGTTGCAGTAAGTGTGCCTTATTGCAGCTCATATTTTCTTTGTTGCTGTTCAGTCCGTCTGGTAAGTTGACTTTGGTAGCTGCCAAATGCCCATCCAGCTACTCATTCACTCTCCCCTCAATTGGACAGGGGGAGAAAAAGAAGACTGGAAAGCTCATGGGTTGAAATGGGGACAAGGATATCACTTGCCAGTTCAAACTGTGGGCAAAGCAGACTTGATTGAGGGGAAGTTCTTTTGATTTATTGACAATTAAAATAGGATAGGATAGTGTGAAACAAAGACAAAAGCTAAAACACCTTCTCCCTACGTGTTCTTGTCTTCCCACATTCAGTTGCACTCCTTCATTCCCAAATCCTTGCCTCCCTCCCCCAGTGGGAATGAAAAAGCTTATTTAAATTATATCTTCAATTAGAACTGGGCTTTTATTTGTGAGAAAAGCTGACTTTTCTTGGCAGACATATGTGGTCAACTCTCAGCAAGAGCATGAGCTTACTATGGTCCAAAAATGTTCAGATAGTAAAAATGGACTCTTGATCTGAAACAAACTTAAATATGTCTGAAAGTAATTCCAAATATGGTTTAGCAAATATGCTAATGCTTGTGGGAGCAGGGTTTGGCTGATAACTTTTCCTTGTACCTTTCTTTATGGTGTGTGACTCTAAAACCAACACAAATGAAACCCATGTTTCTGGTAAGCAGACTTGCATTAAATATTTGCAGCATCTTGAAAATGGTCTTGATCAGCTGCTAAACAGTGATCTGCTGCTCTGTGTGTAAATGCTACTCTTAGGTTTAATGGCATCAACTGAAGGAGCCTGCAGGAGCAGTAAGACTGGTTTACAGCCAGCATATGCGGGAGTAGTGAATGTTTTCTAGTGCCTTTTGCGAAGTCCTGGCATGGCGTTCCTTATTTGCTGCCCTGTTTCCAGTCCCCTCTGTGGCGTGCACAAAGCTGCATGTGCCTCGTAGCTGTCACACCTCCAGAGTGACAGAGGGTGAGTCAGATCTGTGACAAAATGTGTATGTTCTGATAGCCTTGTCCTAGTGAATATCCTTGAACACTATACACAGCGGATCCATCTCAGGTAAATAATTAGCTATTGTTTTGACAGTGTAAATGTACTCTTTATGTGTAAAATGGGAAGCTATTTGACAAGCCTAAAAAATTTACTCTAGCCATTAAAAATAACACCCCACAAAAAACAACCCTTCCGAATCCAAACAGAACCAAACATGTCTGTGTACAAAAATTATCAGTGGCTGAAGTAATTAAGAAAAATAAGTGTTCTTCATCAGTTCAGTAGCATGTGGTCCTCCCAGAGCCATTGCTCCCTGTTCAATTAAAAATTGGCTGTGACACTGAATAAATCTGTAGCCATCTTATTTTTTATAGTGCAGTCTGTGGGAGCAGAGCAAAGTTGATGTTAGACTTGGTAGAAATTCCTGTAAAGTGGCTCAGACAGCCTGCAAAGCAAGAGGTTTTGGGGAAATGCTTTACTGGCTTAGCAATAGCTCTTAAAGACTTTTGAGGCAAATAGATAATTTCTGATTGGCTTGTGTTATTATTGACTGCTTTGCAGTGGAAGAGTGCTCTCTCACATCTACTAAATCATGGAAGCTTTTTCCCTTGTCTTTGCATATTCATTCTTCTGTTGTGTTCTCATGGCAGTATAAGTGAATTATTGAGCCTTCACCTTCACTAAGAAACAAATCAAATGTGTAGTTAAGAGAGTTAAAACAAAGTTCCAAACCAGTAACTTATGTTGTCAGAGAAACATATTTTTGGAAATCTCCCTGGTATAGATGAGTGATGTGGTGTGTGTTTTTTTAACTTTGCACAATTATGATTTTGCTACTACTGTGGTGGTTTTTTTGTGTGACCTTCAGCTTTCCTCCTTATGTTATGCTTAAGTACCTCTTTGAAGTTATTTGATAAATACCTTCCAATTCTCAGGTTCTTGATTTGAGGGGCTGCAGTGGATGAGTTGTCTGGGCATGGGGATGTTGGTGCACTCACAGAACGCAGATTAGCTCAGCTGCTTAGAGAGTGTGGTGTTAATAAGGCCATCCTTCCTGATCTGACTATAATATGACACTTCTGTATTTATCTCTTAATTCTTCAGGTTTTGTGTCTTAACTGATACTTGCTTTCTATCTGCATCTTTCCCCTCCTGATATACCTTTCTGCTGTCCTGTGTTTTGGAGATTGACACAATCCAGATGAAGAACTTGTGTCATATGGTTGGAGATGGTACGATAAATACAAACATCCATGTGTCATCCTTGCTCGCTCTTAGTCTTATGTATTTCTTCCTCTTCCAAGAATGAGTATCTTCACATACTGCTTTCTTACATGGTTTCTTCTACTATGCTAAAGGCAGAGAATAAAAGGTAGAAATGCGGGCTTTTCCTGAAAATTTCTGTGGTTTTTTTCTGTAGTGTTGCATGTCTAGGAGGTGTAGTTATTGCAGCTGAGCAGCTAGAGTTCTGTCATCTTCTAATGCTCCCTTACTGAGCCCAAATTTCATTCTGCATTTGAAGGGTGCTAAGGCTGGTAGTCAGCCTTAATTGCTTTTCCTTTTTGCAGCCATATAAAGACTTGAGGAATAACAGTGTTGTAACATGAATTGAAAGAGTGGAACAATGTGACAAGACAGTTCCCGAGCTTTTAGTTTTTAGCAAGTTGATGTTTTTCTTTTTATTGTGTACTTATCTCTGCAGGACTGGAGACAAGTCTCTTTCATGTGGAATGTTGTAACGAAATGCACCAAACTTCAAACTAGCGTAATAGGTTGCTATGTCATCTCTCAATCATGCTAATTCTTTTGAAAACAAATCTTCACATATATTCCTTTTATTTTCTAGCCTTCTTAGATGTCCCTTTGACACTCTGATTCTTCCTTTGCATTCCCTCCTTTCACTCAGTTTTCACTTGTCACTTACAAAATTTGAGGGTTCTATTTCTGAATAAACAGAAGTTTGCAGATGTCGTCTTGTGAAGCCAGTCATGCCAGTTTGTAGTTGGACTGAAAAGATTTGGGAGGATAAAGCAGATCGATACTGCCTTTTAAGCACTTCCAGAACCCTTCTTAGCCAGACTGTAAGTTTGAGGGAGATCATAGCAATACTTAGTAGAATAACTGTATAAAAAAGGGAGTACTGTGTATCTTCTGACCACTTAAGTTACTCTTCAAAAGTGAATTTTCATTTCCAAATCTATTGGACAGTGATAATGTCTCTTGTGCTGTTTGAGCAAATAATGGGTAGGTAGATGACTGACATTTAGGATGTATTTCATCCTGCTATACCAGCTTGCAGATGTGTGTGCAGTAGCAGGAATTCTTTTCTTGCCCCTTCAGAGTAGACTTCATGAATACTTGGGTTCTGTGAATGATTCTGCTTCTGCCACAGGTTGCTCTTGTGTGTCAGCATTGATAATCTGAAATATGAACACTGTACTGCAGCTTGCTCTGTGATACTTCAGACAGCAGTGTGCATGAGTTCGTATGCCCTTCTGTACATCCTTAATACTGTTTCCCGTTTCCTTGCTTCTTTGTAATTTAAAAAGTTTTGTTTCCTTTTTTTCTACTGCAGCTTTGCTTGTATGTTCCTGGTTAACAAAAATCTAACATTTAAAGAGTAGCCTTAATACAGCAATACTGTGGAAAATCAGAAGTGGTAGTTGACACCAAGTGAAATTAGAAATCTTCAGATATGAAGATCTAATCTGTATTATGGGAATTAAGCTTCTTATATCATTGTGTCAGGGATGAAAACATTTGTGGTGTTTCTTTAAAAAAAACTTAGTGGTTTTATAGTTTGTTTTCTAAAGGAACAAACAGCTGCAGAAAGATCTTGGAATAACTGTTAAATATTAAACTGTTTAAGGTTTTCAACTGTATTTACATTACAATGGTTTAAGGTGATATGTTAAAGTGGAACAATTTCAAAGTTTTAGCAAATTTCATCAATCGCATAGCTTAGTTTTGCCTTGTGTGATGCGGGTAAGACTGTCAGAAATGCTGAAGTTACTTGTGACAGTTAACACAGTGTTAAAAGTAAACCTCTTTTTGCTTTTTAGTTTGTAGAAAAGAATTTAAAATTGAATTAAAAATACTTTCTATATGCATTCCCCACTTTCTTCCCACACATAGTTTATAGTACACAAAGCTAAAAATTCAAAGATAAGTCATATGAGGACAACAGTGTTATTAGGAGATGACTTTTGATTTCTGTTTTGTAGTTTATTTCACCCTGTTCATACCACTTGTTCTTTCTGTGATGATAATGTTTCAGAAATAAGAATCTTTCATTAAGGTACTATATTTGCATAACCTGCGGAGCGTAAAATGCATTTTTGGTTTTGTTTGGGTTTTTTTACTGCCAGGCTTTATAGTTTGTGGTTAGTTAAATACATCATTTTATTGAGACTTTGAAATTCTTGTAAATGTGTATGAAGTTAATTTATTATGGTCACTTAGAAATGCAAATAAATGTTAAATAGAAAGCAGACTTCTCTTAATCCCATTGGGGAACCATGTGAGTATTGCTTTTATTTCACAGAGCCAAGTGTTTTTGCATGCTTCTAGGAGTACATCCCGGCCCTATCCCCATCTCCTTTTTGTTCCTCATTTGACCCTTTGTCTCTGAGCAATTACACATCCATCTAGACCCTTCACAACCTGCTCAAAGCAATTGGGCTTTGCTTCACCAGAGCTGTCTGGTACTTGGGAGTCTTTACATGGATAGGTCTGACAAAACTAATGTGTGGCTGGCTCTTGGGAGAACTGAGGATGTGCAGAGAAGGTGCTAAGAACTAACCTCACACTGGGATGTTGTACAGAACCCTGGCCTTTAAGCACGGCTCTTGTCCACACTTTGCTTATAGCATGTATTTTGGGAGATTTGGGAAATACTTGCTCAGTACAATTGTTGTAAGAAATATTATTTGGCACCACTTGCAAATAGCTTTTCTTTCTGGGGTGGGATGGGAGTGGAAATATGAAAGCCTTAGAAGAAACTCCCTCTTGCCTTATGTGACCCAGCAATGGTGATTTTGTTCTGGCTTTTTCTGGGGTGGGGGTTAAGAAAAGTGCTGATCTTACTTTTAGTCCTCTAAGAAAGGTATAAGTACTTTTATTGATTAAAATAGCTCAGACCAAATGCTCTGAGTTTCAAGAGAAACCTTTACATTGAGGAAATGATCATTTTATATTACATCAGATGCTTTTGTCTGATGCAGAGGCTGTACTTGGTATTGCTTTGCTGTATAGCCTCCGTTTCTTACTGGCAGAGAGAGTTGATCTGCCATGCAGTTGTCGTCATTTCCTCAATATAAGTAAATGAAGCCAGCAAAAGCTCTTCATTAATACAGATTTGGCTATGCCAGAGTGATGTCCATGTGCATTTGGCAATTGCTATTAGTGATGTCCATGTGCATTTTTCATGTATCAAGATGATGTTGTGCCAGCAAGACTCAATAGTGTATGTGTCTGTGTTTAAATGCTGATTTATGTCCATTGATGGTGGAAATTTTTTTCAGACTATACCTGTGTTTCTTCCTGTGCTACTAGCTTTCATTTTAAAGGTCATTCAAAGATACAAAGGCCTTCTGTATGGGGCGGATTCCTAACATTGCTATCTAATTAAGCCTGCTTTTAAAAGGTCTTGAACACTGATACTGAACTACTCTCTTGATCTTCTATTGGCTGTTTCAACACTGAAATTGGTCTGATGAACTGATTTGTTACTTATCTCTTCAACCTGGGTGCTTGGATTCACAGTTCTTGTTCAGTTTAGCAGGGGAGTGGGTTACCATAAAGAGGGCTGTGCTGGGTTTAGCCAAGCATGGCGCCTGTGGTGGTGTCCACACCACACCATGTGCTTATACTTGTTCCATAAGCAGATCTTCGGTGGTGCTTCCTCTAATATGCCTTATTTTCCAGTGGTTTGCAGTTCAGGGATTTCTACAGCCATAAATTATATCTGTCTTTTAGTGGACTCTTACTTCCGTAAGCTTGTCTCTGCTTTTTTAGCCAATTTATGGTAGTGCCGTCTTTTTTCTCGTTTCACCGGTGGTTATCATCATTAATTTTGGTACTCAGGCTAGCAATGTTCAGGCTGTAAGTACCATCCTCCCTGAGGCATAGACACCATCTGTCTGCTGCAGGGACATTGACCTTTGGCAGAAGGTGAAACAGAAAGTCAGGGACTTGGAGCTCTTGAGCTGCTTCATCTGGGCAATTGTGTACTGGACAAGAGCTGTGAATCCTGAGTGGGCTTGGTGCCACTGTGAAGGCATGCAAAAGAATCCTTTCTGAAAATGCACTCAGGACAGGATTACACCTGTGAGTATGACCGATCTACTGAAGTTGTTGCCAGAGACAGCAGTAATAATGACATGTGGTTATTTGCTTTCATAAGATGACTTTTTGTTTTGTTTGTTTAGCCAGTTTCCAGAAAGGTAAAAGTGATATGACCCCTGGTGGCCTAGTGGTTAGCATGCAGGACTCTCACTGCTGCGACCCAGGTTCGAATCCCAAGTCCCCCAGGCAGATGGTAGCTCGTTAGCCCTGTGAGGCCATCCATCTATGAGAAGGTCACTCTAAACAAACCTACGTCCTGAGGACCTCACTGCCATTGTCCAAGCTTGCTTGGCCCCGGCAGATGAACCTTAGGATTAAAGGGTGGGCTCAGTTCAGCGCAGGCTGTGTCTCACCTAAAAAATCCATTGCGCAGGCTGGAAAGGTAAAAGACCTTTCCCCAAATCTTCGTTCGCGAAGACTGGCCATTATTATTAATTCCAAACAGTACACAAAGCCACTTAATGTGTTAGAGTGACAGTAATCAAACCCTGCATTTGCACAGGTTCCATCACAGTCCTCCTAAAAGCTTGCTATTAAATAATAAAAGCATGGGGATTGGCATGTGTACATGAAGTCCTTTGCCTAAGCAATTGGCAGCTGAAAGCCCATGGCTCGAGTTCTTCCGAAGGCTTTGTAGGCTTTGAACTTTGTTTGCTCTCCTTTTTGACTGCTCCGTTGTTGTATTTTCATAGAATTATAGGATGATTTGGGTTGGAAGGGACCTCAAAGATTATCTAGTTCCAAACCCCCTGCTGTGGACAGGGACACCTTCCACTAAACCAGGTTGCTCAAAGCCCTGTCCAGCCTGGCCTGGAACACTTCCAGGGATGGGGCACCCACAGCTTCTCTGGGCAACCTGTTCCTGTGCTTCACCACCCTCATAGTGAAGAATGGCTTTTATATATGTAATCTAAATATACTGTCTTTCAGTTTAAAACTTTTACTCCTTATCCTCTCAGTGCACTTTCTGATAAAGTCCCTCCCCATTTTGCTTGTTAGCCTTCCTTTAGATACTGGAAGGCTGCTGTAAGGTATCTCTGAAGCCTTCTCTTCTCAAGACTAAACCTCAACTCTCTCAGCCTGTCTTCATGGGAGAGATGTTCCAGTCCCCAAATCATCTTTATGGCCCTCCTCTGGACCTGCTCCGACAGGTCCACTTACTTCTTATGTTGGGTGCCCCAGAACTGGATGCAGGACTTCAGATGGAGTCTCACAAGAGCGGAGTATCTTCTCCAGTTTTTGTCACACTTTCGGGAGTGGATCTTTCTGTATTGAAGTGTTCAGAAGTATTCAGTGGGCTCACACTGTTGGTGATCAGTGGCTTGCTTGATTGCATAAATACCTGGTTTAATGCATTCCAGATATTTATCCTCTAACTGCCAAACAGAATTTATGTACTTTCAGAGCAGTTAATCGGAAGGGCTTTAACTTTGGAGACTAATTAATGACTAAGCCAGGGAAGGAAATAAGAGTTTAATTAGAATATAGGATTAGCAGTGCCTCAACCTACTGCTGTTCTGATCAAATGACAAAAGAAAATGTTTTCCAGCAGCCATAAGAAGGGACCAGTCATAGTACTTTACTCCAATTTATCTTTTATTTTTTCTCCATTAAGGTGTCTCACTGAACACACAAGAATAAGACACCTTTATGACTCTGTTTCTTCTTGCCTCGAGAGAAAGAATACTCATTTCATCATGGACAAAGTGCTCAAAGCTTTGCTTAATATCATATTTTTCTGAACGAAAGTTCCCCCTTCCCCAGTGGCGCGATATTCCTTGGCCAGCAAAGGAACGTGACTGGGAAAGGAAATAATTTATCTGAAGAATTGGACTTGCCTTTTACTTAATTTTCCTCACTAAAGCTGAATGACAGTACCAGACACTTAACACACTTTGGATTGGTCATGTGAAGCTAAGAGCAGGAAAGTTACGGTGATCATTTCTGTAGTGAACTTGCTGGATTATTTTATGGATAGAAGTGAGACTATCTGGTGTAGTTTGTGCTAATAAATATTTTGGATTTGAATTCTTTAGTTACTCTGTTCATTCTTTTGCTTGCTTCTCCTTCATCTTTAGAGCACCATTACACCACGTGAATTTTAGGGGCTTCCTTTAAACCTTCTAAGTTTCAGGTTTCATCTTGGTAATTACAAAGGTTAATAGGCTGAGGTGAATAATTTACAGGCATCAGTGACTGATCCTTGACAAAATAATGGAATAGCTAATGAGGCTCAGGCTGTCTGGAAACAAAATAAGCAATTTATGCTTTTTTAAACTTTATTTGCCTATTTGATTTCTGTAGAGACTGAGCTTAAGTTTCTTGCAGAGACTGGTATGCAACAGTTCCCTCTGCTTCTATCTTCCAACTGTTGTGTGCCCAGGAATTTGTAAAGGTAACATGACTTGGTATGAATCTTGATGGTGAAGAATTGAAATGTATTAGTCAGTTGTTATAAGCTGGCCACAGAAGAGTGTAGAAGATTTCTAGTATGTAGTCTGTTAAGTGACTTTCCACTAAACCATATTCCTAAATGCCATGTCCACATGCCATTTGAACACCTGCAGGGATGGTGATTTCACCATCTTTCTGGGCAGCCTGTTCTCATGCTTGACCACCCTTTCAGTGAAGAAATTTTTCCTATCATCCTATCTAAACCTACCCTGACAGCTTAAGTGACAGTGTTATAGCTTTGTAAAGACATTTCTTTCTTGTTCTCCTTTTTTAATTTCTGAGTTAATTAGCATTGGAAAGTTCATTTTTTATTACCTTCCATAGATGAAATACCAATTGTATTTTTTTTTGGTCTTAAGACTAGATGTCTAAAAACTATCAGAGGTTTGAGACAATCAAACCTAGGAAACTAACACCTTAATTTTGCATAACTTAACTGCTCAAGTTGCTATGTTGTTATTATGTCTTCCACACTGGACTGCTAAGAAAGACTTAAATTCCGTGGGGTTATAAATTCCATTTGTTTTTAAATTACTCTAGTCTGCACACTGCTGTCACTGAAATGCCACCTATATGGTCTCTATCAGGAGATACTTGGTTAACTTCCTTTCAGAAACATTTAATTAGCATTTGTGTAATTTTAAAAATATATTAATAGCGTACAGTTTTTTGAAATCTGTTGATTAATCCATGTTCACAAGGAAAGTAGGATACTCTGATAATGCTTGTCTTCCAGTCTTTTTTTCCCCCTGCATAACTGGTCCAATTTATATTAACTAGTGGAAATTCAATCCAATATTCATAAAGCTACTTCTGTGTTGTAAAGCTAACTAAGTAGGTAGAGGTTCTGTGAAAATCAGGAGGCCCTGAATGCAATGCCTTCACTGAAGAAGAATTTTAAAAAGAAAGTGTAGATGTCTTTCCTGCTGCCTGACGGATGGCGAGTCAGCGTATGCATGTGAAGGACAACCTGGTGCATACCAGATTGTAGCCTGCACCTGTGTGCTGGGATGGAGTGGGAGCTTGGAGTGAGAGGCCAGAGAAGTGGTGGGGAGGAGCTGGCACCAGTGGGGCATCCACTAATATATAGAAAGCCAAGCATTCTTAATCTTCTCATTAGGAAATTGGAGCATGTAGTAATATGTAAGAGCCAGGTATTACTAATCTGTGTCTCAGGAATTGGCTTCTATTTGTGATAAGCTCTTACCCTAAAGAGTTTTAGAGCAGGAATTATGACAGACTGTAGAAGCCTGGCTAAAAGAAAGGCAGCTCTGAGGGGATGGATCAGGAAAAGTTTTAATATTTGGAGTGAAAAGACAGGGAGTGAGGAGGGTTTGGAGTTGCAGCCTTTAGGCTTTTGGAAAAGGAGAATTGGAAAACCTATGGCTGAGTGGAGTTGGGTTAGAATAGACTCTGGAATATGAGAGAGCAGAAAAAGTCCGTGTTGTGGATAACTGCAGAGTGCTACTATCTTTACTCTCTTGTCACAGAGAACAAAATAACATTGTATTTTGTACTGTGAACATTGTTTCCTGAAGATGTTCAAACAAGGTTGCTTGTGATGTCTGCCTGATTTGAAACTCTGCCATAACTAGCAGAGAGAGCTACTCACATATATACAGTTTATGGCTTGGCTTCCTTCTCTATCCAGGCAGTATTGCTTACTTGGGCCTGAGCGGGGTCTTTGACATCTGTTGTCTCTGCTTCCTTCTGCTATTCAGATGGGCTTTTTGTGCAGGTGGCTCCTCTGTTATGCAGGAGATTATGCTAGATGATCACAGTGATCCCTCTGACCTTATATCCTGTGAATGACCTCCACAAGTGCAAGTGAGCCTAATAACAGTTCTAATTTGGGCAGAGAAAAAAGAGCAGATGGCTAACACTAACTTGTGGAAAGCGATTCAGTTTTCTTTGTAACTGCTTAGAAATTCAAAAATGTAATCTGTGCTTGTAACAAAACTAGCTGTAGTAAAGCTAGTGTGTGATTTTGTGTTCATAAATTTTTTCTGTCTCTTTCTTTCACAGGTGCCTTACTGTTTGTGTGCTTAGAAACATCTTAATTGCCAGATTTTTGGGCAGGAGTTACCTGCCTCTCCTGTCTCTCCTCCCTGTCATGGTGGTTGGGATTTCAGGGAGATGGCAAGGGCATTGTCCTCTTCTTGTGGGTGAAGTTTATCCTTTGATATCTATGGGGCACATGTCCAATCCACTCTCTATCATCACAGAGGTATTTGTGATACCTTTATTTCAGGTGGTTTTGGTTTTGTGTGGTTCCCCTTCCCCCAGTGTACTTGCTGATAGCTGAAACCCTTTGTTTTAACCAAAGATTTTGACAGAAAATTTTTCAGGCTCAAACCTTGGTAGGTGATCATGGGCAGTTGGTGAAATATGTGCTCAAATGTATTTATATTGTATGTGAAAGCTTCACAGGGCTTTCTTGCACTGGGAGCTGATGCTGCTTGGTTTGACCTAGAGTTAGAGAGCCATTGCAAGCTGTTGGAGTGAAATGTGGGGTTGCTGGGCCCTGTTGGCCTTCTGGAGCAGCCCTGTGTAGGTGTTGGGACACTGCCTCCTACTCTTGGGTTTGCATTGTCATCGCATGAAAACAGCAGGGTCACTGACTGACCAACGTGGGCCGTCAGGCTCAGTGTCTGGTGTCACAGCATTATTTTGGTCTCCTGAAAGCTTCTAGTTATCTCTACTTTGCTTTTAATCATCATTCCAATGCGCTGAGGCCGGCAGCGTGGCGTGTTAGGTTGCTTTTGTTGAGAGGTATGTAAACAGCTATTTTAATATTCCTTCAGCTTTGATGATGCCTTCCTCTAAGTTATCAGTTGCTGGGGGATTTTTTTGTTGTGAAGTAAATACAATTTAGCTTAGACTCACAGCACATTTCAGTGTGCTCAGAACCAGAGTGTGGTCCTCGTTAGTTGTCTGTGTTGTTTTGTTTTTGGTGGTGTCTGCTGTTGGGAAACACTGGGGAGTGAGGTCCAGGGGTCTTTTTAGCTTTGGCTTTTTTTTTTTTTTTTTTTGGTAATGGGTCTATTTCATAGTTTGTTCTATACAGAGAATTCATAATTTGGGCAACTGCATTTTGTGTGGCATTTGCTGTAGGCAGGCATTGTTACTTTTTTTGTTAGAGACACTATTAAGATAACTGTGGCTTGCCCAATTGCTGAAGTTTGGAGAGAGAGAAGGAATGAGGGAAAGCTTTATGCGCAACACTGATTGCAGAATTTAAAATTGCAGTGCAAAGGTGAAAGTTTACAAGGAAATTACTTGTTGCTGGAGCTCTTTGGTGTTGCAAGAGAAGAGGGAATCTACGGAACTATTTTAACTTTTGTTTTCTGTTTCTCTCCTTCCCCCCCCCCCCCAAAAAAAAAGCCTAACCCAATGCAAAACCGCAGGGCTGCTGATGAAGACTGTTTTGTGTTGATGAAGTCAGGGCCCAGTAGTCCCGATGAACATCAGAGATTCTGTGAGCTCAGTGGTCACAAATTCTGGTGCTTTGTGTCTTGCTTGGCTTTTTGCCTCTTGCTATCAGGGATAAAAGCCACACTGATTTCCATCCTCAAATTTTAGATACTTCTTCTGTGTCTTTTGATAGGTGGATTAGTCTGAGGGAGTTTGGCAAAAATATAGTTGCTTTCAAAATGCTTTTTCTGTCCAGAAATACAAAACTTATCCCTCTTTTTGTTACTGTTGGCGGGTTTCCATGTGTGCTAGTCCTGGGTGGGACAGTATCTACAACAGATACTCCTGATTGCCTAAAGACACAGGCAAAGGGATGATTCTAACTTCATTACATTCCAAGTGTCTTAATTGAAACCCACAGGCTAATTCCTTCTTTTATTTCTAAATTCCTTTGCTGAAAACCTCAATAATGAGGTGGGGAAGAAAAATTTAAGTCTTAAAATGTGAGATGACCCTTGTTAACCTGTGCTGGAGTGGTTGAGAAATTTCTGCACTTTATTTGCCAATCTAGTCTGTATGCTTCTCCGGGGCATTTTCATTATAGTGCTGTTCTGCCAGCTGTTTTGAGCGTGATAACTTTTGTCTTTCAAAAGCTAAATAACACTGCTCTATCACGTAAGCATATAATGCATTTTGGGGAAATAAGAAAGCTGTCTCTCAGTATGAAATAGAAGTTGAGTAAAGGACAAACCATAATGCAGCAAGGCTTTTGTTTTTACCTCTACTTTTAGATAATTTAGATTCCTTTTTGCTTGCAAACATGATATTCACAAGGTAATAGATTAGACTTGAACTGTGTTTTCAAGGTACCCCAAATGAAATTAAGGGACAATGTTGTGGGTGGAAGAGGTATGTAAGGCTGCAGAAGCGGCTGTTGAGGGCGACTGAATACCAGAACACAGACTGGGCATCAGATCACAAGAGCTGGTTGTTTTGAGCGTACTCCAGTTGCGTGGACATACATCATGTTGTATAACAGAAGAAGGCTTCAGCAAACAAGCATCCGGGATAGGAAGCTTTCCTTCTCTTCCTTGTCATCACAAGAGTTTCATTTTGTGTGTGTATGTTTAGGTTTGTTTTTATTTCCTCCTAAAGGAACAAACTGTCCTGACATTGTCCATTACAAGTCCATTAAGTGACCTGAGGGCAGGCAGAGCCATGTTGGCCAGAGGAAACCGTCAGTAGGTAATGAAGCAGAATTTGGCCCTGAGTCAGTTCTTGGCTTTTATTGTCAGGCTGTGGCAGTGTGAAAGGAAACAAATGTTTTAGCAACTTGGTGAATTTGTTTCTCACTGGGCTGTAACTTGCTGACATTTTTAATGTCTTGTGTGAGGAGTTGACTGGCTGGAGTACTGTGTGTTTTGCTGAATGGTGATATTGTTTTTTTCACTGAATGTGGCTAATTTGTTATCCGAATCATAATGTCAGCCTCCAGGGGTTAGCTTGACAGACTCATAGGAATCTAAAGAAAATTACTTTGAGGGATAAAATAACTTGTCACTGTTATTAACAAAGAACCAGCATTTCAGTTGCAATTTTTTTTGCAGGGATTTATAGCAGAAAGCTCGACACAACCCTAGCTATAATGGCCAATTACAAAAATCCCAGTTTCAGAGGCTTTTATAAAGCAAACATGAAAACAGCCTGACTGGGCAAGTGTTCTCTGTGTGTTTTATAACGGAGCAGGACATTTTGGGAAAATGGGAATTGTGAGGATTCTGATTCCTTGTGTAACTGAAATAAAAATGATGCTCTAATACTGAAGAGGTAGTTGGGGTATATGCATTCATATTTTTTCTTTCACTGAGTCTTTCATCAAGACTAAGTAGTTTGTGTTTATTGGATATGTTTCTTGATGGGGTTTTTTCCTTCCGCTTCCTAAGAAACCCTCTTTTTGAAAAGAGAGAAAAGAGGCTGGATTTGTAGTAAATGCACTATGGTAATGCAGCACACAAAGCAGGAGCACTTACATGAACTAGACCTGAGGTGTCGGGGGAGCAGCTGTAGGAGCGAGGCCTGCTCACGTTGTCCTGGGAGGTGAAGCTGGTGTAATGCTGAAAAGAGCTGTTGCCTTCTGCTATGAGTGTGCTTGTGAAGGGGTTGAACCCTCCAAGAGTTGGTAGTGTAGAGCTCCTACAGCACGGGATTTATAAATCCTTGACCCTTTTCATAACCGTTCCTTTTACAGAGTCATACAACTATTTTTGGCCTCTGTGTTTTGCCTTTATTGCGTTAAGGAGTAATACTGTTAAAAGAATGTGAGACCTCAACCTTTGGTGTTACTCTTTGTTCTCACTGAAGCTTAGGGAAGGAAAAAGTAGATGGAGCCTTAGGGAAGCATCCTGGTTCTACATAGGTGTGTACTTGGGGGTGTTGACAGGAAAGGGACAGACAGAGGTTACTGAATGATATTTAAAAGGGAGAAGTATGTTTAAATCTCAATATGTTCAATACAAATAGTACTTGCAATTAATGGAAACTGAAAACGTTATCAAGAGTTGGACAGAGTCTGGGATTGAGTTTTGTACGAAGCTAGATTTTTGGTCCAACAGTGGCAGTTAATGGTCTAGTCCATTCCTGTCTCTTTAAAGAAAAAAGAAACCCCAAACTTGTAGGGACAAAATAGAGTAAATATCTTCATATGTGTATTTGGAATTTTTATCTTGACCCTGTCAGTCTCCTGTGAGATGGATAGTTAGGATCTACCGGAAAGTTATTTCATTCTATCTGTCTTTGATACAAGGAGCTCTATTTCACTGAGGGAAGACAGCAGGGTTAATGAGATCTCTTAGGTAATTATATTCACCCAGAACAACACTGAGTTTTAACCACCTGTTTTAAGAATGGCCTGCTGTGTGTGCAAAATAGCTATCTTGAAGCTCTTTCAGAAAAATCTTTTTCTGCATTGGTCTATCTTTAATGCCTGGTTGAGCTTGAGGTATGACTCAGGAGTCGGCTGTGTTGGGTCAGCTTTAGCTGCCAAAGAAGAGAGGCATAGAAGGGTGAAACAAGGGCTGCTGGCTGTAGACCCTTTGATGTGCCCTAAGCAAGTATTTCAGCTGTAGCCTAAAAGGAGCCCAAACCCAAGGTTTTATTCTAGATGGTTATGGACAATTTCATAAAGCTCAAGTCCATCAACTGTCATTTCCTACCAATTCTTTGTTCATGCCCATTAAGTAAAAAACACCTGGTAATTGTTTTCACAGCTTTATGGCTGGATATACTAGACATGAATACATGAATAGCATGAGTTTCAGATGCATGTTAGGCCAGAAATGAGAGAATTTGAAGTCATCTATCTAAGAAATCTTCTGGTTGTATTCTGTGATTTTTTAAATTTTTTTTTGAACTTTTTAAAAAACAAAAATCTGGATTTTGTAGGTAAAACTTCAATGTATAAATCTCAACTTCTGCTGAAGTGTATGATCTTTAAAGTGGTGCCTTTTAATCATAATCATTGCTTCAGAGTGCATAAATTTTCATGATTTCATGAACTAGAATGTTTGAGTGTCAGCTTTTTCTCTGGCTTCACCCTAGTGCAGGACAGTGAGTCTGAACACCATAGCAGTGTGCTGCCTTGTGGTGTGGAGCTTGGAAAAATTGATACCAGCTGCCACCAAGAGGTTCTGCAAGAAAGCATTCCAGGCAGCAGTGTGCTGTGGGCACCCGAAGTGTGTCTCTCCAGACTGGTCTGTCAAGAAGCTGGTGGAGTCTTGAAGGTCTCTTGGAGACTGTGATCTGAGTTGCAGCTGTGAAACTGAATTTGCCTGGTAGAAGGCACTGCCTGTTTTGGCTGTGGTCTTGGATTTGGAGTTTGAAGCCTTTGAAGGCTGCATGTATTTTTCTTCTTGGCTGCAGCAAGCAGAAGTAAAAATCCATAGTGCATGCACTTCCTTTCCTTGGTCGGGTTTTCAGCAGCTAAGTCATTTTCATTTAAGTGCAGGTGCATAATCTCACCTTTAGCAGTGCTCAGTGCAATTTGCCCAAGATGTGATATGGACAGAGCTCTGCTGGAGGTGACTCATCCTAGTCTAGTGGGACAGACTCTGTAAAATTGTGGGTTACTCCTAAATGACTTCTTTAAACAACCTGGGAAGGTACCTTCTCTCTGCACAGCTGGAGGCCACTGCTCCTCCCTCTGCTTTGAACTGCAGGACTTGTCCTTCCTCCTTTCCTGCTGAGTCCTTCTGGCTGTCTCCCAGATCCTAGGTGGTGGTACTTCGGTGTCACACCAGTAGGGGCATCTGAAAGTAAAGGCTGCTGAGCCCTTCTCACACTTTAGCTGAACTTGTCTGTGACTGATCACTAACATGGTTCTGAACCCAGGTGCAAAGCCAGGCTGAGGGTGGGTAAGGCTGCAAGTGCTTCAAGGGTGGTTCCAGCAGCTCAGCTACCACACTTGCTGGGCTGTGTGCTGAAGGAGGCTGTTATCTGCATCAGAAGCTTGAATAAGGGCCTTGGCACCTTTTGGAGTAATGCATCTAGGGAAAAAGGTGTTGACAAAGTCTCTTAATTAAAAGCCCGTGGTTTCATAGGTTGCTTTTCACCAGATTGTGAGCTTGTGAGTTTTATGCATCAGAATCCTGCCTGGGAGGTGAGGTGAGGCTGATCCTAATGCAAAGGAGCTGCTGTGGTTGCTAGCAAGGGCAAAACATTTGTGTGACTCTGCAAGTACCAGTGTCTTGTAGAAGTTCGAACAGCTTTATTGAGAGATTAGGCAGAAAATTCTTCAGGATAGTGCTTGATATGACCTGCTCTGAACAATCTAGGATTAAGAAGAATGAATCTTCACTCATTGTTTTCTTCTTATTCTCTTTCTTCAGATGAACACAATGATGTACAGAAAAAGACCTTTACAAAATGGATAAATGCTCGATTTTCCAAGGTAATGTTGATTTGGAAGTACTACTTTGTTTGATTCACTTTTTAGAACAATATTGCTCTTTTTAGAATACTCCTATTAAAATGTGTCAATGCGTAATGAAAATAGTATCAAATATTTATGCGCATGGGGAAGCTGAGAGAACAAACATTACAGTATTTTACCTATGTCCTAAGAAAAAATGAAAGATTCTGTTTCTTAATATGTTAGAATAGTTCTTTGCATGAACATGTCTAGTTTTGTTCCTCTTAATACAGTTTATTTCTACATGCAGTTTTCAGAGTGCATTACAGCAGATTTTGATCCTTAATGACTGTGTGTACTCTATATTGCTGAGTCAGCTTTACTCACTCTGCAAACCTCCAGTTGAAGCCACCTGGTGTTGCTACTGCAGTCTTGACTGTGAAATTTTGTATAATTACTTGCTCATTTTGAATTTTTCTTGGCTCTCATGCTCTGTTTCTTGTTTGAATTTTCTTTATTGTTTTGAAACTTACTGAGGATGTTTTGTGCTTTAGGATGAGAAAGGAAGTGATGTTTGCTTTGGGATGATATTTAAAGTCTGCTTTTTACACTGTTCTGCTGGTAGGGAAAAATGACACTTTACCCAGGAGCACAGTTGCTGTGGGAAGTTTTTCTGCTTCATACTTTGAATATGTGAAGGAACGTGGGATATTATTAGGGAAAACTCATGTTTTTTTCTAGCCAGCATGGTGCTGCAAGTGGGGTAACTACTAGTTTGCATGCTGTTAATGAAAAGGGACATGCATGTGAAATGCCAAAAGCAGATATAAACATAGAAGGAAGGGGGTGTGTGTCTGGGATTGGTTTGTTTTTTCTTTACAAATAAAGCAATGACAGTGCTTTATCAGTGAATGATTGCCTCTGGAGTGCTGCCCTTCTGAAGTTCTTGATCAGCAACGTAAGGCATTTTTACCGTCCTTTCCTTCCTGTGCAACAGGACTCTGGGCAATGCAAGGATTGTGGCCTTGGTTGATGTGCTTTGGCTTAGGTTTGTTTTGGTTGAAATCTGATATCCTACACTCTTCATCCAATGCATTCTTGCTACTTGGCTCTTCAGGGAAGGAGTGTGTATGGGTAACTGGTTTCTCTACATTTGGCTTTTGACTGCTGCCCGGAGGAAAGGTGGTCCTGCAAGAGGAACACTAGGCAGGGCAGGATCACATAAGGAGAGAAAATATGGTGAGAAAGGAAGGACTGTTTATAGAGACATATCCTGGCATAAAGATGGCATGACTATGGAAATGAAAGTGATACTGAGAATGTGCTAGGTGACTTGTTAGTGTGTGCTGTGGAAGTTGTACTGAAGTAGGTAAAATTGTTTTCGGTCTTTGTTTGTACACCTATGGATATATTTTATAGTGTCTTTGCCTTTTGTACCATGTATTCAGACACATCCTGTTTAGCTCCTGGATTTCCCTGACACAGGGTGTGGTCATTGGATTTGAAGGCACTCTATAACTTGGTAACTCTGTAACTTCATGACTTATTAAACCAACTGAAGCTATGAAAGCCATGCTAAAAAGACTCTTATAAAAGGACGTACTCCTGACATCCAATTCAAACTTAAGCGTGGCTACTTTGCCATGACAAGATGCAGGTTTATGAAAATTGGCATGTTCAAATTGCTGGTGTTAAGTAGAAGTCTCCTCATGTATGAAAGTCTAGTTTCAACTGTACCTTGAAGATGTAAATGAACTGATTTCAGTCCTGTTGAAGTTTTTGTATTTACCAAGTCAGTTGGGTTGATTAAAATTCCTTTTCTGTGAACTAGATTAATTCAGCTGCTTAGTAGGATAGAGAGATCTTAGAGGCTGGGTAAATGAAGTCTGACTTACATTGCAGAAAACAAAATGGTAACTGAACTATTTTGTGTGGAATTGCAGATTTCACTCCAAGAATTTTACTTGTCCTTCCATGTTAATTATGTTGTACTTGCCCTTCATTTAGACACACAAATAAAAAGTAATCCACTGAACCTCTGTAAACTATTTTGACAGACAAAAATCCTAGAATTGCAATCACATAATGCTAAATTTGATTTAAGTCAGTTCAGTAGGGTTTTACAAGGGATCCAGAAAGAGAGCAGCACCTTTCCCTTCTCTCATCAGAGAATAGGTAGGTAAGCAAAACACTTAAAATATCTCAAGTGTGCTGTGAGGTACCTGTATGTGCTTCAGGACTCTATTCAGTGAGATGAGTTCTTGCTGTAGTTTGCAATACAGTAACTTGTGTTTGTGCTCTTCATTTAAACTGTGCTAGAACAATGCATTCTATTTGCATGTATTGTTTGAAATGAAGGCACAAACATTTAAAGTGGATTGAGTCTTAAGGTCAATAAATGTACTCAGCCAAGGCTCGGTGCTCAGTGTAGAAATATTTACCTTAGCAGAGCTGTGCACACTACAATTCGCAAGCCTGTGATGGTTACATAGTGAGGATTTTTTTTTAAATTAAAGGGAATAAAAATTGTTAGATAAATAGTCTGTTACCAAGCTTTAACCAGTAGGGAAACCGAAGTTTGCTTTCAAATATTGACGCGGAACATTTCAGCATACGTTTATAAAGCCATATGATGTTTTTACTTATTGTATTTCTTCCCATTACTCTGTCCAGTCTAATTTCAAGAGTCAGATTTAGGTGTTTCCCTGTGGTATAGCCTTACCAATTAAGGCATTTAGTTGTATGGATAGCTAATATATGCTCTTCACACTCTGTAAAATTTTCTGTGCCTTTATCCCTTTATATATTAATCTTCATTCATACTTACCAGTTCGTATGTATTAGTGGTTATATTGTCAGAACACCTTTTTGCAATGCAAGAGTACTGTCTTGTCAGAGTGGTTTACAGCCACTCTGTATAAATAATAAAGAGAATAAAGGTAAATCTCAGAAGTGGCTACTAATTTTGAGTGCTCAACCTGAGCCGCTCGCTAAATTGTCCCAGAGGATTTGGCATTTCTGTCATATTTTGATATAAAACAGAGCTCTTGAGTCTTACGAAGGGATTCAGAGCATTCATTTCTTCTGCAAACTCAAGCAAACCATCTGAAATATCTAGCTGGTTTTTAGATGGAGCTTGATCAGCATAGAAAAGGGACTTCAAGAAGATGATGTCTGTGTCAGCAAGGACTGGACTTAATGATCTAAGGAAGTCTCTTAGTCTGGCACACAGTTAGTGATTGCACATAAAATTGCTTTAAATGATTCTGATTAGACATAGGGGAACTCTTGGCTAAAAGTAGAGTTTGAATTCAAGTCCACAGGATAACTTAGTGCTTCTTTTACCATTTGTTACTTGTTTCACATAGCTAAAGGGAGAGTGAACAGAGATTTTATTATCAACCCTAGTTTTTCAGATGTCTGAATAGTTTCAGTCTGTATCTGTTTGCACAGCATATCAACAGGCCTGGGACTCTTAGTTACATCTCTCAGATCTGACTCTTCAGCTCATAACTGCATAGCATCATGGCTGGATACTCACACTTGCAACTCTAGATGGTTTCTAGAAACTTGATAGGCGTGTTGAGGAATTCAGGACTCTTGTGTCCCACTTCAGAACTCTGCAAGGGCAATTTTTTTTCTGCCCTGCTTTCATTCTTTACTCCTACTTTCTGACCCTGTTTTTGGTTTGTGGGTTGGTTTCTTTTTTTTCCTCTTTATTTCCCCCCCCCCTTTCACTTACTATTACACCCTCTTGTGTCAGAAAACTTACCTGCCTGGCAATTGTGGGAAATCTGGAGCTTTGATTGCTCTGTTTATTTCATTCCCACTTCTGCCTTTGTCACTTAGTTCCTTTCCCAGCAAGACCCAGTTTTTCTTTTTAAAGGTACAGACCTTCTCTGTTTGTCCTTCCTTTCCCCTTTACAGGATTTGATGCTTGTGTGGTCAGTCCTGTTTTTGCATCTCCATTTTCTCAGCAGTACTAACCTTACCCTGTTTTTCTCCTTGCAGGATTCAGTCTTTGCTGGATTTTGTTTTCCCATTTTCCAAGGTGGTACTTTTCCAAGTTTGCCTTCAGATTGTTTCCTTTCCTCTTCTGCTGTTCCTGAACTTGGCAGATGTAACACAGAGTCATCACAAGAAACACGATGCCCTAATTCTTAATTTAGACCCACAGAGTCAGGTCTGTCACAGACTGTCGGAGCTTAGTGCTGTCAGTCACTAGAGGCAGTTCACAGATCAGCTTGGGCAAATGGTTTTCCCCAAAGAATTGTTTCTTCATTACGTTTGTGAAGTTTTTCCACAAGGGTGGCAAAAGAGGTTTATTTCTAGGAAGGTTGCGCTCTGCAAAAAGAACATAAAACCCCATAGATGTTTGCAGTGTTCAGTGAAAATGACACTGGATTTCCCTGCCCCTCAGTTAAAAGTCTTGGGTAAGGATGGCTGTTAAATGGAGCCAGCTGAAGCATTGTTCCAAGATGTCAGGAACTGTACTCTAAGCCCTTGCATGCCTGGGTGCTGGGCCTCCCTTCCCTTTCTGCGATGTGCTCCCATCTCTTTCCAATCCAAGCTCTAAATTTCATTCTTCTTATATACAGCAGCCTTATACAGTCTTACTAGAGCATTTGCAGTGTTCTTGCTGCGTGTATTTCCATGATTCTGTTCCTCCAGGTCCTGTGCTAGGGCCGTGACATATGCTTTGGCCAGCACTGACAGGGCTTGAAGCCAGGAAATGCCAGTGTGGATGAATCCAAACATCCCATGCTTTTACAGTATCTTAAACTCTCTCCTGCTTTGTGGTCTTCCAAAAACGCTTCAGTTCAGGGTTAAATGGGAAAGAAAAGTCTGAAAGCATCTTAGGAGCAGACTCCATGCTTCATGGCTGAGCTCCAGGTTAGCCTGGGAGAAGGCAAATTCTCAATGCTGGAGCTCCTGTGCATTACCTCTCCTGTGCTCTGGTATGTCCCCTCCCCTGGAAAGACACTGAGTAAAGATAAGATAGGGCAGTAGGAGAACTGATGAGTTGTACTGGGAGTGCTTTGGGTTGCTGTGGCTTTATATGAATGTTAAAACTGAAACAGTCCCTCCCTCATTATAGCAGGTCATTTGTTAACTGCAAAGTCTTGTCTAGCTTTCTGAAGGGTGTGCTGAATAGATGTTTTCCACCATTTTTGCTCCTTAATTTTCTCCTTTTCTCTAAGGGTTGTTTTCTCATAATAGTAAATGTCAGACCCAATACTTGTGAAGACATTTTGCTGCTCCACTGCTGACTCTTAGCAAATGTGATAAATCTTTTTAAAGACGAAGTCATACCTATCCAAGATAATTAATTTTGCATGACCCAAGATACTTGAGGCCAAAGACATTTCAGAAGTGATTTTCTGGGGGGAAAGGAGAGTTATGGAGTTCAATGTATTAGTCATGCAAAAAAAGAGATCAAAAAGATTGATTAGGCAATTTTATCTGTTCAAGGAGACATCACCTAAGATGGTCTGCAGTCCTTTCTCCAGTACAGTTTTTGTGGTGCAAGCAAGGATATACTTGACGACTTGCAAAATATTCCCTAGTCTAATTGCTCCTGATGCTTTTCACTACTGAACTAAACTGTAAAGTGTAACTTCACTCAAAGATAGTTAAAGCTTAAAAATAACAACCTGGGTGGAAAAGAGGAACAACCTGGAAGGAAAAGAACTAGTGTTTGTATTATGAGCTGGCCTTGAAAAATCCCATTTTTAGTCTACTTTTTTTCTTAACTGGGTTGCTTGGTCTCTCTCTCTGTAAGAGGCCAAACAGGATGTGAACTAACCAAGAAGTGGGAAAATAAACTTTTTCTTCTCTGATTGGTTATGAGTTTTGGTAAGGATGACTACTTTCTAGCATAAAAGCAATAATACATAGCAGTTCATGATCTCTCCCAGAGTTAGCCACAGAATGAGAATTGCCAGTTTTCTGCCCTCCTCTCAACTGCTGCTGACTTCTGCTCTACGAACAGAGTGGGGGCAGCATCTTCCTTGCTGGACTTTGAAGCTTGGTATAGTAATCTGGACTGTAATTACTGCTGACTTTGGTTAGTGCTCTGGGTTTGGGGTTGAGTTTGAATCTGATTTGTGGGCTTGGTTACTATCCCATTTGTTGGAGTGTTTATGCGACCTTCTCAGGCATAGAGCTGAACCTGTTAGAGGCACTGAAGCAAATCTATACCTTTACCTGTTAATTGCTAATGAGAACAATAGTCAACCTGGTCAGCAGGATTTTTTTTTTTCCAAAGGAACCAAGTTATAATGTAGATTGAAAAAGTATAAATAAAAGGATAACCTTCCAATCCTATGGGAGAAATAACTGACCGTCCTAGTATGGTCCTAGCTGCTCCTGCTGGTAATAATATGTAATGAGGCTTAATTGCAAGCTGAGGTCAGTACTGTTACATTAAATGTGTTATAACAACGTAAGCTTATGTAAATGCATTAGTAAATACACTGGGGAGAAAAAAACCCGCGGCATTGCTGATGCCTTGTGGTTGTTTTGCTCACTTGCTATGTCTAATATTTTCATTGATATGTTTACCTGTCATGTTGTCAGTCAAGTCTTTTAGGTGTTCTGTGGATTGAACTATCTTTAGCTTTTTAGCTTTGCTGCTCCTTAAACTCATGTCTGTCACCTAGAAGAATCAAAATTTCCGGCATATCTCAGTAATGAGTCTGTCTTCTCCCTGACACCCTGTTAGTCTAGGGTTTTAAATAACTATTTAGTTGCTTGTAACTATTTTATTTTTAAGCACCAGTAGTGATGTTTAATTTGGTCTATAAGGTGTTTTCCTCTTATGATTGTAACTTTTTTTTTTTTACTTGGTATTTGAATTCATTGCTTTGGTACTAGTGTCTTGTAGAAATGCCATAACTCCTTAGGCATATTCAGCATGGAGTAGAGCACACTCAATGAAATGTACGTCACAGCATAGCTAGTATTTATGTATGCTATCCTGTAACTCCTACATGTCAGTGAAAGGAGAATGGAAAAAAAGGATCGCATTTTAATAAAAATGTCTGTAAACAAAGACTATCATCTTAAATTAGAAATTGGCAAGATTATTTGTTGACATAGTTGTTTACTTTCTGCAGTGACCTTTTTGCTTTCTGATTTGTTTCCCACATTAAGTTCCCATGTACTGGCCTCATGAGGTAGAAGCACTTGACATGTTTCTTACTCTGTTTTGGTCATGATAAAGTGTAATTCTTGCTCCTTGTGTTGTTTAACGAAGTAGGACGTTGCCATTAATTCCCTGTGAATGTACTTGAACATTATGAATGGTTCGTGTTCTAGTTTAAGAGCCCAACTTATTCAATATTTACCCCTTCTCGAGAAAAAGAGGAAAGGGTTCTTTGCAGCTCTACTACTATTTTGACCTATTTACTGGGCATCTTAATAGATGTTAAAAATAGTCATATACGGGTTAAAAACAATTAACTAGAGACACCTCTGAACTTCATAGAAGTGACATTTGAAGATCAGAAG
The DNA here is from genome assembly GCF_003984885.1 of Neopelma chrysocephalum. Classification (NCBI taxonomy): domain Eukaryota; kingdom Metazoa; phylum Chordata; class Aves; order Passeriformes; family Pipridae; genus Neopelma; species Neopelma chrysocephalum. The sequence goes on from NW_020897691.1 coordinate 13,223,339, forward strand.
AATCTGATGGAAAATCAATATGTACTGCTTCCCATGTCTTTTCAGGGTGTTTTGGTGTTTCTGAGGTGGCAGATGATATAAATGGCAACTACGGCTTTTTCCAGCACTGATCTGGGCAGCTGGAACTCATCTGCTGCATTCCTTCTGTGGCTAGTGGAGGTTGTATGTGTGGTTTTATGAAATGTGTTACTTTCCTAGTGACAGCCAGTGTGCATTACTGTGAAACTGAGAGAACCTTTCATCCTGGTTTTAATATTGTCACTAGGAGCTCTGAATCAGTATCACTGAGGAGGATGTGAAATAGAAGCAGCTTATCTCTTGCTCCCAAATATATTTGACATTCATTTATTGGAAAAGTTAGGTTAATAATGTACTTTCAATAATTATTGATTTAAAACCCATGTAAATTATCTGCTGTAAGTAACTACAATATAAGAAAACTGCATGTTTCTAGTTAAACAAGTAGGTAGTCATTAAAACTTGTTTAATGATTGCCTTTGTACGTCATGTTCAAGAACAATGTACAAAGAACATAAATAGCCAATGTTTTAAAACCCCAGTGTTTTACCGAGGATTTGTGACTCCCTTTTTCTCTATAACTTGCCTCAGTTTGATACAGTTCCCCATTGGTAATAAAGGGATAATTAAGAATGTTCTACTGTAGAATATATTCAAGAACAATTGCTGCCTTGCAGCTGTGTGTGGCTTTAGTAGAACAAACTGTAAATGCTGATGGCTGGTCTTTCTACTGTGAGCAGCATTGGATGACTCTTAAAAAAATCTGGTCTGGATTTTGTTTATATCTTCCTCCATTTCCTGGGAACAATTTCTGACAAGGAGAAGGAATGATTTTTTTCATATTGGCTGGCCTGGATGATCCTTCTTTGCGAGTAATTCTAGATGCACACAAGGAAGTGTGAGTCACCCTCTTAAACCTGATCCAGGTAGCAGGGCTGAAAGATGGCCAAGGGGTATGTGAGGGCCGCTGCTGCTGCTGCTGTGAGGAGATCACCGTGTGTGGTATCTCCTTCCCAAATAGTGCTGGTATCTTGCTGGAACATGAAAAGCTGATGCCTGAGGTAACTGGTCTTGCCATATATGACTACCATCTGGTCTCCCCCTGAAAGGTCATTAATAAACCATTGCTGCCTTGTGAGATGAATCAACAGAAAAAGTAGTTTCTGCTGTGGATAACCAGGAAAAGTTCTTTGTCTCTTCTCTCCTTTACTTGTGTTAGCACAAAAGCTGGCACCAAAATATTTGTTGAAATAAATGTAATGTGGTGGATTGGATCTGGTTCTGATCCTTTGTGTCTGCCCTGTGGTGCATAACAAATGTGTCACCATGCAAAGTTCAGAGGAGCACAAGGAGGCCTAGCCCCAGCTTACATGTGGTTTTATTTCGTTACTTTCCTTTCTGTTGCTCTGCCTTTCTTTCCCTTTCCTCTTTCCCTTTCTTATTCCCTCTTCCTCTTTCCCTTATGCCAGCCCTGTTAAATGAATCAACTCCTTTCCTGCTATCACTGCCAATGTAAAGCATTGGGGAACCAACATGACCTCTTTCTAAGTTAAGTCTGTTAATTATGTTCTTTTGTGTGTTTTATCAAACCCTTGTGTCTATTACAGTAACTGTGTGCAGCTCTGCTGGCAAAGCTTGCTTGAGAAGGGGGAGGGATTGGCCAGTGTTTTGTGTGGTTTTGGTTTTTTTTTTTTTGCTGTCACAGCAAACATAAGCAAAGCTGAGAAAAACTACCTTCTGTTAAGTGATAGAAATGTTCAGTGAGGAGGATGTGAATGTTTTACACCCTGAACTGCTACAGCTCTTATGGTATGTGGTCTGTCCCTGCCTGTCCTTTATACTGTCTTTGTAGTATAAACTGGACTCTATTTTGTCTTTGAGAAAGGACCCATTATCTGCCTTGTGTTTGTACAGTGCTTAGCACAATGTAGGCTACTCCTTAAGTACTTACCAACACAACTGTGACTAGCCATTTGCCCTTGTGAAGCGCTAGGTATGGTTTTGTCCCTGTCACTGTTAAAAGACAAATACTTTCTTGATCCATTATGCTTAGTGATGGACTGCTTCTTACAGGATGCTGGCAGGGGCTGAACTACTTGGTACTTGTGTAGTCTTTAAATATATAGAAAGTGAATAAAATGTCAGTTATGAAAAGGAGAAGTTTAGATTGTCTTAGTGTACTGCATACCAGGCAGGACTCTACAGAGAGGAGGAAATACATGTGCTTTTTACATACTGCAGATTGTATATTTATTTGTGTGTGTGTGTGTATCTTGTGTACAGACTTCATTTTTCAGAAGGCCAGGTTGCTTTCTGGGAGTTAGGAGTGAGCAGTGGGGGTATGGGCAGGGATGGTGAGGGAAGCAGTCTCCAGGGCCCCATGCCTTACTCTGTAGGGTGTGAGAGGCCTTCTGCCCTGCCCCAGAGCCCAGGCTCTTGCTGCAGTACAGCAGACTGCCCTAGCACAAAGTTGATCCCAGGGCTGTCTGCTTCACGACAGTGCTGTCTCCATGGAGCAAGTGCCCCTGTGGTGGGAGTCAGGGTAGTGGGTCAGAGCTGGGGTTCAGTGGGCTCCTGGCCCCTGGTTTGAATTAAGCTCCCTTACTAGAAGCACAAGTTTGACCTTAGTGGCCTTGTATTGTAGTTCCCAGATTGCCACAGCAACCTGCCCCAGCAGACTCGGTGCTGGGCCCTACATGTGAAGCAATGGGGGTCTACGTGTGTTTTATCACAAGGAGATGGTGGTGATGGCAGCAACCTGACCTGGCTCATGCCTGGCACAGAAGGGCCAGGCACGAAGACCATAGCTGTTTTGTCAGCATTGCCCCAGAGCTTTTCCTTGCCTTCTCTTGGGAAATGGATGTATGGGACTATCTCTTGGGCTGCCATTTAAAGAAATTGTCTTCCCACACCTTTCCGTGCTTAATAAACGTCGTAAGTCGTACAGCTGTCAGAAGCTGGGATCTGTAGCTGTTATGTCTGGAAAAAGAAAGAAGATTTTTTTCTGGAGCACAGTGGGTTGCTGTCAACTGCATCCCAAGAAAGTGGGCCAGTATCCAGCTACACTAGAGGATAAAGCAGTGATGTTTTTGACTGCAGACCACAACTCTCATAGCAGATCCCACATGGAAATGTGTGTTTAAGTGTGAGGAAAAAGCATGGATGGGAGGAGGTAGTGTGAGCAGAGCAGGATACAGTGCCTGTACGGTCTCTGCTCCCATTGCAACATCAGCTGACTGTCAGGGTTGGCTTTGTGCCCTGATGGGACAGCTGAGGCTGCCTGGGTGGCAGCTGCCACCAGGTGTCTGCATGTGCTTCACGTGGGTGTGGGAAGCTGGAGGAGCAGGTTTCCAGCCTTCCTGGTGGGTGTGGTGATGGGCTTGGTGGAGTGAGTGCTGTAGCACATTCTTAGCAAACTTGAGCCATCTTGCACTTTGGAAATGCTTCCTGTGAACTGACTTCCTGGGGTGCATCAGGAAAAGCATCACTAACTGGTCACAGGAGGGGATTGTCCTGCTCTGATCTGAACTTATGTGGCCTCACCTTGAGTATTGTGTGCAGTTTTGAGCACCACAATATAAGAGAAATATCAAGCTATTAGAGAGCATCTAGAGAAGGGAGACGAAGATCATAGAATATGCTGAGTTGGAAGGGACCCACGAGGATCATCGAGTCTAACCCTTAGCCCTGCACAGGACCACCACCAATAGTCATACCATGTGCTTCCCCTCAAGGCCATCCAAGGGAGGGCGACAGAGATGGTGAAGGGCCTTGAGGGGAAGCCGTATGAGGAGTGACTGAGGTCACTTGGTCTGTTCAGGCTGGAGAAGAGGAGACTGAGGAGAGACCTCATTGCAGTCTACAACTTCCTTGTGAGGGGAAGAGGAGGGGCAGGCACTGATCTCTTCTCTGTGGTGACCAGTGACAGAACCTGAGGAAATGGCCTGAAGTTGTGTCAGGGGAGGTTTAGGTTGGATATTAGAAAAAGGTTCTTCACCCAGAGGGTGATTGGGCACTGGAACAGGCTCCCCAGGGAAGTGGTCACAGCACCAAGCCTGTCTGAGTTCAAGAAGCATTTCGATGATACTCTCAGGCTCATGGTGTGACTCTTGGGAGTGGTCCTGTGCAGGGCTAAGGGTTGGACTCGATGATCCTTGTGGGTCCCTTCCTACTCAGCATATTCTGTGAAATACAGAGGCTTTGCATATTGCTTTGTCTCTGTTTTGAGGATAGCAGATACTTTAATAAACCAGGAAGGAGTAGCTTAGATTGCAGAAATAATTAAATACTCTTCTGCTGACTCTTTAAACTGACAGCAAAACATAATGCTCTGATGGCTAGTAAAATGGAAAAGTCATCCTCTTGAGAAAGCAAATCTGAATTATTTCCACTGTCAGAACAGGATGCATTGCATGGGGCTGGAACATACCATGACCTGTTGAAATGAATGACTGAAAGCAGGAAGTCGTTCAGCTTGTTTTCATGCGTGTGAAGTGAGGGGATGGAAACAAAGAAAGAAGGCTATATGCTCTCTATACCCTTGTTGCACTGTATTAAATGAAGTATCTTTCTGCTTTTTCAGAAGATCCAAATATTTTTTAACTTCAGGACTGAAGGCAACAAATTTATTGAGGATATATAGCTATAGCATTCTCAGTTTTAGTGTTATACATGTGTGTATAGTTCTAATTTTACAAAATTATAATTAATTGTATAATTATAAAGACCTTCCATCCATAGGGCCTTTGACAGTGTCTCCCACAACATAATTTATCACTCAGTTGGAGAGATACGGGTTTGATGAATGGACTGTTAGGTGAATAAGGAATTGGCTATACAGTTGTATCTAAAGACTTGCAGTCAACTGCTCAGTGTCCAAATGGAGATCAGTAACAGGTGCTGTCCCTCATGTGATCTGTAGTGTTCAGTATTATCAATGGCATGCAGTGGGTTTGAATTGGCCTCAGAAAGTTTGCAGATGACACTATGCTGAGCAAGTACAGTTGGGAATGGATGCCATCCAGAAGGACCTTCAGGATAGAGGAGTGGGCCAGTATGAATCTCATGAAGTTCAACAGGGCTAAGTACATGGTCCTGTCCAGCACCTGCATCAGGGCATTCTCCAATATCAGTACAGACTGGGAGATGGATGAATTAAGAGCAACCCTCTGGAAAAAAATTGGACATGAACTGCCAGAGAGCCAACTATGTCCTGGGCTTCATAAAAAGAAGTGTGGTCAGCAGGTCAATGGAGATGATTCTTCCTCTCTACCCTGGAGAGACCCACACTTCAATGGCTAACAAGTTGTTAGGTTGTTTTTTTTTTTTTGTGGTTTTTTTTTTTTACTTTCTCAGTGAGTGTTTGAGTCTTACTGCATCCAGTGAAACCTCTGGTAACTCCTACTGTCTGCTTTTCTGGTCACATGAACAATTTCCTCATGCCTTTAGCAACCTACTTTTAGTGTCATCAATGTGGTGATGCAAACCAAATGTAGACTAAATTTTGCTGGCCTCTGAGGTAATTGCATTGTGGATCATCTCCTCCTGTATTACACCATAAGCTATAGAAGAGGCTTCTCCTCATCTACACTTAGATTATCCTGTTCTCCAGCTCATAGAATTGCAGAATGGTTAAGGTTGGATGGGACCACTGGAGATCATCTAGTCCAGCCTCCCTGCTCAAGAAGAGTTCCCTAGAGCATGTTACTCAGGATTGTGCCCAAACATTTTTTGAATATCACCAGTGAGGAAGACCCCACAACCTCTCTGGGTGATCTGTTCTAGTGGGCGGTCACCTGCACAGTAAAGTTCTTTCTTGTGTTTAGATGGAACTTCCTCTTGGAAGTTCCGAGAGGCTCCATTGTCTTGGTGCTCTTCCTTCAGATACTTATATACATTGATAAGGTCTCAGTCACCTCTTCTTGAGGCTGAACAGGCCCAGCTCCCTGAGCCTTTCTTTGTAAGAGAGATGATCCACTCCATTTGTCACCGGCTTTGTCACCCGTCGCTCCACCTGCTCCAGGAGCTCCACATCTCTCTTGTACTGAGGAGTCCAGAACGGGACACAGCACTTCAGATGTGGCCTTATCAGGGCTGAAGAGAGGGGTAGGATCACCTCCCTCAACCTGCTGGCAATGCTCTTCCTAATGGACCCCAGGATACCATTGGCCTTCTTGGCCACAAGGACACACTGCTGTCTCATGGACAGCTTGTTGTCCACTGGGATGCCCAGGTCCTTCACTGCAGAGCTGCTTTCCAGCAGGTCAGCCCCCTCAGCCTTTATAGGTGCCTGGGGTTATTCTTCCTCAGGGGCAGAACCCTGCATTGGCCTTTGTTGAACTTCATACAGTTATCTGCCCGTCTCTCCAGTGTCAAGGTCCCTCTGAAGGGTTGCACAGCCCTCTGTGGTATTGGCCACTCCTCCCAGCTTTGTGTTGTCAGCAAACTTGCTGAGGAGGCATCTACCACCTTATCCAAGTCATTGAGGATTAAGTTAGACAATACTGGGCCCAGTATTGAACGTTGGGGAACACCACTAGTGACAGGCCTCCAACTAGACCCTATGCCACTGATTATCTCTGTGCCCTGTGCTGTTCAGCCGGTTCTCAATCCACCTCACCATCCACTTGTCCAGCTCACACCTGTGGAGCTTGCTTATGAGGACATCATGGGAGACAATGTCAAAAGGCTTGCTGAACTCCATGTAGACAACAGCCACTCCTCTCCTTTATCTTTCCAGCCAGTTGTCCCATCATAGGCTCCAGCATGCTTTAAAGGTTTGTTTAAGTTGCTGTGCAGCTGTGAAGCATCTGAATGATCTGAGAAAGTGCATGCTCTGGGAGGAAGGCCTTGCTGTGCTAGAGAGGCAATAGTTTAGCTCGGGAAGTGGCAATACGTAATGGCTGAATGTTATCAAACACTGATATTTAATGAATACTCCTATTTGATATTGGTCTGGCATTGCTTTCTACACCCTTTGCCTAAATATGCATCAACATGTGTATATACACATTTTTAAGCATGACTTTTAAAATTAATTGGAAAATAAATCTGTCAGAAAAATTCATTGCAAAAGTAATTTATTGGCAGATACTGAGTCTAGCATCTGTGTATCTTAAGAAGTGACCTTAGTTAAAAGATTGTTCTTGCCACTGTTTAGCTGGTTGAAATTATGAGTTATATTTAGTTATGTTTCTGTACAGGAGACTAAAATGGCTCTGCAGCTGTTCAACTCTGGGTTTTGTAGTTTTAGTAGTATCAAATCTAATAAAATTGGAAATTTAAGGAAAGCCTCTTATGAATTCTGGGGAAAAAAAGACATTTGATAAAAAATGGGGTTCAGTGGGCCATTCAGCTCTCTTTTTCTGATTTGTTAGCCAGCATTTGACAATTACTAGCATCTGTCAGGGCAGGAGGAGATAACTGAGGAGGAGATCTATGTCATCTAAGTCATGTCATGTAAGATGGGTCTTTGACAGTCTTCTTTCTGAAGAGCAATGTTATAAAGTTAAGGTGATAGAAAAAGGCAATATTGGAGTTTTTGGTGGTACTTAAAAATTTTTTCTTCTCAAATTGTCACTTCAAAGGGACACTGAAAGCAGTGGTTTAATTGACTTCTTGGTAGCTACCAGGTGAATATTACAAAGCTAATGCACTTAGTTGCTGGCTTTCTGCATCTTCTCCCTCTGCCCTGTAGAGCTGTCCCGCAGTGACTTTCTAATGGCCCAAGAAGGGGTAAGCTTAAAAGGTTAACATGGTTCCGCTCTCATCTCCTACCATTCTTTACAGAGTTCCTCCATGCCCAAAGAAAGAGAAATGTGTGACTTAGAGTAGCTCTGAATTTCACATTTGTCTTCTTTTTCTATGGTAAAGTGATTAATTTATTTCAATAAATACTACATCTTTTGATCTACTAGTCTATGTAGAGTAGTGGCACCTCCTTACACAGGGCTCAATTCCAAGTCCTTTTTTGTCTTTTGTCTTTTTTTAAATCCGAGAGAATTTGTCTCAATGGCTTCTTTCTGAAAAGCCCCAGTTTATTCTTCCTTTAAATGCAGCCAGACCAAAGCATTCTTTCTCAAATGACTCCTCAAACTTGCCAAGTTTTCTTTCTTTGCTATCTTTGTGTGTTAATGCATCCAACCTAATGTGAGCCAGGGTGCACTGCTTTGGTTTCTTAGTACAAGGCTGTGATGCACAGGACCATAGAAATAGGGAGGAAAAAAACCCACTAAAGAAGGGAAGGGTTCTTTCGTGATCACTGTTGCAGTCCCCTAGCTTTCATTTACTACTTTCAGTACCAAATAAGAATAAATTGAAAGATAAAGAAGAAAAAAGTACCCATTTTCTGGAAAGTTCTGCTTAAACGGTTTTTATTACTGCTTTTGTTTCTTTTACAGAGCGGGAAGCCCCCAGTTAAGGACATGTTCACAGATCTGAAAGATGGAAGGAAGCTTTTGGACCTTTTGGAGGGTCTGACAGGGAAATCTCTGGTAAGAGTCCTATTTCCATTTATTAAGAAAAACCAAACCAAGGAATAAACAAAACACAAACCCCAAACTGTGGCATGTGTTTTTTCTTTTTTTAGTTTTAATTTATTTAAAACCCTATTTTGCTTGTAGTATGTACTTGTTCTCTGCAGTTCCAGTGAAATTCCCATGAACTGCACTCATGAGATGCAGGGTCAGGCTGAAGTTTAACTGTGTAACCCTCCCTTGAGTTTTTACATACTGTCTAGCAAAGCATGTAAAACCAGTGGTGTTATTCACATAGTGTATGTTTTTAATAGAGATCTTTTAATGGTCTGTTTCTGGATGATCAGGGAGACAGTGTTCAGCTGGTTACCTGTGGGTTCCTAATAAGCTCATGAAAGATCTCCTAAAGAAAAAAGACAACAGCTAGTACGCAGTGCAAAAATCTGCATCTCCATTGAAGAATTCTGTGATCTGCAGCCTTTGGAAAAGGCTGAAAACTGCTCAAATTGTGTATGGGAAAGTGTGCGTGGCTTAGAACTCTTCCCTTGCTAACAATGATAGCTCTTCAGAAAGATACATGCGGCATGGTAAAACCTGTGTCATCAGTATTATCCCATCACTTGGGATTAAATTCTTGATTTCACTATTTATAATAAATCTCAAATTTGTTTATCAACCTTATGAGGAACCTTTAGCCATTTAAAATTTCACATTGCAAGCTTGCCTTGTTTTTTAAACAGGTGCATTTCATGAGCACTTTTAATAATTTGTGGTGTCATTTGAAGTATGCCCAAGACAATAGGACTCTTTTGGTTTCTAAGTCGATTATGTGTCCCAAGTTCAGCTTTATGCTCTTGCAGTATGATTGTGTTCTGCCTCGAGTCAAATTGTGGTGATTAAAAGCAAATGGAGTGGCAGGTATTGTCGAGAGTTGAAGTGTCTTTTGTTTTGGTTTTTTTTTTTTTTTTTCCCCCCCTTTGGCTGCTGCAGGCGCTGCGCGGGACGCCGCGCCGGCCCGGGGGCTTC
>NW_020897691.1:13232866-13264932 GCF_003984885.1 Neopelma chrysocephalum
CGGCTCGGGGGCTGCTGCAGGCGCTGCGCGGGACGCCGCGCCGGCCCAGCCTCCGCACCGCGCGCGCTCTGCGCGCGCGGTTTTGGACCCCAGGCAAGGCCGCGGCAGGAGAAAGGAGAGAGAGGGGGAGCCTTGCCAGCGAGTACTGCACCCCCGTGGAAGATGAGAGCACAGCTTCGGAGCACACAGAGGTTTGCCGTTCCAGGTTTGGGGAGGGAGGGAGAGGGGGAGGGGGACGGCGCAGAGGGAAGGGTGTTGAGCTGGCCATGGGGGTCCTTCGACTGGCGGGTGGGAGAGCAGGGCTGTCCCGTATGAAACATCACATCACATGTGAGCAATGCGCCTGGAATTTGTGGTAACACAGTGGAGGAAGGATAAGGTCTGGGTGGACAGTGGGTTCTTTGATTGATGGGGGTCCCGGCCAGGCTGGGGCCTTGTAAGGTACCTCAGCCTTGGACAGGTACGGGGGCCAGAACGGTTGGTCGGTTTGTTTGTTTGTTTGTCTATTTATTTCTTTCGTTTTGGCTCTCCTGTGGCTACTGCCCAGGTTCGGCATGTTCTGGATATATTTGCTTTGCTCTGTTACAGCCTGAAAGAGTGGGCAGGACAAAGGGTTGTTACTGGAAATAAAAGACTTGCCCAAATCGTTCTAACAGGAACGTAGCCTATGTACCCCTATGTGGTTGCGAGCTATGCTGGCGAGGGTTCATGCCTTCGGTAGGGTCACCCATGCCAGACAGGTCAAAACCATAGGACCAGATACACTACATTCTTGGGCAGGATGAGCTCATTAGCCTTCTGGCAGTCATCCTAGGAGAAGGACAACTCTCATCCCAAACCCGGGCAGATGGAGCTCGCTTAGCCCTGGAAGGCCATCCATCTCAGAGAAGGTCACTCTAATCAAACCTACGTCCTGAGGACCTCGCTGCCACCGTCCAAGCTTGCTTGGCCCTGGCAGATGAACCTCAGGATTAAAGGGTGGGTTCAGTTCCGCGCATACTGCATCTCACCCAAAAAATCCATTGCGCAGGCTTGAAGGCTTTACCCACATGCAAAAAGTCCTGCAGCGACGGGCGAGGGTCGAAATGGTAGGTGAAAGGTGCACTGGGAGCCGCAGACTCAACCCTGCATGCAGGCGGTTCAGGATATTGGTCATTTGAGACTGACGGAGATGAGAGTCTCTTGGGGCAGCACCCTGAACGACCAAGCAGCCTTTTCAAGGACAGCACTGCTTGCTCCACTCGGAGAGGGGCCTAGAAAAGGTGGCCTAAACAAAGCTCATCTCCACCTTCACCCGGTTGGTTAACTGCAGACCAACGGGCATCTTCTTCCAATGCGGTCGCACAAAGAGCAAAAAACAAAGGCATGCACCTGCCTCCAAAGGTGTACTCAAATTAACTCTAGCATGTTGGAACATCAGAACCATGCTCGACTCTGCCAATAGTGGACGTCCTGAGCGACGTTCTGCCCTAATTGCCCATGAACTGGCTCATCTCAACATCGACATTGCTGCTCTCAGTGAAGTTCGCCTTCACGAGGAAGGCAGCCTCAGAGAACATGGTGCCGGTTACACACTCTTTTGGTCAGGTAAGCCCAGAACCGAAAAACATCTCTCAGGTGTCGGCTTCATGATCAAAAACTCCATTGTCCCTAAACTCGAAAATCTGCCGACAGGTCACTCTGACCGCATTATCTCCCTACGCCTTCCACTAAACAACAAGCAACACGTTGTCATCTTCAGTATATATGCCCCAACTCTCCAAGCTGACCCTGCTGAAAAAGATAAATTTTACACTGACCTGCGCTGTCTTACCCAAAAGGTGCCCGCAGATGATAAGATCATTATCCTTGGTGATTTCAACGCCAGAGTAGGTAAGAATTTTGAAGCCTGGAAAGGAGTATTAGGCAAGCATGGTGTTGGAAACTGCAACGATAATGGTCGACTTCTGCTAGAATTCTGTGCGGAGCAACAGTTCACCATCACCAATACTATCTTTCAGCAGAAAAATAGTCTGAAGACAACCTGGATGCACCCCAGGTCTAAGCATTGGCACCTCATTGATTATGTCTTGGTGCGACGGAGAGATGTCCGCGATGTCCTCCATACCCGCGTGATGCCCAGCGCAGAATGTCAAACAGACCATCGGCTTGTGCGCTGTAAACTCAACCTTTATCTCAAATTCAAACCCAAGAGGGGCAGTATCCCAAGGAGAAGACTCCAAGTTAATGATCTCCAATCAGCCACAGTAAGAGAAAGATTCCAGGCAAACCTTCAAACTAAGCTTGATAACCATTCCACAGATTCTGCAGTTTCCTCTCCCGAAACAATTTGGCAGCATATTAAAAGTAGCATCCTCCAATCCTCTGAAGAATCCTTAGGGTTCTCCCTCAAGAAGAACAAGGACTGGTTTGATGAAAATAATCAAGAAATCCAGGAATTGTTGAGGAAGAAGAGAACTGCCCACCAAGCACACCTTGCACTGCCATCCTGTCACGCTAGAAAAACAGCCTTTCGTCTTGCTTGCAGCAAGCTCCAACAGAAACTCCGTGACATCCAGAACAAATGGTGGACCGATCTAGCTGCAAAAACTCAACTATGTGCAGATACAGGGGATCACAAAGGATTCTATGAGGCCCTGAAAACAGCATACGGGCCTACATACCAAGTCCAAAGCCCACTACTCAGTGCAGATGGTCAAACGCTTCTGACAGATCAAACCTCCATTCTGAATAGATGGTCTGAACACTTTCAGACTCTTTTCAGTACCAACCGTGTAGTACAAGACTCAGCAATTCAGTCCATCACACAACAACCGGTGAAATACGAATTGGATACTGCCCCCACTCTAGGAGAAATCCTCAAGGCCATACAGCAGGTGAAAATCGGCAAGGCAGCTGGGGTTGATGGAATCCCACCTGAAGTCTGGAAACATGGGGGCCTTGCACTCCATGCTAAATTTCATGAGCTTGTGGTGCGCTGTTGGGAACTAGGCGAACTACCATCAGACCTTCGTGATGCAGTCATCATCACCTTGTATAAGAAGAAAGGTACTAAATCAGACTGCTCAAACTACCGTGGTATTACTCTGCTCTCCATTGCTGGCAAAATCTTGGCAAGAATACTCCTGAACAGACTAATACCCGCTATAGCAGAAGGAATTCTACCTGAAAGTCAGTGTGGCTTCAGAGCCAACAGGAGCACCACAGACATGATATTTGTTCTCAGACAACTGCAAGAGAAGTGTAGGGAACAGAACAAAGGTCTCTATGTAACCTTTGTCGACCTCACCAAGGCTTTCGATACTGTGAGCAGAAAAGGTCTTTGGCAGATTTTGGAACGTTTAGGTTGTCCCCCCAAGTTCCTTAAAATGATCATCTCACTTCATGAGGATCAGCACGGCCAAGTCAGATATGGCAACACACTTTCTGAGCCCTTTCTAATAAAGAATGGTGTGAAACAAGGCTGCGTTCTCGCTCCTACCCTATTCACAGTCTTTTTCAGTATGATGCTCCAAAGGGCCACGGCAGACCTCGATGATCAGGACGGTATCTACATACGATATCGTACTGATGGAAGCCTATTCAACCTAAGGCGACTGAAGGCCCATACTAAGACCCTTAACCATCTTGTCCGGGAGCTACTCTATGCTGATGACGCCGCCCTTGTTGCCCACACAGAAGCAGCTCTGCAGCGTTTAACATCCTGCTTTGCAGAGGCTGCTGAGCTCTTTGGGCTGGAAGTCAGCTTAAAGAAGACAGAAGTTCTCCATCACCCTGCACCTCAGGAAGTCCCCCACCATCCCCACATCACCATCGGCCAGTCAGAACTCAATTCAGTCCAACAGTTTAATTACCTAGGCAGCCTCATCTCCTCAGATGGTAAGATTGATGGGGAGATAGACAATAGGTTAGCGAAGGCATATAGTGCTTTTGGAAAACTCCATAAACGAGTATGGCGTAATAAACACTTGAAGAAAAGCACCAAGATCAGTGTTTACAGAGCCATAGTGTTGTCTACTCTTTTATATGGTTCCGAATCATGGGTCATCTACCGCCACCACCTGCGTCTCCTAGAACGCTTCCATCAACGCTGCCTCCGTACAATCCTTAACATCCATTGGTCAGACTATGTGACCAATACATCTGTTCTTGAACAGGCAGCAATTACGAGTATTGAGGCCATGTTGCTGAGAACGCAACTGCGATGGGCAGGGCACGTCTCTAGGATGAAGGACCACCGCCTCCCTAAGATCCTGCTCTATGGTGAACTTGCCACTGGCTGCCGCAAGAGAGGAGCTCCAAAGAAAAGATACAAGGACTCCCTGAAGCAACAACTCAGCCTTGGGCATATTGATCACCATAACTGGTCCACTCTGGCCTCTAATCGGGAGGCCTGGAGACAGACCATTTATAACGCTGCTGATGCTTTTGAGAAAGCACGCAGGATCACTCTTGAGGAGAAAAGACAACGCAGAAAGAATCGAACCTTGCAGAATATACCATCTAAGGAGTCTTTCTGCTGTGTCTTTTGCAACCGGACCTGCCTTTCTCGTATTGGCCTTTTCAGCCACCAACGCGCTTGCATGAAAAATGGGTAGAGTCCTTCCCAAATCTTCGTTCGCGAAGCCTAGCCATGAAATTTCCCCCCCTTGATATTAAAAGGAAGGGAAAGTCAGGAAGTATAACTTTTTCCCAGTATGCAAAGATCTAGCAGGCTTTTGGTGCCAGAAAAATAAATTGCTGCTTGTTCTCTCTTGGGAGCCAAAAAATTTCAACTACTCTGGCAAATGTTCAAAAGCCTCAGATTTTCCCCAGGAACTCTCACTTTGCTGTTGCATTGCCGGTTAGTAGTTCTGTAGATGCTGGGAATAAAATTGGGTTTCCTGAAGATAAGATGAAACACATTTGGAATCCAAGGCTTGTTCTGTGCCTTAAATTGAGAAATATTGTTCTGACCAGTTTTCATTTTGAAATTATTGTGGATGGCCTTGTTTGGTTTTTCTTACCACTAAAAAAAAAAAAAAGTTAAAATCTGGAGGAAAGATAGAAAAGAAGAGGAATTTTTCTTTCGATTTTGTTTGGTCTGTCAAGTTAATTCTGATGTTTAACAGATTGTAACTTTTTATTTTCAGCCTAAAGAACGAGGTTCCACACGAGTACATGCCTTAAATAACGTCAACAGAGTACTGCAAGTCTTGCATCAAAACAACGTGAGCATGTTTTTGCACAACTTTTTGATAGATTATTTAGTTTATTCTTGTGTGTAAATGAGTTCAGAATGCAGAAAATAAAAATTTTTAGTACCTAAAATAAGAATTCAGTGAGACAGTTAAACTGTTCTTAGTTTTCCTTATCTGATGTAGAATTTAAGTGTCCAGCAATTTTGTGACATCTTAAAATGCTAACTTAATAAGTATTAACTAATCTGTGGTTTGTTGAGATGTGTTCATCTCCCAAGACAAAGGTGGCTTGAAGCTCTACTATTGCACAGCTAATGAACCTGGCAGGACAAAAAACTAATTTCCAGTGGTGATGCGTGACTCGTACAGAAATGTGTAAGGGGTTAAGTAAGCTTTTATGGGTGTTTTTCATGTCCTGCTCTCAGTATCCAGGAGGATCTTTTCAATGACATCTGTCAGCTCTGTGTCTGATGTGTACTGTTTCTAATTTGCAGTTGCAGTAACTGATCAGAAGAACAAACAAGCAAACAAAACCAAATCCTCCTTTAAGAAAAATGAGAAGAATAATTGTTTGGTTTAATATTTGCTTTTACTGCCTGGAAACCAATAGTGCTACAGTAAAGCGATTATAATTTTTCCCCGAAGAACAATTCCTGGGAAGTGTGCAATCTATAGTTAGAATTTCTATTTGTAAATGTCAGGGCACTAAAATAACTTAATAAGAACATTCTGGCAATAAAATACATCAGATACAAGAAGGTACTGACATTTATTTATATACACTCCTGATTGAAGAGTGATACCAACAGGCTGTATAATGCTGCAATTTCTCTTCTGTGTTGGTAGACTAGTGTCATATTTCTAGGAAGCAGACAAAGCTAGTAGTGGGTTATTTGTTTTTGTTCTTTGAGGTACTGTAAATATTGATTAACTTTTTTCTAAGGATAAATAATGAGTTTTTTCAGCTTGAAATTGATTTATTTTATGATGATAATAAATAATTAATACTGAATTACGATAATTAATTAGTTCTTCCTGAAGCTGACAGGATCTGGGTTTCTGGAAGTAAACCAATGGTCTTAGTTAGCTGAAGGTTGTTAAGGTCATGTACTTGATTTATACCTAGTGCTTACCTTCATTAGAAAGTGTGTTATGTGTTGATATGAAGGGAAAAGGCATCCACTGAGAAGCAGTTGCATTCGGTTGCTGGGCTATGCAATACTCATAACTTGTGAAATAATTTATGAAAGTGTTTAAATATATGTTGCAGAGATCAGACAAACCTAGGGTGTAGGTGATCAAATGATCCTGTGAACCTCATCCTTTTAGCAGAATGGTTCTAAGTAATGAAGTTCAACGTTTTTCATTTGTGGATCAATTTTTTAAAAACAATAACTAAAGAAAATCCACTGGAAATCATTCTGTATAACCAATATCAGTCTACTGTCTTTTATTAACTTTGCTTAAGTCTCAGTAGTCCACTCACTACCCTACTGGATTGCTGGCTGCATCCTGAAAAGCACTATTACAATACAAAAATGGGCATGTCAAGTATTTCCTTTTATGTATGGTATGGATAACAAGAGGAATGCATTATTGGTAGTATTATTCTTGATATGTGATTAAAAACTGTGAAGTGTGTTTGCCGTTTCCCATTCTTGGGAGTGCTTTTATTCTATTAGAAGTGAAAAAAAGCTCTTACAATGCAATTGCTTTATTTTTTCACCCTTGGTATTTAGTCTTGCTTTCTGTTCCTTGTGTTCTAGAGTGCTTTCCAGTGTGGTTTTAATGACCTGCACTGGTGATTCTTTTGGCCTGTTCTTGCCTACTTTACACTTATCTTAAAATATATGCCCAGTATTTGCAAAGAGTATTGCTGTAATTTTCTGTTCTAGGTGCTTTAAAAATTGAGAGAGAGGGAAATTAAGACATCCACAAATTTTTTTAGTACTTCGAAGTGTAATTTGTGGTTCCATCTTAGTCTTACAACACAGTTTTGATTTGATTCTCCTAACAGACACCCCTATGGGGAACTGAAAATTGTCAAGATACCTGAAAGCAATGAAGTTACAAGTACATTTTGCAGGATTGAAGCTATTTATGTCATATATCAGCCTTATATCCTTATATATCAGCAGTATCATCTAAAACAAAACAAAACTTTGTTCTTGTCTATTCTGTTATCCTAGGCTATGTCCACTGAGAGTCAGAGATGGCCTCCATTACCATCCCATGGTTGTCCATATTGTTTATTTGCTAGCCAGCTCCTTGGTGCAGGTTTAGTCTCTGTGACCAGTGCTGATCCAAAGCAATGTCCATATACAGCTCTTAGAGTGTAAGCTGCGAGGTATTTCTGGTAGGCATTGTGACTAAAACTGTTTTGAAGCAGGGGTGAGAAAGAAATTATAAAGCTTCTCCATTGAGGTGAAATGCACTGGTGCCACTTGCCCCTGGGGCTGGAGGATGCTCCTGGCTCAGATTATTTACAAGAATGAAGCCCAGCATCTGCCCTGTGTTGGGAGTGTATTGCAGCATCTGCTGTGTGCATACGTAGACCCAGGGAGGTATCTGCTTCGTCTGCTGTAGGCAGCTGTTCCTAGCCCAATTTCCGTAAGTGTGCTGGTGACTTGGGCATATGCAGTGCAAGGTGGTTAGAGTTAGTGCTACTTTCTCTGCGTTAACTGAATGGAGACTTGATGCCCCAAATTAGTTCAGACTCCAGAGTAGCACTGAGTGAATATCTGGTCATGTGCTCCAAGCTTTGCTTCTTCTCAAGTCTGAATACTTGATGCAGTTGTGGGTTGCCTCTCTTGCTCTCTTGCCTTACTAAAGTAATCTCCTTGTGTCTCTTTTCAATAGTTTCAGTTTGACTGTTTTCAGGTCAATGTGGGGTCCTGTGCACGTAGGAAACTTGAAAATCCAATTTTCCCTTCAGCTTTTAGTCTCTTTATAAACTTCTCTCATTTTGATGCTGTTCATGCAAAGGACAAACCTATTCATTAACAGTTTTCATGGTTCTGCAATATCTCTGAGTTTGTGTAGGAGCAAGCTTGCCTAACTTTTATTTTCCTGTCAGATCCTTCATACTTGCATTTCTGTTGTTCAGTTTTGACTGCTGGTATGCATCTGTATATTAGAGGAGAGAATAAAACTCTTCCAGTGGAATATCTTCTTTGGTGCCATTTTTTGTCATGTTGTTTAAGCAGTTGTCTTGACAAATTCAGATGGACAGTTCTCTGCCAGCTCTGGTTTTCTTTCTAACTGCTTTTTGTTTCAGAGCACTCGGTATTACGTGGCTGGACAGCCAGGGATATGGGGTGGGGTTGTGACTTAAGGCTGTGATAACAGTGTTTAATATAGAGTTGATCCAACCTCTCCAGGTGGAGTTGGTGAATATTGGAGGAACTGACATCGTTGATGGAAATCACAAGCTGACGCTGGGACTACTGTGGAGCATTATCTTGCACTGGCAGGTGAGAGTCTGTGTGAGATCTTTTCCTTTCCAGGAATCATGTGCACTGATCTGCTGGGATTTTCGCAAACCTTCCCAGGGTTTTGGTGGCAGAAAATACTGCTTCTATTTTGGGCTGGTAAATAAAGGCAGGCTGGTATTTGGTTTCTACTCTCATTCTATTGGCTGCCTCCCATGATACGTATTCTTGTATGTGCTTAGTTGTACTCAGCCTCTCAGTTTAGTTCCTGCTGGTGTTAATTGCAGGGGGGCTTTTCAAACTGAAGCTTTGTGTTTATATTTCTTCCTCAAAGGATTGAGGCAGGTAGTTTTTTACTGTCTAGGTAGCTGTGTTTGGCTTGCATCTTGCCTGCTGCTGAGGTTTGTTAGTCTCATAGATTGAATTCTTCGTGGTTTATCCAGGTGTCTGGGAAGATCATTGAATTTACTTGGAGGAACTTTGGCAGATGCGTATGGGTAGTACCCAAACAACAAACTACTTTTGTTGGATAATCAGATATCCTCCTTTTGCAGAAAACGTGTGCAAACTGTATTTTTTGGGTTTATTTACTGGTGGAACCACAGCACAAGGCATAGACAGCATGGAGGAGAGAGGGACAATTGTAATGTAAGAGTAATGTGTTGTTATTACATGAAGCATTACTAATTCTTGTAATCAGTAGAGTGCAAAGATGCCCTGAAGACTCCTATTCCCAAATTTTGTGTGAGGAGTTGGAGTTTGATTCACAGCTTTTCATGGGGAAGACCCTTTCATGATTTGTGAAATAATTTTGCTTTGTAAGCAGGAAAAGTGGAGCATGTGTGTGTAAGGTGTAGTTGTTGCTGTCTTGCAGGTGAAGGATGTCATGAAGAACATCATGTCAGATTTGCAGCAGACCAACAGTGAGAAGATACTGCTGAGCTGGGTTCGGCAGTCCACGAGACCTTACAGTCAGGTCAATGTTTTGAACTTCACCACAAGCTGGGCTGATGGACTTGCCTTTAATGCTGTCATCCATAGACACAAGTAAGTAGGAAACAGCATATCTTATACCTAGAGAAGTAAACAGCTTTTTTCCTGTGTCTTCATGCTTGAGCATTTGACAGCTTCTAGCCTGTTTTGGTGATTCATTGTCTGGTTGTTTGTCTTTTGTTGTGGTAACAATAGCAGTGGTGGGATATTGCCAGAGCCTTGCAAAGGCTGGAGCCAAGGCAGGAGTGTAACACTCAGTTCCTGCACATGCATGAACACTCGCTAATTGGAGTGGATTGACATTCCACTTAGTATGCATTATACAGCAAGTGTGTTGAAAGGGTCTCTGCAGGGAGAGGGAATTTGACCTGTCTTCTTCACCTGTACTTCCTTCCTTCTGCCTGCCCTCCTCTGCAAAGAGAAACATTTCTTCAATCAGAGTTTGTTGTTTCATTTCAGTAAGGAAATACAGAAGCTTCAAAACAAAGGAATAAGAAAGACCGTAGCTTTTCTGGTGTTTTTTAATGTATCTTGCATGAAAGATAATGCATGCACTTCCTTCAGGAGAACTGTTGGGCAGAAGAATCAAAGGGTAATAGAATACTTCAGGTATCTGTAGAGTATTCATTAGTTTGTTCATTATACCTTATAAGGGGTTGTGTTAAAGCCTCTTTGCATAGATCTTTTGTGTTCTTTCTGATTTTTGGAGGACTCTTTGGTACTTTAAAGAAATCATTGTTACAGAGTCCTATGAGACTTGCATACCTTTTTATACTTTCTTTTTAAAAATTTTTCTTTCAGATTTACTGGAAAATATGTTCTAATCCAGTGTAATTGAAGTCAGCTCATTGCTTTGCAAGGTCTGACTGTTCTTAACCATAGTAGTGGTTTTCGCATGGTAATGGTAAAATAATTCCTGGCCATCAGGTATCTGACACAGCAAATACTTTAAAAATACCCATAACTTCTATACCCAACAGATAAAAAGTGTTTGCAAAACATATGTTCACTTTGAGCCTGCTGTTCTCTGCTCTTAAATGCCCATTTGGCATGTGCTGACTGAAATGGGCTCCGTCACAGGCTCGCTGGCTTCAGGACTGGTCTGCCCTGATGTACCTCTGTGCTTTGTCAACCAGAGCTGGCTTGTGTTCAGGCTGCACAGGTGTGTAAGGGGGACCTGCACCACACGGAGGGCTCCTGAAGGTTTGGAAGGACTGTTATGCAAAGGCAGAGCAATACTAGTAAAGGTCTTGCTGGAATTTATCACAAATATCACCATGTCCCTTCTCTGGATGTGGTGAACTGTAATGGTGGTTTTCCTACTGGCACACATGCCTCTAGTGGCTTTGCTCAGGTGCTGAGCACGTGAAGCTTTGCGGTGGAGAGTGTGCCGGCTTTAGACACAAATGAGGCCTAGATGACCTGAGGGGAAGCAGGGAAGAAAGAGGTAGCCAAGCTGGTTTCAGGCTGTTTGTTCTCCTTATTTCTTGAGACTGTGTGTTTGAGCTTTGCATGATCTGAAGTCTGCTCTTTTCAGAGCATGGTTAAGTAGCAAAAGCCCCTGCTGAAAGCTTTGACTGAGTAATTGTGCTTTCGTGTGGCTTCCTAAAATCTCTGGGTCTGCTCATCTCTGAGCCTTTTATTCCCTATTCCTTGGAGCCTGACAGCTGCCAGCATGTCAGTATTCAGCTTTGCTGTCCTTGGGCACAAGTCCTTTAGCCAGGGAAGCAGCACACTCTGAGAAGTTTTGACCTGGGTTTAAATTCAGGTCATCTTTGGAAGAGAAACGTTAAAAGCAGTTGCAAAAGAACAAGGGGTCTGGGGCAGGTTACAGAAATGGTAGGACAGCAAAGCTACTTAGCTTACCCAGACACTAGTGCTTCCCTACCTAAGGGGCATTTTTTCAGTATTGCTTTTTTTATTTTAGTTTAAATTGACACTTAATGGGATCCACAAAGAGTCTCCTCTTTTAAGAGACTTAGTATCTTTCTTTTATCTTTTTCTATCTATGAATAATTGTTAGCTCTTGGTTATGGTATCTAGTAACTTTTTGTAACACCTGCAGCACTTAAGTGACCTGTTACCGCATATAATTTTATTGACATTTTACTGTGCTGGTCTCTTTCATTTCCCACTATTAGCTTAGTTCCTCTTTAAACTGAATTCTACTTTTTGTTCAATTTTCTCACTCATAGGTAAATACCTGGATTGCAATTTATTAAAACTTGTGTTATCGTGTGTAGGTACTGCATGTGCAATATATTGATTGCAATGTGTTTTTCAAAGTCGGAGTCTCTGCTAAAGCTTTACATGAATGTGTGGTTATCCTTGTTGCTCTTGCATAGAGGTACAGTATTCCATGAGCTTCTATGCTTCTGGCTTTTTGCTTATCAGACCCAACTGGCTTATAGCCTTCCCATTTCACAAATGTAATGACTTGATAGATGATAAAGGATACACTTAGGTCAATTCACAACTGAATCAAATATTAAAAGAACTAAAGACAAGCCTGTCTCTTCCTCCTCTATAAAGTACAGAATCAATAGGAGCGTTTTGATGAGAAGCCACTATTGCAGGAGAACAGAAGGTTATTTTAATGGCTGTGTAGCCTAACAGCTCTGCTAGTGTAGCACTTGGCTGATCCTCCCTTCTTGGTGTAGATACTGCTAGGAATGGGGGCCCTATTTGCTCACCCTGCTTCCTGCTCTGTGCTCTGCTCTTTCCCCTTGAGACCTGACAGTGTGTTCTGGGTGCACAGCTGGACTGGAGATGTCATTTGGTTAACACTGATCTTAAATGAAGTCTGCTGACACTGCAAATCAATCAGCTCCTTGGCCTGATTTGCATTGTGACTCAGGAACACTTGTGATGGGATATTTTTTTTGTAGGCTGTCTTTTATTGTGGGAGGGGAATGGGGAAGAGTGAGCGAGTGGGGGGGAGACTGCTGTTGTTCCTGGCTGTGATGGCCTGGGATGGCCACATTGCAAGTTGGGAACAAGGCTTTCCAGGAGCAGAGTGACTCTTGATTACTCAGGAGTACCAGATGCAGAAAATGTGTAGTACCAATAATGCTGTGAAAGAAACAGCTGAAGAAAACTGGTTCTGGGATAAATTTTGAACAAAGTTTATGTCTTCTTATTAGTAGTATTTGATCTCCTGTTGCAGTCAATGACTATGTGTTTAAAACACATAGAATGGAAGGTTGGATGTTGCTGTGGACATGCAGTCAGTTAATTGGTTTGTGATTGTCAGATTGTCACTAAAAAAAAAAAGGCATGTATTTGTATTTATGCATTTGTGTACATGAACTTATGTTGGTATTTTATATTTATGAGTATGTTTATATTACTTGGGTAGCTACCATCATATCCATAACTTGATATTCTGTATGTTATGGAATTTTTTTTTTCCCTGATAAAATTTACTTTCTTCCTTGGTTTGTTTTTACTTTTAGACCTGAGCTTTTCAGCTGGGACAAAGTTTTAAAGATGGCCCCTGTTGAGCGACTGGAAAATGCTTTCAACATAGCCAAGAACCACTTAGGAATTGAGAAACTGTTAGATCCTGAAGGTAGGATATAGTTACTTTACTTGACAAGAGGTTTTTCTGAGCTCTCTTGAAAGAAATGTCTTCTATTGACATTAACTATGAATAAAAATTCCATCATTTTGTGCAGTGCTATTTTGGTTTGAGCCTTTAATTTTGGGTTTAAAATAATGTAATTTGTAGGGTAAGGATATGTCTGTGTGTGCTTCTGCTTTGGCATTTTGAATATTAAGGTTCAGGTTAATTTACCATTCAGAGACTGGATAAGGAAGGTGAACTTGGTACCCTGACTTTCTTTCATTTTAGGTAGGAGCTGTACTGCAAGGGTGCATGCTTTTCAGATACAGTAGAGAATGATGTAGAATGGGACATTTTAAGGGCCCTGATGTGTTATTCTTTGTATATACACTGAGTAGCAGTAGCTGCCAGTGCTGTGAGTACATGCTGTGTAGGAATGCTTACCAGGAAACTTTTATGACTCTTTTTTTAAATACTGAGCTGTTGCTCTGCTTTGAAGTGAGCATCCAAAGACTTATTCTGTAAGATAAGCTCTCAAACTTTGTAGATTCAAGCACCACCTTTTTATTAAAAAAAAAAAGTATTAACTGAATGGGTACTGCTCATAACCCAAGAGATAAGTGAACCGGAGTCAGTGAAACTCTATCAATATGAAAAATAAGAAAATTAACTGAGTAATAATTTTGAGTGGGAATAGAGCCCAGGTGGAAATGTTTGTTTTTAGGGATACTGTCCCTGAACTGCGTTTCTGCTTGGGAGATGCTTCAGAATAATTTCCCCTGAATGGATTTTATTCCTTAGCAACTTCATGCCTGGGCTGTTACTTCAAAAAGATCAAGTCTTTTAATGTGAATTCACTTCCAAATGTAGAATTTCTTTTTTTTATTATTTTTTTCTCCTTCATAGTACTTTGAATATATGTCAAACCTGGTCTTTAAGGTAAAAGCTTACTGAAGACTACTCAACAGGAGAACCTATGATGTGCACAATATGTAAAGTCTTACCTGTGTTTTAAGTAATGATTTAGAAAATCAGCTTATTTATTTTTCCCCATATTTTCTTTTTGATGCAGATGTTGCTGTACAGCTTCCAGACAAAAAGTCTATTATTATGTATTTAACCTCTTTGTTTGAGGTCCTTCCTAAGCAAGTCACAATGGAAGACATTCGGGAGGTGGAAACTCTTCCAAGGAGATATAAGCAGGAATGTGAGGATGGAGAGTTCAACATGCAGCAGGTGTGTTTATCATCAAAGTCAGCCTATCATTTCTTAAATTGTAATTTTAGCTAACCTTCATGTTTGTCAGTTATCTCTGAAACATGCCTTCTGTCTTGGACAACACAACTGGGAAAATATGAAAAATCTTATCTTCTTTGTCATTAACTTCAGTCTTTCTGTCTTCCTTTTTCTTTTCTGATTCATGTACAAAATCCTGTGTGTTGAGGTATAAAGTTCCATTTGTGTTATGCTTCTTGCTTTTGCTTCTCTTTCTCATATGTCTTGACCAGCTGAAGAGGGTGGTCTGAAGTCTTTAACTGAATTTGCCTTGGAACTTTTGATGGGTAGTGGTAGTGATGAGGTTATGTTTGATTGTGAGATTCACTGTTAAAAGAGCAAGATTGAATTCTATCCAGATTTTTTATTTCAAAATGAAAGTTCATTAGTAGTGACTCTGACCTTTCTCATTAAAATGTATCCAATGTTTACTTTTAACATTTTATGAAGGACTAAAAGTTGTTCTGTTTTTAGTATCTTTTGGGAAGGCATCTTCTGTGCACTTCTAAGACAACCCTTTTCTCTTGACTGCCTAGACTGTAGTACTTGAAGAGGACCAGGACAGTTCTAGAGCAGAGACTCCCAGCACAGTGACAGAGGTGGATATGGACTTGGATAGCTACCAAGCTGCTCTGGAAGAAGTTCTTACGTGGTTGCTGTCAGCTGAGGACACGTTTCGGGAACAGGAGGAAATATCTGGTGATGTTGAGGAAGTCAAAGAACAATTTTCCACCCATGAAGTAAGCTTCTCTTGAAAATTCCTTTGTTGTGGTTTGATTTCTTTGTATGTGTGTGTAAGCTGCAGAACTTCCATTTCCTAGTCCTTATTCAAGACCTTCTGTTCTGTTTCTTTTGTCTGTCTTTTTCTACATGAAAGGCACCTCTAACTGAATGTAGTCTACCTGTGGTTGGGGTTTTTTGTTTGTTTTGCTTTGGGTTTTTTGTTTGTTTGTTTGTTTTTAACAAATAATGGCTGCTTGAAGGTGAAAATGGATCTTTTTAGAAGAACTTAGAGTGGAACATGCTTTGAAGCTTTAACGTATTTTTTAAAATCAGCTTTTGGTGGGTGGCTTACTGGTGTGCTTAATACAAAGGCAGTCTGATCCAGACTGAGTTGTGCTTCCCTGCTGCCAACTACTAAAAAGCCTGGTCAGCCTTATGTCACTTGCTGTTAAAAGACGGCAATGCTGAAATTGATAATCACGTCAATTTAATTCAGTGGTCTCCCTGTGATGATTAGGGTGGTTTGTTTCAGAAACTTGTATTGATGCTTCCAAATTATTCTTGTTTCCAAATTATTTTGTTTTGACTTTGTTCTAAATCTGGACAGGTGTGCTAATGTTGATAGAAGTTTAAAGTGTCATGTTAGATGTTTTAGTTTTCTCCAGTGTCAGCTTACTGTATACAGCCACATATAAAATCTGAACACTGATCAATATGAGGAATTTCTTCCTTGTGCTACAGTTTTAAAGCCATGAACCAAAGGAAGAGGTGTTCTAACTTTATAGTAAATATATGAATTTTTGAGTGTTAGTAACTGATAGGTTCTAATTGCTTTCCTACAATACATTTCAGATTTTATGTTCTGTTGTCCATAGGTAAGTTTGTTACGTATTCTTGGTGAGTTTGTTCAAAGGCTGTCTTCTACCAAACAGATCTTTCATTGAGGTGGTCAACTTTTTTTTCTCAATTAATTCTGTTTTACTGGCCCCAGACTTTTTGTAGCTCATGGAAAATCTTTTGTCAAAGAGAGGAACAAGTCTGCATTGTTTGTGTGTTTGATAGTACCAGCTCATTCTGCAGCAATATTTCAAGCATAACAATTTTTTAGGATATTTACCAATTCATAAACTCCTGTAGGACCCCATGCTGATATCTCTGCTTGTACTATTTCCAGGGTTTTATGATGGAACTGACTGCTCACCAGAGCAGTGTTGGCAGTGTTCTGCAGGCTGGAAACCAACTGGTGGCCCAGGGAAATCTGTCACCTGAAGAGGAGTTTGAGATTCAGGAACAAATGCTGCTGCTGAACTCCCGCTGGGAGGAACTCAGGGTGGAAAGCATGGACAGGCAGTCCCGGTGAGTCGTGGCACATAACCTCTTCTAGAGGCACAGGACCGACTTCTAGTGCTTGCTGTGCCTTGGAGAAGTCGGTTTGCATCTGTTTGTAAGAATTTTTTTTTAGAATTAACACTTCAGTTTGTGACATGAAATCCACCTTCATACTTTCCAAGGTGAAACGAAAGGAATGACTTTAACTGGTTGGGGTGGGTTTTTTTATAATGTAAACACTTTGTGACTGTTATGCTATGTAGATGTGCCAGACTAAATATATGGTATTTAAATGCAGTAGTTACATAAACTACTGAAAGAGTATTAAAAACACATGGAAGTTTCTCTATAAAGTGGATGTGGATAGCTATGGGTATTTACACAGCTAAAAGCCATTCAGAAGAATTTTTTCTGCATATGGGTTACCAAGGTAAGAGCTGCATTTTTTTGTGACTCTCAGCAGAGGCTTTATTAGCAGCAAATCCCTGATGGAAAAAACAATCCCTGATATAAATTGCATAGTTCATGAACTTTTTTTTTTGAGAAAGAGAGAAGGAAATAAGAATACTGAAATGTGTTCCTTAGCTTAATGCTGAACACTTTATTTGACGCTAGGGTAACTGTTTTATGAATGGCCTTGCTGCTTTCCTGTATGAACTAGAATTTAGTTTCTTTCCTGGGAAAGCTGTTTCTGAAATAACTCAGTCTGTGGTTCCCCCTGCAGCCTGCATGACATGCTGATGGAGCTCCAGAAGCAGCAGTTACAGCAGCTGTCTGACTGGCTGACAGTCACAGAAGAACGCATTCAGAAGCTGGAATCTCAACTCTTGGTGGAGGATTTGGTGTCCCTTCAAAAACAGCTGGAAGAACATAAGGTAAACCTTTTTGTCTGCTATGTAATAGGTAGAATAGAAGTATCTGAAAGATGTGTACACTAGTGGGTTCCTTAGCTGAGAAACTTGATTGTGTCAGAAGTCATACAGGGCTGCATTTGGTGTTTGGAAAAGGAGGATGATGGGGTAGAAAGGAATTGGAAGTCTTAACTGAAGGCTCGGGCACTGCTGACTATTATGTTTACTTCATGAAGGAAGTGAAACTTGTAGGGAAAATTGTTACCCTTTGTGCAGAGACAAAGACCTCTCCTGGTAAATTGTTGGTGTGAGGAACAGTATGAAATATACTGTGGACAAACTTGCCCTTAGTGACTGGCAGGCATGCTTGAGACTTGCAGATTAAAATAATGTGGGATCAGGAAGGGCCTGATTCCAGTCCCTGCTTTTACAGGGATTGCATCCTAAAGGGGTGCATAGACACTGCTCTCTGATATGCATAATATTTTGCAGGTAGTTTGTCTCTCAGTTGAGTTTTTGAATGCAAGTCCAGCCTTTTTATCCTGCAATGTTTTTGTGAAGGAGAAAGATGTTCTTTTTGATATTTGTCGTGGTTGCAGCTTTAGTTTTTGTGCTTAGTGCCGAGGTTTGACCTTCTCCCCAGCATGGGACATACCTCACAGAACAAGAACAGTGGACTATTTTTGGTCTGTGTAGTTTTTTTGTCCCACATTTTCATTCTTTTGTCTTCAAAGTCTGGGAAGTTTGAGGCGTGTTGTTCCTGTAGTAGCTCAGGATATGTGGGGATGAAAAGTGACATTTATAGTACTGTAAAGGTATATTGATCTTGCAGAAATATTTTGGAGGTAGGCTTTAACCATGGAATCTGTTATTCTATAATTTTATTGTATGAATATTTAAATCTGCATATTGTTTTAAACTAATCAGAACTGCACGTTTTCTGCAGTTTTTAACTATTGTCTTTGAACATCATGATCAATTATTACACTGTTGGTATTTATGGGAATTATATTGTCAACTCTTAACAGATGAATGTTCTTAGTGATTTTTCCCTGTTTGGCATGACCTATGGTACTTGCTTATTAACAATAACAGCTTTATATAGAAACACTTAAGCTCTCCAACCTGTAACATTAGATATATAGAAAGTCAGTGCAGTTGTCATGATTCTTCTAGTCAAGTATGGTGCATACAGCTTAAAGCACTCCCATGTGTACCAATATTTCAACAGAATGGTTTTGGGTTCATTTCTAGCAGTCTTTTGCTTACATTTACTTAAACTGTGCAGTGATTCTGTGCTTTACTGTTGAATCTGAAGTACTTCCTTTGCCACAGCAGTTGTGATAGTCCCTGTGGCCAAAAGAGCAGATTAGCAAATGTATTCAAAGTTGGTAACCTCTGTTTTGTTCTTATAGAGCCTGCAGAGTGATTTAGAGGCAGAACAGGTGAAGGTAAACTCACTAACACACATGGTTGTCATTGTTGATGAAAGCAGTGGGGAAAGTGCAACGGCTATTCTGGAGGAACAATTGCAGGTAAAATGGTAGAGCCCTCTTTTTTTAACTGTAGTAACAGGTACTTAAAATCTCTGCGTATAATTGTTAATTAGTGTTTTTGTGTTTAAAGACAATTTATCGTAGAAAGTAATTTATTTTTTTATTAAGTAATACTAATTTAAAAAATTATTAAATTAGCTCAAGCTAAAACCTGCAAAAGTGCTTTGGTGACTTTCAAGCTCAATTCCTATTTGCATTCCCAATGACTTAGATACTTTTGTAGTATATCCTTACAGCAGTTTCATAAAATGGGAAGATGCATAGTGCAACTCTTATTTCATATAAGTAATTTTTATTAGGAAGTTAAAATCTGATAGGAAAAATATTTAAAGACATGAATATGATTTATCTAGGGAGTATCATGTGAAGTATTTTCCTGTTTTTATCAGAAGTTAGGACTGTAACCTGAAGTACAGTGAATGTGGGACAGAATTTATTCAAACAGAATTCACGCTACTTTGTTTGCTCCCTTTGAAGTCAATCAAATAGCTCACTGATTTCAGCAAGAGCAGAGGTAAGGCCATAAGTGAATGTTTTTGAAAGTGTTAACCTGCAGTTTTGTGCAATACAGTCATAGCAGTAGCTGACAAGGAGGTAGATATAATGTAGGAAGAGGTTAATGTGAAGTAAAAATTTTTTTTGAGTATCTGGTTTTGGAGTTTCTTTGTGAGGTTTGTGATCATTCACGAGTGTTTCCTGCTTTTGTAGAAGCTTGGTGAGCGCTGGACAGCAGTTTGTCGTTGGACTGAGGATCAACGGGTCAAGCTGCAAGAAATTCAGCTTTTATGGCAGGAGTTGCTGGAAGAACAGGTTAGTAGCTGTTCAGTTACTCAGGGTTGACCAGTTGATTTGTGGAAGGGAAAAAACAACCAACCGAAGAAACACAAACAAACACTCAAGCCCCTGACTATGGTGGGGAAAAAAAGCCTTGAAAAGCTAGGCTTTGTTATTGTTTGGGTTCCCACTGTTTTTTGAGGAGTAGAATAGCTCTGAAGTGCAAGAGAAGTATTTTCCAAAGTTTTAAGAAAGAGTTTGTAACACCTTGGAAATTATTTTATAAGGAATCGTGCAAAATGACCAAGAAGTGTGAATATCCATGATAGCAAAATGACAGGGAATTCTCTAAGTATCTGGTGGTTTTGTAATTACAGAAATTTTCCTGATTAAGGTATATGTGCTTCCAACATGGATACATGTACACGACTGTGCAATCAGCTAATCAATAGATAACTATTTTCAAAATCATTAGCATCAAGCATTTGGTCAATATAATGGAGCATGCAGCTTGTTTCATTTTGCTGAGTTCAGCTGAACAGTTGAATTGTCAAGAATTGTGAGTGTTCTCTTGCTTTGTTATGTATTTTACATATATAATAAATACTGCTCAAACACAAAGTAACTGATGGCATGAAAGTGTGTTAACTCAACTGTGTGTGCTAGGTTTGCATGTCTGATGCTACAGTTTGCTTTGTGTCTCAGTTTAAAATAGTTGATGGGTTTTTTTCTTTGAAGGTTTTACAGAAATTGTTTTTTTTCCCTTAAATGATATATTTATTACTATAAGCTATTGTTTAAACAGCAGTACACTCAGATTGTTTAGACATTTAAAAGAAGTTGAACAGTGCTGATAAGCTGTTGGTATCAGTTGCAGCCTGGTTTCTTTGACAAGGATGTTTTGTCTGTGGATTTTGGGGTTGCTTATGTGTTTCTCCCTGACCCCTCCCATATCTATTTGTAGTATATTAATAAGCTGAATTTCTAGCTCATGTGACCTTGCTGATATGGACCCCAAGTTAAAATTTTGGTTTATCCCATGCCAAGTATCTGTTTATATATATTTCTTTGACATACTGCTTTGTCATCTGTGTATGTATATCCAGAAAACTGTGTGCTAACATTTTTTTGCAACTCTTGGTCATGGTAACTCTGAGTTGAGAAATAACAGTTCCCCCAAAATCCTTGCTGTGTATGTCAAAGTATGAACTTCAAGTGCTCTTAGTTTTGGTGACTATGTGAACAAATTTCTGTCCTCTTCCACCCTTATATTCTTCTGGGGAGAAGTGGCCATTCATTGGCTCTTACAGTACTGTTAAAAATGTCATCTTCTGTTGGAGTTGCTTTTGCATTCAGCTTTTTTTAATTTGTATATAATTATGTTGCTGTGTAAAAGTGAAACAATGGGTGTGTTTAATATAGAATGTCAGATAGTGAATGAGGAAATACAAGTTTGTTTTAGTTGGTTTAGATTAGCCTGTGTTTGCATTCATTGTTCAACTGAACAAGGCATTTATTACTAAGAGGTTTGAATTACAGTTCTCTGTTCTCAAGAATGATCAAGTGACTTACAAAAATTATAGTTTGAAACTACTTAAAAACTAAATACAAATACTTTAGCAGAAAACTAGCTAAAACATTTAGGTACTAGCATTTTCCATTTTGGCTAACCATTTGGAGAGATGAGCAACAGTGATACATCGGCCTTTATGTGGCTGTCTAGAAAGCTTTTGGAAACCACAATTCTTGCCACTCAGGAAACAAATTCCCCAATCGGTGCCAGATGTCAGATACTTCTTAGCACTGTGATAATTATGTTTCTGTCTTCTAGGGAGAGTTATCTTTGACTGCTGACTTAGCAGAAATTAACTGAATACACTGAAGGGTTTTTAAGCTCCTCTTATGCATAAAATGTGTTGGCTGAGATGCCAGCATGATTTTTCCATGGAGTACGTGATGTTATAATTTTGTTTCTTACAACCTTATGGCATTTCCACCACTATTGTATTTTCTGTCTCTACATTTTGCATATTGGTTTACATTGGAAATATAAATTGCCTTAACCCTTTGGCCCACAGGTTGCTGTAGTAAGTTCTGGGACAATGACGAAAGTATACAGCTAGACTGAGGAGCCTAGTGGCTTTTGTAAAGTGTGTTGTTCAAAGAACCAAAAGGTCTGCCTTGCTGTATGATTTACTTTTAAACACAGAGGAACAGCAGTGTACCAATGGCTATGCAACTGAGAACTGGGCATTCTAGTCCATAGAAACTGCTGTGCAGCAGCAGCATTAATATGTTGCAACATAATATATTCTCTATAAAATCTTTCCTGATACTTGATGCCAGTTATTGCTGGTGTTACCATAGGAGTGCTATGTGACTGAAGCAAAGTGAGACCCAGGACAAATTTTCTAGAAAAAAAATGAAAGAAGTTCAAGATCTGAGTTAGAACTATTCAGAGCAGACCACTCTAGCTTTCAGTAGTTAATGAAATAGTATTTGCTGAAGTTATTTTGCAATTGAAAGTAGGTACCATAGACAGGGAGGTGACTAATTAGTATCTTTGATCGACTGCCTGGACTAAAAGAATTTTGAATTACCAGTAGTGTAGCTTCTGTGAGAAAATACTTGCAACAACTGGGTTTGAGTCATGGAGGAAGAAGGGTGGAAAACAGAAAGTGTACATGCCATTTTGATAAAGTCCTACGTCAGCTTTAGGATGGATGTCTGTTTGCTATAAATAACTTTGGGAGAGATGTGCTCTGATATATTGAGAAATGATTTTTTTGAAATTGTTTTGCTGGAAAGTATTACTTCATTCCCTAATCTGATATTTTTGTCCCATTTTATCTATTATTGAAGTCAACTGAAATTCCTGCGTATAAAGACTGTAGAGTTGCGCTTCGAATGCAAAGATCTTAAAGAAGGAGTTGTCAATAGCTGTTTGACAAACTTGATATTTTCTTGTGCTATTTTTCTTACAATTTGCAGTGCTTATTGAAAGCTTGGTTAACTGAGAAAGAAGAGGCTTTGAGTAAGGTCCAGACAAGCAACTTTAAAGATCAAACAGACCTGAGTGTGAATGTTCGAAAACTAGCAGTGAGTATCACTATCTTGCACTGTCCCATCAAACCTCATAAACTAAATGAATGGCAAATTACCAGTTTGACCCTAGTAAGAGCTGTGAATGCATGACACTTTGGAAGCCAGGCAACATTCTCTCCTGCCGGATTCTTTCACATGAATTAAAAAAATTGGTACAACCTATTCTACGGCTGTTCCAGATTGGTGTGCCAAACTTTGGAACAGCTATCCTAGATGATTGACGGGACTTGGATTTTTTTGCAGGCCACCAGTCAGCTGTGTTTTCCAAAGTGTAGGTTTGCAGTGTGGTTTGTTTTTTAGTTCATTGGAGCATAAACTAATAATTTGTTACTCAAGATACTGCTGGTTGCTCTAGAAGCTGTTTCAAGGATGTGCTCTTTAAAAAGAGTGTCTGTTAGGGCTGTTTTTACACGAGAGAACTGTTCATCTAATTCAGGTAGTACATTTTT
The DNA here is from genome assembly GCF_003984885.1 of Neopelma chrysocephalum. Taxonomy (NCBI): domain Eukaryota; kingdom Metazoa; phylum Chordata; class Aves; order Passeriformes; family Pipridae; genus Neopelma; species Neopelma chrysocephalum. The sequence goes on from NW_020897691.1 coordinate 13,256,098, forward strand.
CATCTCTGTCACCACCCCCACAAAACCCTTCACCTCCCAGACAGGGAATTAAAAGCTAAGGGGTAGCAGAATACTTGATGTCATCTTTTAACGTTTTCTTTTAATTTCAGATTTTGAAAGAGGACATGGGTATGAAACGTCAAACACTAGACCAGCTGAATGAGCTAGGTCAGGAGGTGGCCCAAATCCTTGGGAATGACAGAGCATCCAGCAAAATTGATCAGGATCAAGAAGAACTAACTCAGAGGTGGGACAGTTTGGTTCAGAAGCTAGAGGATTACTCTAACCAGGTACTTAACAGGGCTTTATTACTTGTTAGCTTTTTAGATGACTGTATGTGTGCAAACTTCACTGATACTGTGTCAGTGAAATTGCCCAGGAGAGTTCTTGGCATTAGGCTAGAGAGGTAGGTGTTTTTTCACATGAGGCTGACTTTATCTGCTGACAGATCTGTCTACATTTTTTGGTCTTTGAAAGCCCAAGTTGTTAACCTGACTAGTACTATTACTCCTTTCTCACACAGATTAAGCTTCATTTTTCTGATGAGTAAAGCAGGCTTGCCATGTATTATCAATCAATGCAAATGCCTTTAAACATTATAAGAGTGCTGGGACTGGATTAAATCTGATACTAAAAGAAAACAAAGGCAAAACCCAAAACCCAGAATAGATAAATAAATGGGAGTCATACAAGCATTTATGCTCTGTGAGTATGATTTCTCATCTGTTGAAAATAGAGTAGTTGTTTGTTTGATGTGTAACGATGATAGCCAAGCTGGATTGTTAAATGTTTATTTTAGTGTTTTGAGTGCTTGGTAATGTTTTTATTTAGACAGAACTCCATTGGTTTCTGTGAGAGTTTTATTTGACAGTTTTATAACTCATGTGCCTTTTTATGTGATATTAATATGTTGCTATGGTGAAAGCCATGGCACTGATTCACGATCCATTTAGTGTATAGTGAACGAGTTGTGCAGTTTGAGAAGGGGTTCATTTCAGCCATGTGGCTATAGTTTGTTCTTGCATTTGAGTCAAAGTGTTAGGAAATGCCAGATCCTGTCTTCATCCTTTCACTCCCCTTAAATATCAAGCATGTACTTAGAACTTACAGGTTGATTCCCTTGGGTCTTACTTTATAACCCATTAAGGAACATGGAAGGTTTCTATTGACATGAGCGAGTTTTTAGGTCAAATTCACCATGTATCAGCTTCTTATGAGATCTAGGCTTGGTTTTATGACATATGAATACAAAATATGGAATTGTGTGTTAGTAGACCTCAAGTACCTTGGTTCTTTTTGTGAACAAATTTTGAAGAAAAATAGATATAATCCTTTCTTTGATTATAGTTTGCTTCGACTGGCATGAAATTCTAGTTGAACTGAGAGTATTGATGCTTGGTTTCCTTCTGGAAAATGAGAATAATGACATTTTTCTGTGGAGTGCATCTATGATAAAGGTGCTTCATAACAGTAGGTCATTTGGAGGAGTGAATGAATGGGCTTTTATGACTGATGAATAAAAGAAACTAAAAAAAAGCAATTCAGCTTGCGTTACAAATGTTATGTGATCCTTTTCCTAAATTATTTTGTGTAGGTAACTCAAGCTGTAGGAAGTGTAGGAATGTCACAGGTTTCACAGAAGACTGCTGCAGAAGCAACACCATTGAAGGAACAGTCCAGACAGGAATTGCCCCCACCACCACTCCCAAGGAAAAGGCAAATTCCAGGGGACAGTGAAGCAAAGAAAAAGTAAGTATATGTCACTACTATTTTTGCTCACTCATTAGATACTACATAGACTCTCAGTCTTGGCTTTTGATTCTCCTTTTATGCAAGTGAGCAATACTTAAATTGCACTTGTGAGGTTGGGTTGCACTTGGGGGTTGGACTAGATGATCTCCAGAGGTTCTTCCAACCCGAACAATTCTGTGGTTCTGTGAATGTGAAGGAAATGTTGTGTACAACCTTGTTTTCAGAGCAACAGAAAACCTGTAGCTTCCATTAACTTCCAAGGGAAATGGGTGTGTTTTGTTTCTCATAGAAGCAGGTCTTCAGCCCTTTGTACCTCAGCTCCTTTACTGGAAAGATAGAATTAATTATATTTACTTCTTCTTGTAAAAACATCTTCTCATCTTTGGTTAAAAAGTGTTGTGAAAGTCCCAAGTATTTTGATTTACTATTTGTTTATAATTACCATAAATATATGAGAGAAATGGGAGAAACTGCACAAAAAAAAGGCTGAGAAATCTATTCCATCTCCCTGGTATTTAGTAATAAGAATAATATTACAGTGATGTCTTCTTTGACAAGTATTTCTGGGGTGGCTGGCTGATTTGCATATGTAGGCTCATAGAACAGTTTGGGCTGGAAGGCACCTTAAAGATCATCTCATTCCAACTCCCCTGCTATGGGCAGGGGCACCTTCCACCAGACCAGGTTGTTTGGAGCCCCATGCAATCTGACCTGGAACACTTCCAGGGATGTGGCATCTACAGCTCCTCTGGGCAGTTTGTTCCAGTGTCTCATCACTGAAGACAATAGGCAGCATCTCTCATACTGAAGAATTTCTTCCTTATATGTAATCTAAATATACTCTTTCAGTTGAAAACATTTAGTCCTTGTGCTATCAATACAATACCTGACAGTCCCTCCCCAATTTTCTTTTAGTATTGGAAAGCTGCTGTAAGGTTTCCCTGGAGCCTTTTCTCCTCTAGGCTAACCAATATTTAATAACTTGTGTTGAATTCTTTTTTAATAAATAGCATACCTAAAACTAAAGGAGTTGTTTCAAGATAAATTAAGAAAGTAAATGCTGTATATTCAACATTTTGCTTTTAGTGCTTGGCTGAGAAAATGAGCACTTCTTTGAGGTGTCACTAGTTTAAATCTTTGGCAGGCCGTTTAGGGCGAGGATAGAGGACTGCATCAAGAGTGGGGGGGTCACTATGCTAGGTGATGTGTGTTTGCACAGTGAAAAAGTTATCATTGTCTTTTCTGGAGGAGGAGTAGAGGTTTGGAGAGGTGAGCAACCTGCCCAAACCCTCTTGAGGACACTGGTCAGATCCTCTGAGCCCTGGTGGGGGTGTTGTGTGCATCTGAGTGTCCCAGGGCAGTAAAACAGTCAGCAACCCATCTGCCTTGTTCTGTCTCACGAGCTGGGGAAACTATATTAGATTTCAAAAGCAAAAGTGATTTATCTGTCATCTATTTTCTTTGAGTTCAAACTGCATTAAAGAAGGGGTCAGTAAAAATAGTTTAAACTTTCTGATGCTTTTACATGATTCCATTTACTTATGTTGAAACCAACAAATGACCAGTAAGTAGAATTTTGCTGGTTTTCCCAGGAAAACTTTGAGTGAAGGACAGTGACTTTGCATTTATTGGGATGCTGTTATTCCATGTTAGGATTTACACTGTTTAGTATAACAGTAATATGGCCTGGCTTGTGGTCTGTACAGTATATCTGTCTTCCTCTTAAGTTCTGTACAGTATTGGTTAATTTGAGAGTTGATTTGGTTTCTTTTGGTGATGGCAGGTTGAAACTTTGAGGTTTTAGGCTTAAGAAAGTTATGTTAGTATAGACATGTCCACTGTAGCCAAAAACATTAAGCTATAAGCTAATCTTTAGTCAGCTAAGTGTGCAAAAGGATTTGTCCGCTGTCACTGCCATGAGTGCTTAAGCTGCTAGCTTTTCCTTCAGACTGAATAGTGTTGCAGGCTTCTATGAAGCCTAGAACTGTAATTCTTATTTGTCTTGTTCCTGAGGTTCAGTTTATTACTTTCAAAATACTCGGCATTGAGAGATCTGTTTTGTGACATATTAAAAGAAACAGTTATTGTTTGCGTGAAGTTATGTATAAAAATGAGAAATAAATGCATTCCTAATTTGTTCCCAAAGGCTAATACCGTGGGCATAATTTTTATGATTGTAGGTTTTTGAAAGTCTGTCTCTGCCCTACTTCCTGTGACTAGTAAGATAAGAAGCATGAATTTTGTGTGCAGTCTTGCTGTTTTAGGATGGAATAATGTGCTGAACTTTAAGACTTCTGATATTTAAGATAGAATGACTGAATGGGGGGAAAAAAAAACCCCAAAAAACCAAACCCCTGTCTGACCTTTGAAACCAGGTTTGATGCTGAAAGTGCTGAGCTCTTGAACTGGATTTCAAAATCAAAATCTGCCATTCAAGCAACAGACATCAAAGAATACAAGAAGATGAGAGAGACTTCAACCATGAAAGAAAAGTTGAAGGTAAAATGGGAAGCTAGAGAGTGTTTCAGTGAATAGTATACTCTGTATCTAAGCTGGCTGTCAGCTGGACTGATCCACATGCTTTGAGGGGATTAAGTCCTTTAGTTAAATAGTTTCAGAACTGGACGTACACGGAAATCTCTGACCAGCTGGACACATTTTTTTTTTGCTGGTGTTGGGTTGCATAATCCACAGGAAATTTTAAAAATGTATATTACTGATGTCTACTTTGGCATTCTGAAAAATGCCTGTCTTCAGGATTATTATCTTTTACACTGAATAACATTTTGGTTTCATGTTTCACAGTTGGAAATGGTGTTGATTGACACCACTTTTTTATAATTTTGGCAGAGATAGGCCAGTGGTGTGCTCAGAGACTCAGTGAGTCATGCTGTGACACTACTCACACACTGTACCACCCAGGGCCCAAAGTGGTGTGTTGTTATAATGTTTGGACATGTTTCCTCTATTAATTTTGGAGAAAACGTGATAGTTCCAACTTGTGTGCAGTATTGCTGACCTACCAGACAGAATACATAATTTTACCGAATCCTGTGGGAGCCATGAAATAGCCATTTTATCTTCTATTCCTTCTGTTTTGGGAATGTATTCTTGCCTTTTTTTGGTCCTTGAACATGCTTTTTTAATGAAGGCTTACTTGAGCTTTAGCAGGACCTGAAGCTGCTTTTGAATTCAAAAACAATACTTAAAAATATCTATAAGGAATCTCCTCCTTAGTGCTGTAGTACAAAATGGTGCCAGTAGGAATGTTTGGAATGAGAGCACTGTTGAAAATAAAACCCAAAACAACCCTCCCAATAGTTTATTTATAGATCCTTATGAATGTTTATAAACCGTTTATTAGAAAGGCTCCAAGATGAACACCGGGTTCCCATGAACAACTGTTTTTAAATGATTGGGTTGTAAGTGGGTAGAAAAGTTTGTTCTTTCCAACTGTACAAATAAGTGCATGCTTCTGAATTTACTGTAGCAAGTCTAAACTAGAGTAATGACCTTTGACATGAGTTCCAAAAAGATTTTTGTTTGGAGATACTTTGTTGTAATCACAGAGGATATTGAAGTTGTGGCTTCCTGGCAAAGGAACTTATCTTTCCTCTGTGGATGTATTCTACCTATTGACTCACACAGCAATATACACCAATATGTATGACTTGAGTGAAGAACTTGTTCCTTTAAAAATCTTGGTAGTCATATAGAATTTCCTTCACCATATCTTTGTGAAGGAGAGTGAAGCACTAGAGCTTATGAGAGTCTAGGGAACAGGTTGTTCCCTTCTATGGAAAATCTCAGAGACTGTAGAGGTGAAGGGACTACTAAAAAAAAAAAGTCTTTTTTCCACTGGTTTGCATTAAAGAATTACAGTTTTTGATCACAAGTGACTTGTTTCAGCTCTTGTCCCAATATCTTATTTCACATTGCAGGATCGTCAACCCTTTTAACAATATTTTATTCCTGGTGCTGTTGTACCTTCTCTTTCTTGCTTTGTACTTGTGAGAGCTAACTCCTTTGGCATTTGTTTTCTGAACAAACAGAACTAACAGGCATCCTAGAAGGTGCTGTATTCAAGAAAACTGGATGTGTTTTGGGTAGTAGTGGGAAAATACATGTTACTGGGAGAAAGAGGGAAGTCAGGAAAAATAACCCTCACTGAAACTATACTTTTGCGTTTCATTTTGAAGGTGATTGAAAAAGAAAGAGTTGAAAAAAGCCAAAAGTTAGATGAACTGAAACGAAACGGACATGTTCTTTTGGATCAAATGGGAAAGGGTAAGCAACTTGAAGGTTTTTCTATTTTGTGATTTAATCAGTTGAGTTGCTGGGAAACAATATTGAAATGTTATTTCTAGTTAAGCATCACAATATATTCTGTCCCTCTCCCTTCATTTATTTTCCTTCAGAGACACTAGTCATTGTTACTGTTACTAGTTAGCTATGTGTTTTGTTTTCATTAAAGCTTATAGAAAAGCATTATTATTCTTCTTTAATATGCATGTGCTCATTTGCAGTCTTTTAAGAATTATTTTAAGAAATTATTTCTGTTTTAGTAACAATGGCAGTTACATGCTTTTGAGGGAAGGAAAAAACTGTCAATGTGTTTTGATGATACAGTCACAATTTGTGGCTCAAAGACAAGAGAGATGTCTACATGATTGGGAAAATGATTGATTGTCAATTAAAACACTTATCCACAGGATCTTGTAATTAACATCCATGAAAGTTGAATCTTAAAGCCTTGCCAAAATCTTGTTTCATAATGACAAAACTCCATCAGTGAAATGTGATCTCCATAAAAGAGATGTTCATATTATCTAGAGACAATCTTTTAGATCTGCTATACACTTGACTTCTGTTGAAGTTGCTATGACTGGTAGACAGACAGCCGATGGGATGATGTCACTGTCCTGCACACTGACTAGCATTTCTTTTGGAAAAATGCTGATTTCCATTGGATTTCTTGTCTGTCACATTTTTCCAGTCAGACTCTTTGCATATATGCCCCAATTTGCTAAGCATCTCCAATCCTCTCCTCCTAGCCTACTACAGCTGAGGCTTTTTACAGTGGGTGCCATTGCGCTGAAGCTGATGGCTGAAAGCCACTGATTTGAGCTGGAGTTTTAGTTGTAAAAATTTTTATCTGTTCATTGTTTCCAAACGTGGACAAAAATCCTTCCTTCCTCTCTCTTCTACAAACCCCTTCAGCTTTGATAGGTCATGACTATGAAACCAGTATCTGTTGACCATAATAAAAAATGCATAGTTGAAAAGCTGCTTTGCATCAGCAAAAAGTAAGGTACAGAAATTGCTTTTTGTTTGTCATCTTAAATGTTGGAATACATAGAAAATAACCAATCTACAGCCCGTAATGGCAGTGACTGGCTGTTGTGTGCATGCTCCTTCTGTGTGGCTGGCTACAGCTGCTGTGCTGCTGTGCTGTAGGTGTGCCAAGCAGATGGTCAGTGTGTGAAGCACAGGCAGGATCTATGGAGCAGGGTCTTCAAGTGCTCTTGTAGAAGCTGGCTGGCTGCCCTAACAAGAGCATTGGGCTCCATTTGTGCTGAAGCAGTGCAGCAAAAAAACCCCTCCATGTGTCTTTCCTCAAAATGGAAGTGGAATATCTCACTCTTCATTTTACTATTAACATGGAAATATAAAGCTGAAACGCTGTTAAGTAATAAGTATAGATTTATAGATGGTGAACTTGGAATCAAAGCATTTTGCATATTAATGCAAATGTGAACCTATATTTGAAGAGAAGGTTTAAATGTCTGTTGATCAAAATGTGTTGCAGTTAATATAGTGATAATTTATGTAATCTTTTTAGAAGGACTTCCTACAGTGGATATAAAAACTATGATGGAGAAAATATTGTCGGGGTGGAAAGACGTGGTTCAAAATCTAGAAGAAGTGGCCAGAAAGATAAAGTACCAGGAAGAAATAAATGCTTATTTGAAGGAAATAAATGAGCTTGAGAAGACTTTAATTGAGAAGGATGACTGGCTTAAAAATGATGCTTCTTCAGCATCCCAACCCTCAGCAGTCCGGAAAGACTTATGTCAGGTAAGTCTGGTGAAACTTATTAATTTTGGTTGGAAGGTGTCAGAAGCACAGGATGCCCCAGAGGAGCTTAGCCTAGTCATGGAGGTAATTTAGTTTCTAAGGCATGCAGGGCGCCTGATTTGACTGGAAGATTTTGGTACCTGTGTATCAGGAATACTTTAATGTTGTTGCCCTAATAATGTGGAAGACCTGTGCTGTAGTAGGTCTACTAAAGTCTTTCTGTTAACAAGGCAACTATGAGTTTGGGTCTTGGTTTCAATCTTTCACAGCGGGAGTTAACGCATCTGGTAAGCCTGAGTCCACAGCTGGAACATCTGAAAGCCACCTGCAAGGCACTCACCTCTCAGCCCATGCCTTCAAATTTCATTCAGGAGAATTTGAATGGTTTTCTTGATCACTTCAAGTTGACTCGTCAGAAACTAGAGGAACATCACCAACAGCTGAAAAAAGGTAAATATATATATAAAAAAATATTTTTTTTTTTTTAGACATAACCCCTCATGCTTACCTGTGTTCTGATTTTTTTGTTTGTTTGTTTCTTTTGAGCTGACTGAGAACTCTTTGGATTCTGGTAGAGTTTTTGTATTGATTCTACTTAGCTTTGGGTTAAACTGACAAAATTGTTTTATCAAGTGAAAGTATATTTTTATGCCCTCCTCTGTGCACACTTTAAAATACATTGTTTCATGGTGTTAAAAGTGATTGTGGAAGGATGTGACATTCCTGAAACTTCATTTAAGGAATTAAAAAGACATATTTAAGGTGGATAATATAGTTTGAAAATCTGTGTCTCTCTGGCACTTACAGAAATAAATAATAATACTAGACATGAAAAATTGAAGATTAGAAGGACCTTTAAAATGGAAGTGCGCATGTGAAATTTATTCTTTTTCATAGCTTTGAGCACATGAGTCATACATAATTCCTTTTGCAAATTTCATCTTTGAAGTGATTTGGAATCCGGCTTGCTTTTCAGGCAGTTTCTACTTGGGCTTTTGTTACATT